>NW_026913425.1:8287500-8825136 GCF_034315485.1 Pezoporus occidentalis | reverse complement strand
AGCAATGTACGTCTTTCCATCTCTGAAATTAACATATAAAGGTAGCTGGCAATGTTTTGTTTTATCATAGCTGAAATAATTTACCCAAGCTTGCTAAGATGAGGTAACAAAATAATATTAATCCTAATGTGAAATTTTATTAATTTTTTTTTGCCAAAAAGGAGGACCCTGATATAAACAATCATTGTGTATACTGTTGAGTTTTAGTACCTAAAAGAAAAAAAGAGATTAAATCAAGCAAAAATAAACTTGAAATTCTTAAAACAAACTCTGGTAAAAACAGAATCTGACAAATGTCCTATGAATTAAGAGGATTCTAACTTTCTTAGAGTGACCTCATACAGAGTTGAAAAGTCTTACAAACTTTGCCACCAACAGTCTATAATATAATTTTCCAAAACCATAACTTCCCACAAACGCTATACAGGTATTCTGCAACTTACATTAATCTTAGAAAATGGCTGCACAGTAAAAATAAAAACTACTTCACAAGGAAGGAAAAAAAAAAAATAAAAAACTGAAGGGAAAGTAAGTGGTAGTTCAAGACGCTAAAGAAAATGTGAAGTTTGTAAGGCAGGCTTGCAGAACACCTAAACTACCACAGAAATCCTTCGCCAAAAGACAGCAGTGCGTATACTAAAAACCTTTACCTGCTATCAGCATCACAAATTCCTCATGCAGACTTTCAATTAGAGTACACATATACATATATGAGGAGGTTTTCCAAATTTTGCACAAATTCCTGGTTCTATCACTCTTAATCTCTTGGAAATAAATTTCTGAAGGACAAATAGATCCAGCAGTATTTACTCATCGCCAGATTACACATAGAATGTGTTCAGCTATTACATGCATCTGCTTGAGTAAAGGTGTCACAGAGAAGTGGCTCACACTCAGGAGCAGTAAATATATTGTAGCTGGGGAACTTCAGATTATATTTATTATATTATTATTTATTATATTTATTCTGCACAATGTGGGGGGAGGGGAAATTTAAAGTGTTTTCAAAACTAAGGAAAACAAATAAAGCTTGAGAACAGTTACTATGATGGTATAGTTTTACCTACAGAAACATTCCAAGAAGGGAAATTCAAAGCTGGTTAGAGATAACTTAAGAATATATTTTTGCTGTGTCTTTTCTTTTTGCATCATTCTGAAGTCTTCAAAAGCTCCACTGCCTGTCACCAATATATACTGTGTCCTCTAAAGCTGTATCGATCTTCAGGATTGACTCCAGCAGTCTAGCTGCTTAAGGATACCACTAACACTGACACATCATCTACTCCTGGTACTACTCGAGCCTATGGGATCTGGCAGAAATTCAGAAGCTGTAATGTTCACTCCATAAAGGGAAAAAAAGAAATCGTAACTTCTAGGTATGAATGACCACACTACTCAAAACTATTCACATTTAATAATTTTATTTTTAAATATATATCATTTTAACTACTGTTTTCAAATAAGCACATGAACATGACCAAGACACTAAAGTAACGACCTTCCAAGATGAAGTTCAGCTCCAATAACTAGTTTAAATTACTTTCAAAGTAGTTTAGTTTTAGTAGCTTATAAAGCAGCTTGTATAAGCTTAAAGACAACCATTTGATTTCCAGATCACACTGCTGGAACATCCAACAGTGATGTATAAGACTGTTAGACAAAGAACATTAAAATGCAATTAGAGTTTGATCCCGCTAAATTCTCAGCAGCTCCAGAAGGTGCTGAATGACTTCATGCTCCTTGTGAGTTTCTTGGTGCACTGGCACATCTGAGCTTGGACTGTGTTCATACAGACATAGAAACCTCTGAAAACTGATTCCCAAGACCCATGTATTTTTACAAGTTCTACATGAACACTGACAAAAGCATGTTTTAAAAGGACAACATAAAGATAGCAAAGCCTCAGTATTTCTTCAGATTAATGTCCTGCTGAAGGACAGAAACAGATGTGGGTTTTAGCTTCTTTTGAGTAAAGAGAAGGTAGAATGTTGCTACTTGAACTAAGTTTGTTGTTAGAAATTACAATGCCTAAAAGCTAGCACATAACTACTAGCAGGATCCAACTTAAAATATCTTATTCAATTGTCTTCCCTCAAATATTTAAATGCATACCTTACAAAATAAAAGCTCCATAAATTAATGCTGAAAAAAAAAAAAAACAACCAACCCAAACATATCTTTCCTATTTATACACCAGAAAGCAACGAAAATAAAAAAATCTCTACTTAACGCATTCTGTGTGAATAGTAACATTTCTGTCATTCATTATTGCCACGTGGCACTGAATTTTTCTTTGGATGATAAATGTAAAATCACATTTGCTTTAACGGTACTTGGTACCTGGTGACATTTAAAAGACAACTACAGCTGTATTTTAGAATGGTAATATTAAAATAAGGCAAAAGTAGGATTGCCAGCAGCCACTTTAACGGTTGTCTGACAATAATGTATAAACTAAATTGACAGTCAATTGGAAATATAACACTTTATTATCCACTAAGAACACTAGGACTATAACTGGCCCTGCTACTAGCATTTTAAATTGTACTGTAACATTCAAATAGGATTAAATAGGTTAAACATTGTTTGGCAGTATGTAGTAACAGAACTAAGTTTAAGGAAGTGTCCTACACTGTTAATCAGAAAAGCTCAAAAAAACCCCAAAACCTTAGATAAGGGCTTTCTTTTGCAGTGCTAACCTTATCACTGCTGTGATGCTTTATATTACTGAGCTACAAAAAATATAAACACACTTACTCCTCAAAGAAAGACAACAGAGTCTTTAAAGTTAAGTTATCTGAGTCTCATTCCTATACAGGAAAAATGCTTTATTAATACAGATGGAAGTTCCAAACACAGTCACACCACTGTATCTCAGATTAATGTGATAATAAAAATCCATAAACAAAGGACAAAATCTGCAGTTAATGAAAAGCTTTAAAATCTGATGTTCTGAATGAAAAAAAAATAATCCAAAGAAATTCTCTCTCCCCATACATTATGACAAAAGCTTGAAAGAAAAAATACACTATAATGCTTACATTAAAGAAACTGCCACAAGAGAACAATCTGCAAAACTTTTAACTTTGTAAGTACTCTGTACTGTGAGTCACTCCTTCCCCTTTTAGGAGAAGAAACCAAACACAAACTTTGGAACTTCAGAGAATTTTCCATGGAGCTGTGACATCCAGGAAAGACGCTGAAGTTACCTGGAATCATAAAAGGGACTTCTATAATCTCCAAATTCAAGGGAGCAGCAGGAGGAGTGCAGACAGAGTAAGGGCAAGAAATCCAAGCACCTACACATACATGGTATTTCATTAATTTCCTAGTGGTCATGGTAGGAGGGATGCCTTCCCAGCACATTTCTTTGCAACATAATCAGGCTCTCTTGCATGTAGACCCATGAAGTACGTTCTCCTCTTGACATGACACATAATTTTGAAGTCAAAGTACAGATGCATGTTTTAACTTTAGCTTCCAGTCTTTCATATGCCATGAAAGGAGAACAAGGGGACAGTTTCAAGCACTCTTGTCTTGACTGGGAAGGAGACAGCACTGCCAGCACAAATCGCAATCATGTCTCAATAAAGAAGGACAGCCAGTGTCTCAATAAAATAGAGGTAATCCTGCTGAAATCTCAATCCCTTTCTTTGCAGGCCTGTTCTATTCTGAAACAATCTCTATAAACAGCCTAAATCCTCAAAAGGAAAGAGAACAATGCCTGGAGACCTCTAAACAAAAACTTGTAACAGGGAGTTCAAAGTCTACTAGGCAAACATGAAAACAAGTTTCAAACCCTCTCTTTTTGTGATTCTTCTCTTGAAAACAGAAACATTTTACTCCAGTTTTCTTCAGGAAGTGCAGAACTGTAGAAAGTGTAAACTTACAGACAGAAGAAGGTCACCATGTGAGCAGGGATCAAATTAGCAAAATAATGGAGCCATAATTCAAATAGATTTCTAAAAAAGACTATCAAGTGTTTTCTAAAAAGTAAATCAGAAGCGAAAAAAGCTTTTTCTTCTCTTAGCTGTAAGAAATGTATTTGTAAACTTTTCAAAACTCACTATTTAGAAACAGATATTTAAAGGCTGCCTGAACTAAGCATCTGACCTAGAAATGCTTTTCAGAAGTAAACCCCAGCTGAGCTACTGTGTTTACAATCATGATTACGATTGTCTTGTTTTCTAAAAGCAAACATAGCCACAGAGTATAAATCTGTCTCCAGTGGGTATAAGTCCCAACACAGACTGAAGAAATCCTCTCTTATCCGGCCAGTTCTCATATCTTATAATGAGCCCTATCATACAGCAGAGTAATTAAGAGTTGATTCTATGTAGGAGAACAGCACTGGGGTTTATTCATGGCACGGTATAAGGCATCCATAATGAAACACCACAAGAGAAAAGCTAGGGTGAATAAAAGATTACGTACAGCCTTTATCTCAGACTACAGCAGGCTTTGTCTGCTAATACCATTAACTTACTGGGTCAATTTTAAATCTTGGAAGTTATTTACCCTGAACAAAAATACTTCTATTTATGCACATAAATTTTATTTACTACAACTATGATAATCTTTTATTGACTACATTTACGTTATATTATGAATCTTTCTGTTTCAGAGATGTAGCTCTACTGATGAAAACCAAGGCAGAAAAAAGTGCCAGAAAATAAAAGAGTTTTTTATAGCATACCTTTAAAATTACTCAGTATAAAGACTGTTAAAAGTTTAGAGTTCTGCTTGTTCTGAGGGAAAGCTCACAGGGCAAAAGAATTTTTATATACTGCTGATTCCTAGAACAGAGACATCACAATTATATCCAACTAGAAGTACACTGTGTATAAGAATGCAAAAAGATGCAGTTTAATCATAAGCAAGAAAATCAAACAATTGAAGCATTTTAAAACGTTCTAGTGAAAAGCTGATGCCACTTTTCAACATTAGTATGGCAAGTCATACCCTATTTGCCTGAATCCCACTACTGAAAAAAACTCATTTTAAGTTTTAATTTCACACAGCCTATCCACTGTTATTCCTATATACTTCAAAATCTGCTTTGCTAAATGACCAAAGATCATTCTCTCCCTGGCTGCTGACAGGCATGAAAAGTTTCAGCTTTTGCTCTTAATCAGTTTTCTCTTTAAAATGTCAGACAAAAATCTCGTCTTGTTAGGCAAGACCTAAGAATCATCATTATCACCTGCAATGACTACCTGATTTACTAACCAGAGATGCTGCAAGAACAGATTTTGTACTCATCCTTCTTCACCAAGATCAGAATTGGCATTGATACCATGAGTATATCCTCATAATCATCTGTAGCAGGAAGAAAACAATGGTCAGGAATGCTGCTTTTTAAGATAAGGAAAATTTCAGAAGATCCTTTAAGATTTCACTGCAAAAGATTATAAACTCACTTTTAAAGCATAGTTTCATAATACTATGCAGCCTGTACAGTGAATTTTTATGACATTAGGAACTTCTGCTTACTATACCTTCTTGGACAGCTTAACCCATCACATATATGTATGTGCTCTCATACACCTTAAATTAAAATTTCTCCCCCAAGAGTCTCAAGTGAGAATACTAAACTGAACATTTAGCACTGATTTACCTGTCTTAGCATCCAATGCATTTACTTACTAATTATTTTTACTGACATTTAAATATGTGATACTTTATCACAGGAGAAGAACGTACATAATTGTCTTTTGAACAAGAATATTTTAATTCATTAACCTTTGGCTAGCTTATCACTGCCTTTTCATTCTGTCACAATGCTCTGTGTTCACGTAACACAGCTGTGTAATAACTTCTACTGAAATGTCAAATACATCCATGTCCTGGGTTCAACAAAAAAAAACCCAACAGGTTTGTTGCAGTTGAAGTTTGAGCAGCTGCTGTACTTGCCACTGGGGTAGCTGCTCTGTTCATTGAGGCCAAAGTTTGAGTAGCGACTGTACTTGTCGCTGGGGTTGGTGCAGCTGCTGTGCTTGGAGCTGGGGTAACCGTGCTGTCTGTTGCAGTCGAAGTTTGAGCAGCTGCTGTACTTGCAGCTGGGGTAGCTGCGCTGTTCACTGCAGCCAAAGTTTGAGTAGCGACTGTTGCTTTGCCCTCAGATCCGCCGACATTCTTTTCCTTTTGAAGGTGCTGGATAGTGTTGAACAAGGCCCTGTAAGCATAGGCCAAGCCCCAGCACGTTGGCGTGATTTGTCCATCTCTGGTATGGCCAGAATGACCACACACCTCATTTAAGTGTTTTACTAATTCTTCTGGATTTTGTAGTTGTTTGGTAGTGAAATTCCAAAGTACTGGAGGGGCCCACTGACCTAGATACTTGCCCATACTGTCCCACACATCCTGCCACTCATGGCTGTCCAGCCTCAGGGAAAAGCTCTTGGTCCTCCTACATCGTCGTTTGACCCCAGACAAGACCCAAACCTGACTCTGCTTAACTCCTGAAATCAGTAGTGGGCAAAACACACTCTGTATGCGTGTTAGCATGGTGATTCCCATCACCATCAGCAAACAAGTCTCAACAGCATTAAAATGCCACTCAAAAAATTCAAAACTCTCAAATGTAAATGGTCTGGGGGCCGACTGGGAGGATAAAAGGACGTCTCCTTCACAGGTTGAGCACCTGAGAAGGAGAAAAAAGATGTGTAATTGCTAAGCACCTCCATCATATACCTCCCAAAGTATAAAGGTGGTGACCACACTGGGAACATAAGCCAGATCAGTTTCATCATCAATGATTCTATTGTATTACAAGTCATTACCATAAAGTACAATGGGACAAAAACCTTAGCCCAAGCCCCACACTTGAAAAACACTAATACAGCAAATACCGGATGGACGTAAGATACTATATACTGAAACTGTGAGATCAAGAGGAACAACCTTGAGAGCCAATAAATCAGCATTGTGACGAGTGACTATTAATCCAGTCAGATCTGTCGTTATCTCAACCCCTCGTGCCCCACGTTGGGCACCAAAAAGAACTGTCATGGTTTAAACCCAGTCAGGTAACTTGTTCACTCACTCCCAGTGAGTGGTGCCGAGCTGACAACAATCGAGGTCTGTGTCCCCCTCCCACCGGGGTTCTCCCCCACTCCCGGAGGAACGGGGAGGAGGATCAACTCCCACGGGTTGAGACAAGAACAGTCCAGCAACCAATGTACAACACAAATCACCACCGCTACTATCAACTACAACAATGATAAGGGAAAATAACAAGGGAAGAGGATACGATACCACCAGCCTTGAAAACGAGTTCCACCCGGAAGCCCGTGTCCTTCCGGGTAACTCCCAGTCACCCCCCACCCCGGCCATGACGTGCTGTGGTATGGAATACCTCCTTGGCTAGCCCGGGTCAGGCGCCCCATCTCTGCTTCCTCACAGCTTCCCCTCCTCCCTGGCAGAGTATGAGCCTCACAAAGTCCTTGGTCAGGGTAAACATCACTTAGCAACAACCGAAAACATCGGCTTCACCAACACTGTTCTCAGGCTGGAAGTCAAAACACAGCACTGCACCAGCTAACACAAAGGAAAAAAAAAACATGACTGCTACTGCTGAACACAGGACAATCCACAAGGTGTTTTTACTAAAGCCAGAAATTTCATTAAACACAGCAGTGCACTTTTAAAAATATTTATTATTTGCATCTCAATTTTAGAAGTGATTATTTAATTCATATCCTTATTTTTGACAAAAAATAATATTTTTAAAGACTTTTTAGGTTAAGTCATTTTTTTTTATGACTATTAAAGCTACAAGGTAATTCTGTCAATTTTTAATTTATGTAGAAAACACATTTTTCTGGTACCTCTAACACTGAGATCTATCCTCTGATATTAAATTATGAATATGCAAAACATTAAGCATTTTCTTAAATCACAGCTCTAAATAGGCTTTTTATAAGCCAAATACAGTAGTCACCATACAACATTTAACCCTGCCACTTGTCACCTTAAAGATATCCTGTGTGGATATTACAACACATTCCAACATTTAAGGTGACTAAAAAATGTAATGCTTCTGATGTCATCATATGGACACCACACGCATGTCTTGGATTTTTAATGTAATTCAGACAGAAACTTAGTAGAGGCAGAGACAGTGAAATTACTCAGACTTCATTAAAATATTGCTGTTTGCAGAGTTGTGTAATAAGAGAAAGCAATTAACAATCACTTCAGACATAAAATGCAATTATAAAAAATAAATTTATGCATCCAAATATATGTCTTTCCTCCTCAGGTGCATTAATCGATTCTTTGCAGGATCAATGTCTGATCTTCATACAGTAAATTGACACAGTAAAGGAAATCACTCATTCGTATTTTATAAGAACACTAATAGGTGGCTTTATTAAAAGAAAAATATTGAAAATAAATATCCTTGAAGTTTCCTTCACTTCTGTTTGAGGATATATGTCTTACATTACAAACCATAAGTATGCCTTATTTCCTAAGTCTCAATATATACTTATGTAATTGTCTCTTATTTAACATTCAATCTTTTATTCTGGACACTGTATTGAGCTAACTGAAGGCAATACTACACTGCTATGCATGCAGTGCAAATAATAGCATGAGCGTATAAATGCACCAGACAAAAAACAGATGAGGCTTTAAAACAATGGTGTGTATGGAGCAAGTCATAATAAATAGAGCAGCTGTAAATCCCCGGAAGAACCCCAATGAAGCAAGAAACAGGCAGATGTCGGGTGGAGTTCTGACTGCAACCAGGCTACGCTACAGCTAAGGTGACAACTCAGAATCAGCAATGGCACCACAGAACTTAACCTGGTCTGAGTAGAGAGTCTGCAGAAATGAGAGAATCATCATCAGAAAAGGACAAAACACAACCTGCCATGAGCACTCATAAGTCAGTGTTCCCTTGTCTGCCATAGCTCAACAACTAAACCTAGCCAGCCTGTTGGGGGCACATCAGGAATGACTTAGTAGGTCAACATGAGTGAGTGAGTGTGAGAAAGTGAGTGAGTGAAATCTACACAGAAATGCATGGGACTAAAACCAATTCTGTTTAAAATTTCTAAATATCACCTTCCCCTCCTATAGTCTTGCACTGAGCTTTTCTATCATGAGAAAGAGTATGAAATACAATTATTTAACATCTACTTTTGTTTTTAGCACTGGAAACAACCATCTGAGTACTACACATACACAGAATAGGCCATTTGCCATTTGGCATATCCAGTTCATTTCCAGATTTTTGATGTTGCTAGATTCTGTTTTGAATAACATATCAGCAAATTCTAAGCCATTGAGGAGGCAGCCTCAAGTCCTCGACAGGACTTGCCCAGGAGCCGGCAGCTCAGCTCTAGCGAGCAGCTGACTCACCGGGGGCAGAGCCAGCAGGCTCGGCGGCAGCTGTGAGCGGTTAAAAACCGGCACAGGGAGTGCAAACAACCAGGGGCGCGGTGAGGCAGTTTGCGCGGGCAGGTGAGTGGGGTGACCGCCTGATCAAGAGGACTCGCCTGGAGCGCAGGAGGAGGAAGGACTGCTTGCTTGTGCAGAGAGACGTAGACGGACCGATCGACCAGACAGATCATGGTCACCACTCGATCAAAACCTGTAGTGAGGAATAACGTGGGTACCCAGACCGAGCCTTCCTGCAGACATGCGGCCGTGCGGGTCTCTGGCTGCAGTGAATGCCTGAGCCTGGCACTTGTGTCGGAGAGAGACAGTGACACCACTTGTGTGGGGTGTCAGCAAGTAGATGACCTGCTAAAGCAGGTGTCTGAACTGAGGGAGGACATTGAAAGGTTGAGAGCTACCAGAGAGTGTGAAAGTGAAGTTGATTGGTGGAGCCACACCCTAAGGCAGGGGCAGAGGGAAGTGGTTGAACAAGTGATGGATCCCCTTCCCTCCTACCATCAGACAGAAGGAGTAAACTTAAGGGACAAGGAAGTATGGAGGGAGGTCCCTCCTCGGAGAGGTAAGCAAAAACCCTCACAATCCCTTCCTTCCTCCCAGTTCCCCTTGAGTAACAGGTATGAGGTCTTGGAACTACAGGGCCAGGTAAATGGAGATGGAGGGGTAGATCTATCTAGTGAGTCACCTAGGGCTTGTCACTCACCCCCATGCCTTAGAACTTCCTCAACCAAGAAGAAAAGAAGAGTAATTGTGGTGGGTGACTCCCTTCTGAGGGGAACAGAAGGGCCCATTTGTTGACCTGATCCATCCCACAGGGAAGTCTGCTGCCTACCTGGGGCTCAGATTGGAGATATTAAAAGGAAACTCTGTGATCTGGTGCAGCCCTCTGACTACTATCTGCTGCTGGTTTTTCAGGTTGGCAGTGATGAAATTATTACAAGCAGGGCAAGGGCAATGAAGAGAGACTTCAGGGCCCTGGGACGGCTGGTTAGAGGGTCTGGAGCACAAGTGGTGTTTGCCTCCATACCTGTTACAAGCAAAGGTGAAGAGATAAATAGGAAGAAACTACAGATCGATGCATGGCTACATGACTGGTGCCAAAGGCAGGGGTTTGGGTTTTTCAATCATGGGCTGCTATATGAGACACCTGGTTTGCTGGTGGCAGGTGGGATACATCAGTCCCAGACGGGGAAAAGGCTTTTGGGGCAGGAGTTAGCAGGGCTCATTGACAGGGCTTTAAACTAGGGAGGAAGGGGGAAGGGGAAAGGGGAGATAACTGGGCCTGTTAGGGACAAGCTCAAGAGAAACATGCTAGGGCTTGAAGGATGGCGGACTAGGGAGGACTCTCAATCTGTTGCTTCATTTGAGGGAAAGGGTGGTTGTTTAAACCCTGTCCTGCAAGGGAAAAAGGGTGCCTGGGCAAGAGTTAGTAGAGCTCACTCACAGAGCTCTAGGTTAGATTTGAAGTGCAAGGGGGCTGTAGCTGGGTTTGTATTAGTGGGGCATTGTTCTAGTGTTAATGAAGACCAGAAGGCCTCCCACCTTCCAAGGGTGCCACTAGCGTACTCAGCTCGCCCCCTGAAATGCCTGTACACCAATGCATGCAGCATGGGGAATAAACAGGAGGAGTTAGAAGTCTGTGTGCGGTCTAAAGGTTGTGACCTGGTGGCAATTACAGAGACATGGTGGGACAGCCCACATGACTGGAATGTGGTTATGGATGGCTATGTCCTTTTTAGGAAAGATAGGTCAGCAAAGCGAGGGGGTGGAATTGCTCTTTATGTGAAAGAGCGACTAGAATGTATTGAGTTCTGTCCAGGGACAGATGAGGACCAAGTGGAAAGTCTGTGGGTGTGAATTAAGGGACAGGCTGGTACGGGTGGCACAGTTGTGGGGGTCTATTATAGACCTCCTGATCAGGACAAAGGAGTTGATGAGGCTTTCTACAGGCAACTGGAAGCAGCCTCACAACTACATGCCTTGGTTCTCATGGGGGATTTTAACTACCCCAATATTTGCTGGAAGACTTGCACAGCCAGTCATTCACAGTCTAGGAGGTTCCTCCAGTGCATTGATGATAACTTCTTAATGCAAATGGTGGACAAACCAACTATGAGAGGAGCGCTGCTGGATCTGGTACTCACCAACAAGGAGAGTCTGGTTGAAGCAGTGACGGTCAATGGCAGCCTTGGCTGCAGTGACCATGAGATGGTGGAGTTTAGGATCCTGTGTGGGAGGAATAGAATACCTAGCAAGGCCACAATTCTGGATTTCCGAAGGGCAAACTTTGGCCTCTTCAATCAATTGCTAAGGGAAGTATCATGGCAAAGGGTACTAGGTGGTAAAGGGGCTCAAGATAGTTGGTCAGCATTCAAGAACCACTTCTTCAAAGCTCAGGATCAGACTGTCCCAATGAGTAGGAAGTCAAGTAGGGGAGCCAGGAGACCAGCATGGTTAAACAAGGAACTGCTGGGCAAACTCATGCAGAAAAAGAGAATCTATGGATTATGGAAGGAGGGAATCTATGGATTATGGAAGGAGGGGCTGGCCACTTGGGAGGAATATAGGACAGTTGTTAGAGGATGTAGGGAAGCAATCAGGACAGCTAACGCCTCCTTGGAACTTAATCTGGCAAGTCGGGTCAAGGACAATAGAAAGGGCTTCTTCAAATACATAGCGAATAAAACTAACACAAGAAGCAGTACAGGCCCACTGCTGAACGAGGTGGGTGCCCTGGAGACAGAGGATATAAAGAAGGCAGAGGTGTTGAATGCCTTCTTTGCCTCTGTCTTTACTCCTGCAGACTCTCCCCGGGGGACCCAGATTTCTATAGCCCCGGAAGGAGTCAGGATAAAGGAGGAGTTTGCTTTGGTAGATGAGGATTGGGTCAGGGATCAGTTAAGTAATCTGGACATCTATAAATCGACGGGTCCGGATGGAATACACCCGTGGGTGCTGAGGGAGCTGGCGGAGGTCATTGCTGGGCCATCTTTGGTTGTCGTGGGATGATTACCATCATCTTTGATGATGATTACCATCATCTTTGGTAAGTCGTGGGAAACAGGTGAGGTGCCTGAGGATTGGAGGATGGCAAATGTCACGCCGGTCTATAAGAAGGGCAAGAAGGAGGACCCGGGTAATTATAGACCGGTCAGCCTTACCTCCATCCCTGGGAAAGTGATGGAACAACTTATTCTTGACACCATCTCTAGGCATATCAAGGATGAGGGGGTCATTAAGAGCAGCCAACATGGCTTTACCAAGGGGAAGTCATGTTTGACCAACCTTATAGCCTTCTATGAGCAAGTAACTAGGTGGATGGATGATGGTAGAGCGGAACATGGGGTTTTTCTTCATTTCAGTAAGGCATTTGATACTGCCTCCCACAGCATCCTCATAGATAAGCTAAGGAAGTGTGGGCTTGATGATCAGGTAGTGAGGTGGATCAAGAACTGGTTGGAAGGAAGAAGGCAGAGTTGTGGTCAATGGGGCAGAATCTAGCTGGAGGTCTGTGACTAGTGGAGTCCCTCAGGGGTCGGTGCTGGGACCAGTGCTGTTTAATATTTTCATCAACGACCTGGATGAGGGAACTGAATGTACCCTCAGCAAGTCTGCTGATGATACTAAACTGGGAGGAGTGGCTGACACACCAGAGGGCTGTGTTGCCATTCAGCGAGAGCTGGACAGGCTGCAGAGCTGGGCAGAGAGGAACTTGATGAAATTCAACAAGGGCAGGTGTAGAGTCTTGCATCTGGGGAAGAACAACCCCATGTACCAGTACAGGTTGGGGGCTGACCTGCTGGACAGTAGTGAAGGGGAAAGGGACCTGGGGGTCCTGGTGGGTAGGAGGATGACCATGAGCCAGCAATGTGCCCTTGTGGCCAAGAAGGCCAATGGCATCCTAGGGTGCATTAGAAAGGGTGTGGTTAGTAGGTCAAGAGAGGTTCTCCTCCCCCTCTACTCTGCCTTGGTGAGGCCACATCTGGAATATTGTGTCCAGTTCTGGGCCCCTCAGTTCAAGAAGGACAGGGAATTGCTTGAAAGAGTCCAGCACAGAGCTACAAAGATGATTAAGGGAATGGAACATCTCCCTTATGAGGAGAGGCTGAGGGAGCTGGGTCTCTTTAGCTTGGAGAAGAGGAGACTGAGGGGTGACCTCATCAATGTTTACAAATATGTAAAGGGTGAGTGTCAGGATGATGGAGCTAGGTTTTTTTCAGTGATGTCCAGTGACAGGACAAGGGGCAATGGGTGTAAAGTGGAGCATAGGAGGTTCCATGTGAACATCAGGAAAAATTTCTTTACTGTGAGAGTGACAGATCACTGGAACAGGTTGCCCAGGGGGGTTGTGGAGTCTCCTAGGTTGGAGATATTCAAGGCCCGCCTGGACAAGTTCCTGTGTGATGTACTCTAGGCTACCCTGCTCTTGCAGGAGGGTTGGACTAGATGATCTTTTGAGGTCTCCTCCAACCCTTAGGATTCTGTGATTCTGCGAAATTCTACTTTGATTCATCTCTCTGCTCAAGTGATATTTTAACCTAGGCTTATCAAAGAGAATCAAAACAAGGGTAAAGAAAAGCACCAGCTCTGTTCTGGGCTTGAAGTACCCTAAACTTACTTCGTAGGCAAAGCAAAAATCAGCTAAATGACTTCAGTTTCAAATTTAGTCTTTCACTCCTCAAACTACTAGAGGGGAAAAAGTGCCCCAGAAAGTATAATTAGTCACAGGCAAGTTGTGCAATGGGGATGTGCATAGACTTCAAAACCAACTCCTGTGAGGCACTAAGCTCTCAACACTTCTTTAACTGGCTTTGAAGGGAGAAGCATTCCAGCTCTGTTTGAAAAGGTCTCAGCACAGCCCTAATAGAAAGAATTTTAAGGGGATACAAGGAATCTTGTATAAATTGAGGACCCACCAGGACTGTGGGAACTTCCACAAAGGAAGCAAAATAAAATAGCTGATCACAGTCTAATATTATATGACCTCTTTGAAACTACTGCAAAAAGTTCATGTTGTGGTTTAAACCCAGTCAGGTAACTTGTTCACTCACTCCCAGTGAGTGGTACCGAGCTGACAGCAATCGAGGTCCGTGTCCCTCCCCCCCCCACCGGGGTTCTCCCCCACTCCCGGAGGAACGGGGAGGAGGATCGAAAAAAAAAGTGCGACTCCCACGGGTTGAGACAAGAACAGTCCAGCAACCAATATACAACACAAATCACCACCGCTACTATCAACTACAACGAGAAGGGAAAATAACAAGGGAAGAGAATACAATACCACCGGCCAAGAAACGAGTCCCACCCAGAAGCCCGTGTCCTTCCGGGTAACTCCCAGTCACCCCCCACCCCAGCCATGACGTGCTGTGGTATGGAATACCTCCCTGGCTAGCCCGGGTCAGGCGCCCCGTCTCTGCTTCCTCCCGGCTTCCCCTCCTCCCTGGCAGAGCATGAGGCTCACAAAGTCCTTGGTCAGGGTAAACATCACTTAGCAACAACTGAAAATATCGACTTCACCAACGCTGTTCTCAGGCTGGAAGTCAAAACACAGCACTGTACCAGCTACCACAAAGGGAAAAAAAAATAACATGACTGCTACTGCTGAACCCAGGACAGTTCAGGTAAAATGACATAGCTACATCATTCTGGTAGAATGCAATACAAAGATCCTGGTAAGAATTTTATTAATTTTAGAAGACTCAGGAGAAAATGTAATCTGCAAAAAAAGCTTGTATTTTCACTATTTCCACCAATTACTTTTCTTTATATTCCTTACCTTTTTAATGTAAAGATTTCCTACTGCTTTGAAGCTTCTGCTACCAACAACACATAATAATACACAGCATGTATTGCATAGAACTACTCCTCAAGATTTATACTAGACAAAATGGTTGCATAGTTTCAGACATTGCCAGAAACAGCGGCACAGATAAAGAGGGTAAAGCCATCTGGATAGAACAGATAGTTGGAGGGGACACAAGACTGCAACAGGCATAGAAGCATGCTGCTGCACAAAAAAAGTTCTGAAAGGCGGAAGGAAGAAGAACCAGCCAGAAAAGAGATTCAGATAATGTCAGAGAGAAAGGGGGAAAGTGAGCATTGGAGGAATAAACAAGGAGGGAAATGGGAACAAAAGACCAAATAAAAGAAGACCTCTATCGTGAGTTAGAATGGACAAAGACACAGATGAGGAAAGAGATTTGAGCTGGGTGAGGCAGGATACATGACATCACACAGAGAGAGGTGGCCAGTGACAACTGGTGTGTAACCACTGGAGTATGGTTTCACCTGGGCCTCAGAAAAGAATGTCCAGAATCGAAATCCTTCTTTTGCCAGGAAAAAAACTTAATGCATAGGCAGAGCTGATGCCTTATCCTTTCTCCTAGTGACTAACATTCAGAGTGAAACCTGCAACAGGTACCAATCACTGTGCTAGCTCAAACACAAAAGATAGGTATTGATGACATAAAAGTCCAAGTCTCATTGTTCATCACACACTAAAAAATTTCCAAATTGAATCTTAAATTAAACAAATTACTAAGAGAATAAACATTGCAACATTAAGAATTCTTACATAGGAAACAGTAGGGTCAAAATTGACTAAATGCCTCTAACCCATTCCTTTATTTCTGTCCATTACTGTATGCTTTTTAATCAAATGACCACACTTCTTTCTAAATGCATATTTTTCACTGAATGTTAAGGACAGAGTAAGAATTTTGTAACTGCCAGTGTTGCACATCTTTTCAGACACTGGTAGATGTAAAGAGAGTGCAGTAAACACCACCATTCTGTGGGAATGGTAAATCTCACTTTAAAAGGAAAGAGCACGCCTACTAGAAGAAATTGATTCTTTCCTTTACTCAGCCACGGAGTTCCTGTGTGATGTCAGACTAATCCCAAAATCCAAT
Source organism: Pezoporus occidentalis (assembly GCF_034315485.1). Classification (NCBI taxonomy): domain Eukaryota; kingdom Metazoa; phylum Chordata; class Aves; order Psittaciformes; family Psittacidae; genus Pezoporus; species Pezoporus occidentalis. The sequence goes on along the minus strand of NW_026913425.1, from coordinate 8,808,823 downwards.
TTTTCATGAGCAGCAGCCAATTACAAAATGAAACTGCAAAAGTGATGAGCTAGCATATCTGCAGTTTAAGTCAGTTAAACTGTGGTTTAAAGCACTACAAGAAAATGCTAAAAATTAAAGTGCAAGTCATTGGAATCTCTTATTGGACACCTGAAATCAAAAAAATATTTCAGCCTTTTTACCTTTTGAGCTTAAAGGTCCCCAGCTGTAAAATGTAGATAATAGTAAAAAGCTACAGGAGTATTGTGATGTTAAATTAATTTTTATGGAATTTACAGGTGCAACAATTAAAGTATTACAAAAACATCTAGAAGGAGTTTTCTTTCTTTTTGGTGCCCACTTTGAATAATGAACACCATGACTGCACATTATATGCTCTGATAAATTAATACTGAATAAGTGAATCTTGTTAATGGACCAAGGTCCTGTGGAAAAGTATGCATCTGTTCATGAAATTAAAGATTACACATTAACATAAGAGAGTGAATTAAAGTTGAACTGAACCCTTAGTTTTGACAGAGTAATTTTTCAATACTTGATTTTCTAACATTGCTGGTCTTTTTGCAGAGTTTATCAGGTTTAGAATGACCTACTAAGATGTCAACTGTTCAATTTGAGTCTTCTCGAGATAAGAAAAAGTACAGAACATCTTGCTTCTATGCAGACAAGTCAAAATTCATGAACTGTGTAAAAATCTTAGGCTGACATTTTACAAGCACCTGCCTGTGAAAACACTGTGTTACAGTGCATTTGATTAGTTTTTATCAAGATGATACATTCTTCATGAAAAGACCTACTTATTGAAACAACTAGAATAAGACCTGTTAATCTTGCAGTAAATCACCTCAATGAAAAGTAAAACTAAGCGCTTACAACTGCTGAACTGCGCCACATTTGCCAAAATAAATATTCTGAAATATCGTCAACACTTTTGGATCAGTGTGTTAGCAGTGACTTTTAAAAGAAATTTAATCATTTGCGTAAGCAACTACTTTTAAACGCATCTGCATCTACGAAGCTGGTTACAGGTGTAGTTAGCACTGACTGAAAAGACCTACCGAGTTGACACCAAGCAGTATTTTACTATCCTGAATGATTTCAAGACTTTTTAATTTTAGTGTGTTGTAAAAATAAGGGGGGGGGGGGGGGGGTGTGTGTTACATTTCTAACTGCCATTTCTCAAACAGAAATGTATGCACATGTAGTATATGGGCAGTGAACATCAAGCTCAACAGGATCATTGACAGCTGAGCAGCAAGCATATACACAGCACATGTGATACCTTCACATCATGCCAGATTTCCACAACAGAATTTCGCAGCTCCTGCATATGAATTTTGAAGCTGTCTGGAAGATTCCGAGTCTACATGGATAAAACATTTAAATGGAAAACCAAGACATAGGAGAAACTATGTTAAAGATGACAAATTTACTCCCAGGAAAATCTCCAAAGCTGTAATATCACTGGCTCTCAGAAGCAAAGCAGCTCAGTCATGTGCTAGAAGAGGTGTTTATGCCCACAAACAGTATAGAAAATCAGCAAGGGAAAGCAAGGGAAAGAATTTAAAAAAAAAAAAAAACAGAAACGCACACACAAATACAAAACAAACTACCACCAAAAAACATAAAAATCACGTATCAACACATTTCACTTGGCTGTATTTCTCTGACATGGTATAATGCATGTGACACACCGTATCTGTTTCTGGCTTCTAGATAATCACCTAGAGCAGCAAGGATAAGTACTGCCTGAGTAATCTATGACAGAAAAAGTAAACTCCCTTGAAAAAATATCATAAATTAGGACAGCTTAGGCTCCAGGAGGTCATCCAATCTTAAATTCAACTGTAATTCTCTGTTAATTTCTAATGACAGGACTATCAAAGTAGCTAACAAGTCATATATTGAGGAGAAAACTGTGCCAAAATTTTAATTTTTTCTTGCTCAAGATTACACAGAACTAGTGTTAGAAATTTTACTATAAAGAAATAGTTTCAAATATTGTTAACCATGTAGCCCAGATACCACAAAAAAGCCCTCCTCTATCCCCAAAAACTTTATCTGCTCTACATATCTCATTTAGGTAAGTGAATTGAAAATTTTTGTATCTAAATAGTTTAAACTTCTCCCCAGAGACTCTACCATCCCTGTAGAGAATTCACTATATTAATTCAGGCATTTCTTTTACAAGTATGGCAGTCGGAAAGCTGAACTAATTAATGCATTTTCACTTTCAATTTAACTTTAAAGGAGAGAGGTAACATCTTTGTTTCCAAATATTTTTTTCATATATTTAAGTATTTTTAGCAATTGGAATGTGTTAAAACACAAGAACACAGAGATTTAAATCTGAATGTTCAATCTGAAGTATAAATTTTCCTGAAGATTTATTTTTAAAAGTACTGACAAACCTAAATATGCAGATGGGTATGTACTGGAGTTTGTAGAAGAACACAGAAGCCTAACTTACAAAAGCTCTCTGCTGTCATTGGCCAAAGGAAGACCTCACCACCCCATCAACAAATATCTTTTCCCATAATAAAAGAGACTGCATATTCTTTGCACAGCAAAAGCCAGTGGCTATTTGAAAGATGACTGAGGATTACCATATCAGAGCTTTATAAGAAGTAAACACTGGCTTCCCTAAGGCATCTACGAAAGACACACTGATAATGTTAAAAATACCACCAAGAAATTTCTAATAATCACAGGCAGGACCATTTTTCCCTTCCTATAAGCCCTCAAGCACATTTTTTTTTAGCACTCTAATGATAACAATAAAACTTCTTTAAAAATGCATGGTGAACTTACTCATGTTATATTTTTATACAAATAATTTCCATAAAAACTCATGTAACTCCAATGTTCAATACTATTAGCAAGTTACTGCAACAGAATTATTGTTAACAATTATAAATATCAAAATTTTCCTTGTCCTTTATACAACATAATGTATTTAACACTGTTAAACAGAACATATTCTGCCTAACAGTCTGCTTTTTCCTGATTGCATGTATCACTAAAACGACAAAAATAAAACTGAATACGTTAAGTAGTCAGATACTGCTACTTTTTCATACCTGAAAGTTGTTAGAAATGAAGCTGCAAGATAACAGCACTTTTGCTTACAAATAAAAGTAGAAAGAATTGCCGGTATCTTTCCTAGAACCTGGGAAGCCAAACGCAGCATATGGATTTCCGTATAACTTTGCTCAAACTTAAGTACCAAACTCTTTTCATTATAAATGTCTTCTGAAGTATTACTGAACCACTTTAGACATATTTTTTTTACTATTACAATAGCAATTAAATGAAACAAAAATGAATCCAAGAAATCTACTATTCCAAATGAACCCACATTGGACTGCATCTAATATTTTTGGTCAAATATGGTTGAAATCTTACCTTCTCTTCACCACTAATATTTTTATTCACTTTTGGTGAATATTATTCTTGGTCTGACAGAAAGCTAATGTCATCCTTTCTAGGAAAAAATAATAAAAAAAAACATAAAACCCAGGCATATTCACTGAAGACACACTTTACATTCCTATTATTATCACTGTTAGATCCCTCCCATTGATTGCATCTGTTGACTAAGTCCTTTCTGTTAAATGTATTACATTCCAGTAATGGATTAAAAAAACATAATGTAGGAAAGATATCTTTACTTTCCACTTCTTTCATCATCTCAGCATCATTTTTAATTTTGTTTGCCTTCCAATACTTTTTCACACCTCCTTTCTTGGTTGCTGCAACATAATTCATCAAACCAGCATTTTCATTACCAAACTACCACTAGACCGCGTCCACAACCTCCTCTTTGTGAGACTTCTTCAAAAACCATCTCATTCCAAAAAAAAATCCTATAAACAAACATGTCAGTGTCTCTCCCCCTCTCTTCCCCTCCATCCCCTTCCCTTTTTTTTTGTTTTTACCAGTATAGAGCTGCCTGTGTGGAAATGACAGCTCTTAAAATTGCTTTGTGTAAATTCAGACAAGAACATGCAGTCCCTACATTTTAATAGTTGGTTCATGATTCAGTGAAAACTCTTTTCCACAAAACCTTTTATGCCAGTGAGCCACAGTAAACAAAGCCAATATATCTTCTCAGTACACAAGATACTTCAGATTAAGACATTAAGCCCTCATAAAGTATGATTCATTTGGTCTTTTTAGTTTCTACACACATAGCAACTAGACAGTGAGTCTATTTCTTAAGACTAATTTATTAAATGCCAATAACAGAGAGGTAGTATTTTCTCACTGGTTTTAACCTAAAGAAATTTTCTAGTCTTCAGTGGATATTTACCTAAGAAACTGATTTTTCTCTTTAAGAAATAGAAGCAAAGTAACTATTTGGATCTAAAATAAATACTAAGCTTTTTTAGCTACGATAATAACCGATTTGGCAAATCTTAAGTAGAATCCAGACCTCACTGCTTGATGACAATGAAAGGGTCTCCCTCACAAGCTCAGAGCAGACTCATGACTGACAGATGAAAATAAGACTAAGCAGGGCAATAAAAAGGAAAGAACACGGTGCCAGAAAATAAAAAAATAAAAATGGTTTATAATGTTCACCAAGATATAATGTGTTTCCTTACAATCAAAGAGGAGTCATGGAGAAAACAAAAGAGCAAGTGACTACATAATGAATATGAGCACACTCACTATTATGCAGTATAAAAAGCAAAATGGACAGAGTAAAGCACGCAGAATTCCAGCCAAAGCCAGTGTCACTGCTGCTATTTAAACAGACCATGCAAATTTGATTATTTATTAAAATTGAAGTTACCCATGCATGTAAACACCTATGCCACAAAAAGATATAAAATAAAATAAAAATCTGAACCACCTCTCACAAAAGTATGTATTTTAAAAGAATGGATTCTACCCAGACAACTTCTTCCCTGTTGTCACTTTCCCAATATTTATTGTATTTCCCACATATTTATCATTATCTCTTCTTCCCTACCTTTTCCTTCTAAGGTTTCTAATTCTTATACTCTTTCTTTTTTTTGTTTATTTCTTCCCACTGCTGCTGAAGGTACATTGCAAAGAAAAGAAGGCATATAATGCCCCAGCAATTTCTGAAACAAACAGGATTCTCCGTACAGCAGCATACACAAATTTGAGTATCCACTGACTGCTATTTCTCAACCACAAAACAAGTTTACACACAGGCCATCATACTGGATGGGCATTTTACAAGACAAGCTATGTATTCATACAACTCCCTGGCAGAAAACAACATATCCTACAGCCACATGGATACACACACCCAAATTCTGTACTGGGCATCTTGTCTGCCACCTATTGTGGAGTGTGCTCATTATAGCATCCTGCCATATACAGCCATAATAGCAACCAGCTTCCTTCCCCGCCCTCATCTTCATCAGGCTGCAAGTCCAAACAAGGACACTGTTTAAACTACAGGAGCTCATAGGATTAGACATGCCTAGCAAAACCCTCAGTGAAGCTTTTCACAGGCTCACATTCCATCAGAAAACAACAAAAGGTTGTATGAACTTGGAAATAACACATCAGAACTTAAAGCAAAGATGGCAATAATGTGTGGAAATCACACAGACATGTAAACCAAGCTGTTGCTGTCAAAAGAACCTGCTAGAGCTGTGCAGGGGACACAAAAAAGAAAATTAAGCTTAATTAATGAAATCACTGTGCCAAAGAAATGCAGAATACTGCTTTTATTCTATTTCTGCTGTTCTCATACAGGTGTCAGGTGTTTATGAACACACTTGGTACAAGCTGTGCCATGGGCATCATTTGCCTTAGTCAGAAAAGGGAGAAAGTGCATTCAGTTGATTCAGAGGCAAAGTAGATTGCATCACCTACCTTCCCCTCCTTCCTCCCGCTCCCTTTGAGAGCGTGTACTGGAATAAATGCATGACATGTTTAGAAATTGCGTATTAAAATATAGTTTCCATAACTTAAGCAGTAAACAATAACAACAAAGACATGTGCTTTATTTATAATATCCAAAGGTTAAAAATTTCATGTATACTAGCTAATTCTAATCTATATCTCAAAGCATTACATTGTGCTTTACAAAGTCCTTGTGAAATCAGTAAGATTTAGTAGCACATTTTAGTTTCATTTATTATATAAAATTACAAAAAACTACTCTGCGTCTCAAAGCCATTCCTAAGTATAATATCTAACCATACCTAGTGTATTTGAGAGAAATTGTAAAACAAAATGTAACAGGTCAAGACACAAACCATACAGAACTGGCTGAACTCTAGCATGATTTCACTATATTGTAAAGACTTCACAGATAAGCTTTACCTAAACACTAAAAATTAAAAAGTACGCTGGCACAAAGCATCAAGCCAAATCCTTCCACTTTGCGCATCAATGCATCCAATGTTTTACACTGAAATTAACAGAATATGTACCCAAAAATATCTGGATGTTTCCACTACCAGAATCATTACACCCCAACCCAAAAAACAGTAAACATGAGAAGCCATAAACTGAGATAAAGTATGGCAGTAAACATTAACGCATTCTATTGTTTCATTTTGGAAAAGATCAAGAACCTTGTTCATCTAGCTACCATTCCACTTTACAATGAGCTACTTCACTATTGGCCATCAGCTACCATCTCACATGAGCCTGAACAAGATTTTCTAATAAAACAACAAAAACAATTAAAAAAATTATAAAAATAAAAAAAAAAACAAAAAAGTTCATAAACACATTTCTAAAATTATTTTTTTAATCGGATTAGAATGAAGCATGGCTTCTTTTTATTTTAAAATTAAGTATTTTGCAACATTTACATCATAATTTAGAGATTTTTTTCCACAGCTGTTACTATTCCAATTACCAGCTGGCATAGCTTAGCAAGTAACAATTTCCAAATCAATTAAATAAACTGAGTAGAGCACCAATTTCCAAACATATTCCCATTTAGAATTTTATTATTGTCCTGGGTTCAGCAGTAGCAGTCATTTTTCTCCTTCTCAGAAGCTGGTGCAGTGCAGTGGTTTTGACTTCTGGCCTGGGAATAGCGCTGATAACACCAACGTTTGTAACTGCTGCCCAGTAACGTTTACACTGACCAAGGACTGTCTGAGTCTCATGCTCTGCCAGAGAGGAGGGGAAGCCAGGAGGAAGCAGAGACAGGACACCTGACCAAAGAGGTATTCCATACCACAGCACGTCATGCCCAGGATGTAACTGGGAGTTATGCAGAAGGGCTAGGACACTGAGGGGTTGGAGGAGGTATTGGTCGGCACTCGGTCAGGCTGGGGGCGGAGAGTTATCAGCTGGCAGGTGTTGAGGTGTTGTATTCTCTTCCCTTGTTATTTCCCTTATCATTATTATTATTATTAGTGGTAGCAGTAAGCAGTAGTGGTTTGTGTTATACCTTAGTTACTGAACTGTTCTTATCTCAACCTGTGGGAGTTGCATTCTTTTCGATTCTCCTCTCTGTCCCTCTGGGAGTAGGGGGAGGGCAAGAAGGGGGGAAGTGAGTGAACGAGCTGTCTGGCTGGGTTTAAACCATGACGGGTGGTGAGCAGTTGTATTCTCTTCCCTTGTTATTTCCCTTATCATTATTATTATTATTGGTGGCAGCAGTAGTGATTTGTGTTATACCTTAGTTACTGGACTGCTCTTATCTCAGCCTGTGGGAGTTGCATTCTTTCGATTCTCCTCCCCATCCCTCCAGGATCGGGGGGGGGGGGGGGGGGGGGGAAGGAGGGGGAGTGAGAGAGCGGCTGCGTGGTTCTGAGTTACTGGCTGGGCATAAACCATGACAGTTCTTTCTGGCACCCAATGTGGGGCATGAAGGGTTGAAAGATCTGACCATAGTGTGTCTAATAGTATTTGTGATAAGCATTCATTGTTTTGGATTAACAGTCACTCATCACAGCGGTGATTTATTGATTCTCAAAGTTGTTGCTTTTGATCTCAGAGCTTCAGCATATTGTACCTTACTTACAGGTGGTATTTGCTGTGTTAGTGTTTATTGGCTGGGGGCTTGGATGAAGGTTCTTGTTTCATTGTACTTTATGATAATGACTTGTAATACAATAGAATCATTGATCATGAAACTGATCTGGATTGCGTTCCCACTGTGGTCACCACCTCTGTACTTTGGGAGATATATAATAGAAGTGTTTAACAATCGCACATCTTTTTTTAAATCCCTGGATGGTCAACCTATGACATTCCCTTACCTTCCCCCCCCCCCCCCCCCCCCCCCCGACTATTTACAGCATCATTTGAGAGTTTTGAAGGTTTTGAATGGCATTTGGGTACCCTTGAGACCTGCCTGCTGATTGTGATGGAGATCACCATGTTGGCACACATATAGAGTGTGTTTTACCCATGACCATTTCATCTGATCTCGAAAGTTAAGCAGAGTCAGGTTTGGGTCTTGTCTAGGGTTAGATGACGATACAGGACAAAGAGATTTCCCCCAAGGCTGGACAGTCATGAGTGGCAGGGTGTGTGGGATAGTATGGGCAAGTATCTAGGCCAACGGGCCCCTCCAGTGCTTTGAGACTTCACCACTGAACAAGTGCAAAATCCAGAAAAATCAGTAAAACACTTAAATGAGTTGTGTTGTCATCCTGGTCATATCAGAGGGGGACAAATCATGGACTAGCCAGACGGCAAAGATTTTGGAATGTCACCAGAGAAGGAGGTGATGCATGCTGAAGAGGCCCTACCATATAATAAACTGTCAGAAAGTGAAAACCATTATGCCTTGTTTACTGATGAGTTCCAAGTTACCGGCTGGGCTTAAACCATGACAATTATATTAACTACAGTTATGAAAGCAAAACTAACAGTTGTCTATCATTTTATCTCACAGTTTTGAAATTATTAGGTTATTATTTTAGAAAATGTGGTATGTGTTATACAAGGTTTAAGAATTTTTAAAATGTCATTTTCATTTACTACCTTTAGTTTTCAGAAAAGCTACTTCATTATAAATCTCAAATTAATTTTTATTCCTATACCATAATCCTATAATAAGTATTTCAGAAATGTTCATTTTATCTTTATGCTCATTATTTCATTTCATTTCACACTCTTGAAAATTGCAGTGCATTTTATGCGCAGAATTATTACCTTTATGCTGCACACATATATTTCCAATGCTAATCCTGTTAGTTATTCTAAGCTCAGGAATACGGAATTTAGATGGCTAAAAGAAAAATAATCAAGAGCATTATTTTCCTCTTAAAAGACACATGGTCTTATCTGTTTTATAGCTGTATCCAGTTGGTTAAATGAAGGACAACATGATGTCTTTCACAACAAGAAAAGTTGTTGATGCAAATCATCACTTCACTTGAAATTCAAAGATGAAGAGCAAATCATCAACAGCATTCTTCTGCAGCTTAGGACATGCACTGCAGGATTAACAATACTCCCAGAATGATTTCTGAAAAGTAATCATCATTTTCATTTGGAGTGGGGGGAAAACGTTTATGGACAGTCTTACATTCTCACTCCACTTGATTTAAAACATCCTTACCTCCAGCAAAACTGTAATCAAACGGTACAGGTAGTTTCTATCTAGTGAACTATTTCACTACTACTACTACTACATCGTTCACAACTTTATTTGAAATTAAAGAACCAACCAAAGGTATATAATAGAAATTTAAAACTAAACTGATATATAATAAGTTCCTATTTAAAAGAAGAAATACATGATTCTACGACATCTCCTTTTTTTTAAAATTAGCAAGTTGAAAGTCACTACAGTGAAATTTTTTAAACAGCCATGTAAGTATTCCCTTGCTGTAAGAACAATGTTATAAAATAAGTTATCAAGACTTAATAACAAAGCAGCATGGTTTCAAAGAATGTGAAAGTTTGTTTAGATTTTTTTTTCAAAACCTTTTTCTTTGCTTCTAACAGGCCTCAGCTGTGTATTATCACAACAAAATAAAAGACTATCCATTTCCTGCCAAGTACCTGCTTGCTCCGTAAAAGCAAAGATTTGATTAAAAAATGCCAAGTAACCCAGGAGTGCCAAGATTACTTCCTTTAAGACAGTAAAACTGAAGGAAAAAAAAAGAGATGACATATGACTATAGCCTCAGAGAACACAGACCAAATAGTATTTCCTTAACATGCTCTAATAGATTCTGGCAGAGAAAAGAATTTTATTTGGAAATTAATTATCAGCTGTCACAAAACATGGACATCATTAAAATGAGAAAATAGTATAAACACGATACAACCTAATCCTTTTTAAGCTTAAATCTGAAATAATACCAAATTAATAGTCAGCAAACACTTAAATTATGTTAGCATAAAAGTTCTAACAGAACATATTTTAAATAGAGTCATATAATCTTAAACATGAAAAAACATAACTTCAGATTCAGTTTTATCTGGCAATTTCCATCACTTTCAGTAATGGGCAATAAAGTCTGAAACATGACCTCATAGCAGCCTTCCAGTACCTGAAGGGGGCCTATAGGGAGGGGGACTCTTCATTAGAGGCTGTAGTGATAGGACAAGGGGTAATGGGTTAAAACTTAAACAGGGGAAGTTTAGATTGGATATAAGGAGGAAATTCTTTCCTGTAAGGGTGGTGAGGCACTGGAATAGGTTGCCCAGGGAGGTTGTGAATGCTCCGTCCCTGGCAGTGTTCAAGACCAGGTTGGACGAGGCCTTGGGTGAGATGATTTAGCGTAAGGTGTCCCTGCCCATGGCAGGGTGGTTGGAACTAGATGATCTTAAGGTCCTTTCCAACCCTAACGATTCTATGATTCTATGATTCTATGTTGAACAATTGTGTTCCAACAGAATATGAAAGAAAAGTCAACATATAAAACCTATTAAAAAAAAAAAAAAACAAAGCACTAAAAACCAGCAGAAGTCCTATTTTGAAAACTGGTAGGCCAACAACAATGCAGAGCAGGCAGAAACCTTGGTGGAAACACAAACATGAAACCTCACTACAAAAGACATATTGTGTCTTCATTGCTTTAGTACTACAACATACCGAATCTATTTAAATTGATTTTGTACAGGACTTAATTGTCGTCCTCATGTGAGGCATAAAGTTGCATTTCATTTTTTAGGAGGTATTTCTGGAATATACATCCCTATTCATATCACAACAGGCTGGTACTGCAAACTGACATAAAACTGGTAATGGACTGCTGTATTCCTCTCATCAATCACCATAATGCCTTCTTCTGGGAATCTGTGAAATACAGATACATAGCTCTGGGCCAGCCTTTCATTCTTATCAAGTCTATGTCAAAAATCCATATACCAAATTAGTATCTACACACCACACCAGAAACTAGCAATAGAATCATAGAATCATAGAATCATAGAATCGTTAGGGTTGGAAAGGACCTTAAGATCATCTAGTTCCAACCCCCTGCCATGGGCAGGGACACCTTACGCTAAATCATATCACCCAAGGCCTCGTCCAACCTGGACTTGAACACTGCCAGGGATGGAGCATTCACAACCTCCCTGAGCAACCTATTCCAGTGTCTCACCACCCTAACAGGAAATAACTTCCTTCTTATATCCAACCTAAACTTCCCCTGTTTAAGTTTTAACCCCTTACACCTTGTCCTGTCACTAGTAGAATAGTAATATGTAGAATGTAATAGTTATCCAACAGCGCACCATGCAGAAAAAACAGCCTTCTGGCTGAGGATCCCCAAGATCAAGGTGCTGTAGAATGCATACTTAAGGCCCAAGCAACCATTCTCTCTGCAGAACATAAGGAAAGGTGCTTCGTGCTCAGCCTGATGTGTACAGACATTCTTTTTCCACTTCCCTTCCTCCTCAGCACTCTATAGAGTATTCTCCTCTGTTTCAGCTTCCTTGAAGAACAGACTTTATGCAGAATCACTAGGACAGTGAAATCTTCTACAAATATGTCATAAATGTAGTATGTCTCCATTTGCATATAATTTCAGTAAAGTACTAAAGGAGCACCAATGTAGAAATGAAAACACTATTGCAAGTGTAAAGAAATACAAAGCAAGCACAAGGCACGATGCAGTCATGTGAGAAGGAAATGTTAATTTGATTTAAGATTAATTCATTTCCTGGCTTCTTTCAAGGGGAGGGGAATATCATGTGGGATGATAACCAAAGGGAGGTATTCAACCATTTCACCACATCTAGAAAAATGTGTATCTCAAAATGTATATTTTATACCTGAGAAGATGAAGGCAAAGTGCACTGGAATTTTTATCTTCTCATTTCAGTATCCAAGAACATAGCTGCTCAAGTGTTAAGCTCAAACTGCAACCAGATGGTAACAGGCGGGTGTCCCAAGTGTTGTCACCTAAATAAGCCCTATTCCTAATGTACAGCCCTTTGTCTTGCAGTCTTGCATCATCGAGACAGTAAAAACAGATTCAGTAGTTCTGAGATCAGACAACTAATGGAGGATAAGTTAATTAAAAATACCTCCATTACTCCTTAAAAAAAAAAAAGTACACAAAACCCCTCTTCTCAAGAAATACAACAAAACATAAGGTATGGGAAGAGAAAAAGAAAGAGAGGCAGGAGGGGAGACAAACAAACAATAACAACACAGAAACAGAATCCCTGCTCTTTTCTTTACTACCTGCCATTTCTATACACAAACATACTAAATGTTGGGAATGAACAGTTTTATTATATTATACTATCTATGCTATCTCATCACCACACAGAACAGAAGCAGGGATATTTACTATAAAGCTGCAGTATTATCTCAAGTCCCAGAAACAACTACATTGCTTTTATTTCTAATTGAAGTTGCCAGGGAGGATGGACCACAACAAAAACACATACAGACAAAACAGAAAAAAAACTCACACTTGTGGCAGTACTTTTTCCTTTTCTTGCACTAAAATTGCATAAAAACCAGTTTCATTAAATAAACAGTTAAATGAAGATTGAGACGAAGTTTAAAAAAAAAAAAGCAATCCACATCTTTTAATAATTTAAATGGAACTAGTTTAAATAGAGCTAAAACAAATATTATGAAAGCACCAGATCAAAATAGAATAACAAGCTTGTCTCGTCAATACTCTGGTTTAAATGTAGGTTCTAATAGACAATCGGGGTGAAATGCTACAGATACATTTGTTCACAAGTATCCAAACTTTCTTGCAAAAGCTACATTACACCAAATACTTAACATTCTTCATGATCTGTTCTGCCATTTTTAACTGGATGCAGTACTTAGAGTTCTATTGCTATTTGCATTATAAATATTACAGCTTAAACAGCGGCAAAATAATCTTCGAAGCAATTTTGGTAACAAGAGCAAGACCAGAATTATCCAATGCATCTGAAACAAAAATAAAGAGATGGATGCAACTGCCTAAGGTCATTCAGCAAGCCAAGGGCAGAGCTGCATCTACAACTCAAAATCTTTTAATCCTAGCCTCATGTTTTAACACTGGTAAATGCTGCCTGTCCCAGGCTGTTAGCGGGAATTGTTTTTATGCTCTGACAGTAGACTCTTTGCATGTGTGATGCCCAAAGGAGAAGATGAAAAACAAGAAACCGTATGTCTGAAATCTCTCTGAATATGCCTCAAGAGCATCAGAAATACGAAAGCACATTTTCAAAAAAAAATTGCCACACATGAATATCCATTTCAGAACATTCTTCGTATGTTCTGAAAAAACTGAATGAAAACTGAATGGCAACATAAAAATTAAAGAACTGTCATAACAGATTAGTATTAATATGATGCACACGAAAAGATTATGGTACACACACTTCCTAAGGACTCTAAAAGCTTATTTTACTACCACAGCCATAAACCAAAACTCTTCTTGTCATTAACATACAGAATGAGTTGTAATGGAGACCTGAAACTACTTCTTCTTAAGTAGCACAGCACAGCTTCTCACTACACTTAATTTACAATACGCATACCCATAGTCTGTAAAGTATAGCAAATTCTTCAACAGGGATTTAATTCCACAGTAAAACCAAAACAGATGTAAAAAGAAATGACAGAAAGCGTCCCAAACTTTCCAGGTCCCTATCCCATGCAGGAAAAAAAAAATAAAAAAGGTGGCAGGGGGAGAGCAACAATCAACAAACCAAAACACTAAAAGGGTGCATCCAGTTAAAAAGTAGTAGTATGTTTTGCCATCTCCACGATGAAGTCTGGCCATTTTCTGTCTGCTTATGAACTTAGAGAACACCTCCCATAGGGTGCAACTACTAGGAAGTTTATACAGCCTTCTGAAAGTGCATAAGGAATACTAATACCACAGCTCATTGCTTTTTCATCATGAGTTCACATATTTTCTCAGTATTTACAAGTAGGTGCTCCTTTACTTAAAACCAGAAATATAAAGATCAACAAATTAAATCCTTCCGAGGAAATGTATGAAGTTATATTGCCCTCTGCTGACGAACAGATAAAATTGGACATAAAACCAGAGCTCATGATTCAAGAAACACTTTGAATAACGTATGTCACTGAAATTCATATGATTCTTTTGCTATAATTCCACAGACCCGAAGTATCATTTCTGTTTTTCAAAGACTTGTCAGAAAGCAAAGCAATATAAAATAGATCTAGAGAAAAGAAAAAATGCCAGTTTAGGTTTTTTTCTGCTCCAAGAGTTAGAAAATAAATGTTACTAATTCTACTTACCCTAAGATAAAGTTACATGCATGGTCTCACTTTAAATGATCACATGAAAATGTCTGTCCAGGTTGCATATTGATAATACCATTTTTTTCCTTTAAATTAATATGAAATCTCATTTAGCAATAAGCAAAACAAATTACTACACACTGATGTTCAAAGGAATTTCTTTTAAAGAAACTGCATAGGACAGGTTAGGAAAGAACCTTATATTCAGTCTATAGAGACTGCTTGATGATGAAAATACACTTACTTGGATGACAAATCTAAGAGTATGCTCTTATGCAGCCTTCCAGATCTTGCATCTTGGCTAAATGATGTATTTACATTTATACATATTTTAATCAATAGAATAAATTCTTGCTGCCTTTTAATTATTTTTTAACCGAACACTATAGCTTAACTGCTGGCAATGCCAATGTGTTATTAACACATGCTGGAGTGAGGGAGAACTGTGTGAGCCACCTCATACAGCACCTTAAATTGGAATAATTTAAATAAAGTGTTGCTCATTTTAGATTTGCCCTTGTCTAGACCAGTATCTTCAGTACAACCAGTTCAAGTAAACAGCAGCAGTGCAGACACAGTTTAATACACTCTGAAAGGCTCAAGAACATCAAATTACAGTGTAAATTCCCTTCCAGCCTTTAACTTCTTGGTCCTGCATGAGTTAAAGCACAAATGCTTTACCTTAACTGCACTTTTTGATGTGTTAATTAGATCATGCTAGTTAATTTCATCTCAGAGCACATATTTAAGCTCTTATCTACCTCTGATTTTCTTACACTCTTCTTAAAATACAATTAGCAGCACACGTAGTATATCACCTTGGAAACAAGGAAGTGTGCTGCCCCAGCACATAAGTAACAATCTTGCATTTTTTCAGTAGGATGTTTTCATAACATCTTTTTGGTCTTGTTTAAACCAGAAGAGAGTTCAGTCCTGAGAAGAAATGTATAAACAATAGGAAATACTACTTACAGTATATTTTAAATAAAAGGGAGCTGTGCTTATCTTAACATCAACTTTTCTTCATTCTTTCTGTTTTAAAAACCACTTTCACTAAAATTCAAAGCAACAGAAAAGAGCACACTAAGTTGTGATTTTCTACAGTTATCATCTTGCCTACACAAGAATGGTATAAAATGTCTTCATATATTAACAACATATATTTTATTTATAACATTCATACATACTACAAGGTAACAACAAGAACTATTTGAAAAGGAAATACATAATAGGAACCATTTCAAAATATTAATGTTTCTTGGACTTTTGTAAGAGCAGTTAATTAACCAACTAACACACAGTGGTGTCATTAAACTGAAATATTCAGCTGTCAAAAAAGAATCACAGAATACCAGCTGGATGGGACCTCAAAGATCATTTGGTATAACCTTTCCTGGAAAAAGCAAAGTCTAGATCAGATGACCCAGCACCCTGTGCAGCTGAATCTCCAAAGTGTCCAATGCTGGGAAATCCACCACCTTCCTGTGGAGCATATTCCAGTGTCTGAGTGTTCTCATTGTGAAAAAAAAATCCTCTTGTAGCCATCTGGAATCTCCCCAGGAGTAATCTGTGCCCACTATCCCTCATCTTTTCCATGGGACTCCTTGTCAAAAGGGAGTCTCCATTTTCTTCATAGCTACCTTTCAAATACTGGAATATGGTGATAAGGTCTCCCCTATGCCTTCTTTTCTCTAGGCTAAATAAACCCAGTTCTCAGCCCTTCCTCACATGCCAGGCTTCCCAGTACTTCGATCTCTTTTGTGTCCCTTCTCTGGACCCTCCAGCCATCCACATCATACTGTGTAAGAGGAACCAAAACTGAACTTTTATCTCTGCTGGTGACGCCCTTATTGATGTAACCCAGCATCCTGTTGACTTGCTTTACCGCAACAGCGCACTGTTCACTTACATTAAGCTTGTTGTCCACCAGGATGCCCAGGTCGCCTTCCATAGACTTGCTCCCCAGGTTGTGCTGCACTCTTGGATTACGTTCACCCAGGCGCAGGACCTTTGGTGAACTTGACATGGTTCTTGTTAGCTCACTCTTCCAGCCTATGCAGGCCTTCCTGCTGGGTGGTTCTCCTTTCTGAACTATTCACTTTCCCACTCAGTTTGGTATCATTAGCAAACTTCATCAGGACTCACTTGATCCATGTCCCACATTCACTTATGAAGTTATTTGACAGGACTGGGGCCAATACTGATCCCTCTCAACCCCAACAGTAACAGGCCACCAGCTGAAACAGGATCTATTTACCACCACCTTCTGCATGCGGCAGGTCAGTCAGTTCCCACTCACCTTTTCAGCACTGTTAGTGACTAATTCCCCTTTCTCAGGCCAGTATTTTCCTTCTGTTTCTGCTTGATGTTTATGTGCCTGAAGAACTTTTCTTGGAGTTTTTCACATCTCTGGCCAATTTCAATTTGAGCTGAGCTTTTGCTTTTCCAACTGCATCTCTACACACCCTGGCAATTACCATGCAGTTCTCAACAGATTATTTGTCTGCTTTTCCATCTCTGATATGCTTCTCTCAGTTTTGAACAGACTCAGAAGTTCACAGTTAAACTAAGGGGGTCTCTTGCTTCGTCTACTTCCCACACATCTAAAGGAGATAAACTGGTTTGTACTTCCAGGAAAGAGTCCTTGAAAATCTCCTAGCACCCACAAGTGCAAAAACTAAAGGAGACATTTCAAAGCTGTAAATAGGAATAGGAGTAAAGCAGCAATCAGTATAAGAGAATAAAGGTATTGCCACACAAAGTGAAACATCTTTTTATTTCATTTCTATACTGGTGACCACTATTGCTTTTTTCAAAACAAACAAAAAAATCCCAACGTTTTAACATCTATCGTAAAGTTCAATGATTTCAAGTCTGGTCCTAAAATTAGGATTTTTTTCACACAACATCCTTACTCATACTTCATAGAATCACAGAATCACACAGGTTGGAAGGACCTCAAAACACCATCTTGTTCCACCTTTCATGGGAAAGGCAGCATAGATTTATCTCATTTCAGTGCTCAGTTCATACCCAAGACCAACTCAAACTCCAAACAATGGTTAATCTGAGTAACTTTCCTTTGTACTGAGACCTTACAGATCAGGTCACCACGCCACAGGTTGGTAAAAAAAAAAAAAAGAAAATAAATAAAAAATAAATATTTCTCAAATAATACAAATAATAACCTATTAAGATCCTAAACTACATAGCTGAAACTTACTCTTTTTAGGGTGCAATTTCAGTTTCTACAATATGTATGATTATAAATGCAACCTAGTTTTCTCTTACAACTGAGTTTTGTCCATTATGACCTCACCAGAACAATGGCATATTTGGTTCCCATAACCCACATTCTTCCTTGTCTACCTCTTCATCTAATCTTCATTTACCTCCCAAACTCATTGCTTGGATTCTAAATTTTTCAGGATACGTATCAATGCACCTCTGATGTGCTTCTAAGAAAAAAGAAAAAAATATATTATTTTCTGTTCTGTATTTTTTTGTGAGGATCCTGAGCATTATCAGAAGTGCAAAGCACTTAATTATTACACCAATAAGCAGCTATCCTGATACAGAAGTAGAGCAGCAAACTCCAGCTCACATGTACTCTTCAAACACCCATTGTTGACACTCCATTACAGTGACAAGACCTGAAATGAGATGCAGATATCAAAATAAGGGGGAAAAACAAAAAAACAACCAACCAAACAAAAAAACCCAACAACAACAAAAAACCCACAAAAACAACAACAAAAGATAACACACCCTTACACCTAAATTCTCACAAGTTTCTACAGGAACAATCTTTTTCATCTTATCCCAATGATTCAATGCACAAGTCTTCAGACACATGCCTTAAGGCCCCAGATACTTGTATATTTGCAAGTGAAGTGCCCACGTTGCCTATAGTTTTACTGCTTATGCAGTGCCTCAGTGCTTCTGTCTTGGGAAAGGTAAACAGCTCAATGTCCAAGCCAAGCTAGGATTTTCAGAATAGGTATCATCATCACCAGAACAGGTGTACTAAGAATATTCTCCACGCATACCTAGCAAGACTGAGGTCTAAATGAAAGACTGCAGCCATTTTCATTCCCATATTTCACCAAGGAAAGAAAAAACAAACCAAACAAAACCCCCAAACTACAAAAAGAAACTTACACATTTGACCATGTAGAGGCTGCTTCTTTCAGGATTCATAAAAGACATGAAGGTGGAACTTCACAGAAGATGGAAGTTCTCCATCTTCCTAATCATGTAGGGTCTTCCAGATTCATCAAGTCAGTGTTCCTGTAAGAAACATCCTAATTCTTCTGGGGGAGGACACTTGAAGCCACACATCTAAACCATGTCAAGCTGCATTAAAGCAGCACTACATACACTCATATTGCCTGAGAAGAGACTTCCTAGAATTATACAGTATTTTCTAGTTTTCAAAGCAAAAACTGTTTCAATCACCACACGTAAATCCCAGTATAGGACATCTTTAGACAGGACTTTGGTAGGTCTTAAGATATTCACGCAAAAACAAAACAATTGCCCCCACGTAGAAAAAAATGAATGTTTATAGCGTGGCTCCTGGTCATTCTGAAGTGACCAGATAAATAATTCAAAGTTTTATGCATCTCATGAAAAGCAGTCCTGACATTCTGAGTCAGAAATGCTCAGTGTAAGGACCTAAAAAGTCAGGATGGACTTGGGGGGGGGGGGGGGAACTCAAAGGAAAGACTACTTTGGTGGGTTTAGAAATAGAAGCCTTAAAAACAGGTTATTGTGTTAAACTGAAATGCTGATCAGAGAACTGATGTGATTACAAAAGAAGTCCTAAACCCAAAGGAGATGCAAAGGAAATAATTAGAAATTGAAGCAATCTTTATTTTAAAACCGCCTGAGAAACTACACAAGAAGCCCAAAAATGGCACGATAAAATAATAATCCTCTAAGATCAAATGATGCAATTGCTCACTGAACTTCTCTCACTTTGAACTTGCATTAAAGCAGTTGGCCAGGTTTTCCCAATTTCACCTGTGGCTTATTAGAATTACCATCTCACTTGTCTTCATTATTGCAAACCACCCACTTTGAAAATTGCTTCTTGGATGGTAATCTTAACAAAATACACAATGCTGTAAAATTGTAAATTAGGTATTTCCTGAACTTGGAACTAGAATTTTTCTCTATTTGTTTTCCCACTAAATGAAGAACTACAAATGGTTAGGAAGCCCCAAATCTTTTCTGTTATCTACACTCATGTATAGTGCTGAAAACCTAAGCCTGCCAGAAAAATACTTGAAGAGATTGAATGTTCAGAGAATAAACTCTGCACAAAAGTGTAAGAGCTCAAGGAAGGAAGACTGGAGGTCTACCACTGCTCACCTACATAGGAAATTTAACAGTATTTTCAGAATTTCAGAAAAAGAATTCAGATTATGTTTAGAATTTGCCTTATAAAGAGCCTCTGCTGGTCAGACCATCACATAATTACAGAAACACATAACCACAGGCTACGCAAAACACACAAATGTGTGCCCACACACAAAGGCACAAAAGAAACAATTTGGAAAGGAAAATTCCATTCAAAACCATATAGATGAGGCTTCCAGTGATGTGGTCTTGGCAGTCCTGGGGTAACGGCTGGACTTGATGATATTAAAGGTCTTTTCCAGCCTAGTTGATTCTGTGATTCTATTAGTTTACTGCCAAACCTATGCATACACGTAGGAATCATCACAACCGCAGAAAGAGCGGATGGGACAATTCACAGGGCTGCTTGCTGCTAGGATTTCATCATGAAGAAAAATAAAACCTGTCAGTCAATTGCAAACAAACTCAGAAAATACAATGAGAAGAAATGAGAGACCCCTGAAAGCACATTCACCTCAGGACACAAACTGCTGCAGACTTCTATCTAGTTTACCAACATCCCATATAATTTTGATTCCAACTGTAACACTAAGGTCTCATTAGCTCAGTGTTTTTAACCTGCTGCTCTGGTACAGAATCATAGAATCACAGAATCGTTAGGGTTGGAAAGGACCTTAAGATCATCTAGTTCCAACCCCTTGCCGTGGGCAGGGACACCTTACGCTAAATCGTATCACTCAAGGCCTTGTCCAACCTGGTCTTGAACACTGCCAGGAATGGAGCATTCACAGCCTCCCTGGGCAACCTATTCCAGTGCCTCATAGAACCATTAAAGTTGGAAAAGACAAAAGATCATGTCCAACCATTAACAAAATACTGTCAAGTCCACCACTAAACCAGGTCTCTAAGTGCCACATCTACACAACTTCTAAATACCTTCAGTGATGGTGACTCCACAACTTCCCTGGGCAGCCTGCTCCAAGGCTCGACAACCCTTTTGGTAAAGATATTTTTCCCAATATCCAATCTAAACCTCCCCTGGTACAACTTCAGGCCATATTCTCTTGTCTTATCAATTGCTATTTCAGAGAACAGATCAACACCCACCTCACTACAACCTCCTTTCAGGTAGTTGTAGAAAGCAGTAAGGTCCCTGCTGTATGACAGAGTGTATGACAGAATTAACACAGCACTACTATGTTAACAGTATCTGAAGTAATTATTTCTAAGAAAAAGAGACTTCTATTAGTGAGACAACAGCAGTTCAATCTTCCTGATTGAATTTAGGTAAACTAAGTGTTAATCAAAGTTCAAAACCTGGTGTTTGAAGCTATCGCTTAAAAAGGTTTCTGTCTTGCACAAATATTTGCAAAGACTTCTGTGAACACAACCAGTTCAGTGTCTTCAGCTTTCAAGTCCTGTGTTAAGGTACAGGCATTTGTCAAGAAATTAGCTCTACAGCCCTGCTTTCTGCTCAGCTTCTCTGACCTTCAACATTTCAGTAACCTTTGCCTTATATAACGACTCTTCCATGCACAGATGCAGAAATAAATTGCACTTCTATTACTGCATACTTATAAATAAATAAAATGGATATTTTGAGCCAAGGCAAGTGATAATCTTAAACTCTCTTTTCAAATTGCTAGTAATACTAGCAAAGATGGGGGGGGCAGAGGGAGGAAAATCAAGTAATCCAGTAAGCCTTAAACACCATTCACGGTGTAAGTTAATACAGCAAGTGTTTAATTCTGGATTGGTTTCAACATATTCAATATTATCAGCTGGCAACCTTCTTGCCAGAAAATTATTAAGAGGTCATCCAAGTTTGAGACTATGCTCCAATGCTGCACAGACACCAGCCTACAGGGAGAAGCCACAGAGCAAGTTACAGGATGCACAAGGAATTAACAGGATTATGTTGCACTTTAGCAATCATCATAGCAGCTTCAGAAGGTAGTGCTGGCAGCCACTGAGGTAGCTGGAGCAAAAGAAGCACCTATATCATTTCAGGATTATAAAAGCCCTAATTTGCTTAGGAAGAAAAAAAATCCAAATAAAATTGGACTGTATTCCTTCTCAGAAATATGACTAAGTATAACATACCTTCACAAATTAAAAAAAAAAGAAATTATAGTCTGATTTTGCTTTAAATAATGTATGTACGTGTTAATCTAATTAATATGCATTTTCTTTGCAGTCATTTATGAACAGTTCTGGAAGGTAAAACAAGATTATTCAGTCCTAATTAAAAATCCAAATAAATTGCAGCAGCATAATCAATACAAGTTACATTATTTAAATTAAGCAGAATTTAATTAAAAGCATTCACATTAAATTTATTCTCTTTGGATTCAAAGTCTTTCCAAATCAAACGTTTGTAACAATTCTATAAGCAGCACAGCAGTCACTAAAACTTCACATTATTTTAAATAAGCCATAATGTGCTAGACATATCACTTTTATGACTCAAAATACTGATTCTGTCACATGCTGGAGTTTAGCAACAAAGCCAAAGGAAGAAAAATCCACTCTCCCAGCTGATTCTGTACAAAATGCACTACACTACCATTCCCCTTTCGATTATGGCAATTACTGTTATACACACTAACTGAATGGTTTATCTAACTTATCACCTCTTTTCTCCTGCAAGACTAGCACTGGGAGAGTACACAGCGGAAGAGCTGTCTCACAGGAAATGTGAATCTGCCTACAAAAAACAGATGTAGCACTTCCCATAAAGTTGAAGAGCCAAAAAGACACAGGAGACCCGCTGGCAGTCGCTTACGCTAAAATTCTGACTGAAAATAAACAAAACTTGCTTTGTTTCTAGAGATGCTGAATTACACTAGTAATTCGGTGCTGTGCTCAGCACCTTCCAAAAGTCAGAAATAAATATGTTTGCTTAGCTGTAGAGGCCTGTCAAAATGGATTTATGCCAAAGTACCTTAAATAAATCAAAACACATTCTTGCATTACAAAATCAGCATTTAACTTATACAGGTCAAAAATGTTGTAAGAACACATTTTCTGGTATTAATTTCCATATTCTAGCCAGACAAAGACATGAAATTTAAGAGCATAACACATTTACAAAGTTTTCTTCATGTGAATAAAACCACTCTGACCGAATTCTTATTGTACACCAGCTAAAGCAAAGACCTCATAATTTTCAGTATCAGATTCAATAACTACAAGATTTATAACATGGAGGGGCAGTTTCCTTTAAGATGTCTGGCAGAGTAGGTCTGGAAGATGAAGCAACTAATAAACAGTTGTCAGCGCTACAAATGGAAAGAGGGGAAAGCCCTTCTGAAGTACTGCAGAGATTGATTCAGCCACAGCCACAAGAGGACCATGCCAGATTTTACTCCTTTCTTGGCAGAAGGCCCTATAATAAGGAAGAAATAACGAAGATATAAGAGGAGACTGACATATTCTGAAGAATGTATGCAATGTTATTTTAAGATGACAAGTAAAGACAAAATAATACACATCTTGGAACTCGCCATTACATCAATGACGAAATCCTCGCAGGTTCTAACACATACTAAAAGTTTAAAAACAAAAATTTATTAAGCCCTTTCTGATATATTTCTAAGCTCATGATTAGAGCTCACATAAGAGCTTGTATGTTTTTAAGCACTATGATCCAAGGTTCGAAGCACCTCTCTTCTGAAGACAGCCTGAGAGAGTTGGGCTTTTTCAGCCTGGAGAAGAGAAGGCTTCAGGAATACCTTAGAACAGCTTCCAGCGCCTAAAGGGGACCTATAGAAAACCTGTAGAGGGACTTTTTACAAGGGCACGTAGTGACAGGACAAAGGGGAATGGCTTGAAGTTGACAGAGTGGAGATTTAGATTAGGTATTAGGAAGAAGTTCTTTACTATGAGGGAGTGATTAAGCCCTACTTCTTTTTATTTGGAGTATTAAACTACACTTGAGACCACTCCTTGCAGGAGATTAAATTCATCATGCAGGCAGGTACTTTTTTGATATTAACTTTTTTGCACACAAGTGAAAAATATTAATCCCCTATAGTCAACCCTAATCAAGTAACAAAAAGCACAAAAATCATCTATCTCAGCCTCTTAAAGCCGTCAGTTTTCTAAAGGGCCACACTTTCTAAGAGCCTCAGCAACCTATACTCATTTTTATTTCACTGTTCCTTCTCTCCCATTTCACAAGTCTTCTTGCATATTTTCCACAAACACTTCTTTTTGGCTAGCAGAATGTCTGAAGTTGACTTGGAGATAATTACTATGTTATAGATTTATTATGTTAGTCATACTAAGTAGCTTAATACTGTCTTATAAGCAGCTCCTCTACAGGGGATTTTGAGGGTCTCTTGATGGTATCTTTCCATTTTTGAGTAAATTTTTACAGTCTCTCTCGATTCATTGGAAACAGAAAAACAGGCATTAAAAAGAAACAAAAGAAAATTACAGTAACTGAACTACATTTCTCCTCTAGGTATATCGCAGATTTATCCCCACAGCACTTACAATAATGATCAAAACACTCAGACCTCTCTGTCTTCTTTACACACTGGGATTGTTCTTAACATTTGAAAAGGCCACCAAAATACAACACCTACTGACCTGTATTAAGGTATTCAGAAGAACTGAAATAATTTAACTGGCATGGGCTGGCAAATCCAGACATAAGCACAGTGACATCAATAGAAAAAGTTTTTATTTTTCATTCATATTTTAGCTGAGAATTTCAAACTGGACTGCCCCATAGAAGCAGATACTGTAACTCCATAAAGCAATCCATCGTTTTATATACATACATGTAGATATATATTAGCAACAAACTTCAGGTGAAAAATATTCCCTCAGGATCCCAAGCATGTGGGAGGTCATGTGGCAGAAGTAAAAACCAAGCGATTTTGTTGTTAAGATCTAGAAGTTAGCAACTGATCTGATGAGGTCGAGTCTAAATTAGCTACAGAGAACAAAGTCTTCATTGAATTTATCTGGTTATATTTGTATTAAACCTAGAAAAGAATGAAATAACTTACTTCACTCTAAGAATGTACACAAGGTCTTGCAATCAACTATATACAGTAGTGCACTTTATCTACAACATCAATACACCTTTTTCTTCAGTGTTAATACTGTAACTACATTATGAGGTGACTATATATATCCTCAGAGAAAGATGACATCTTCAAGGTGATTGATTCTACCTTTTCTGACAACAACGTGAAAGTGGTTAATCCTTCAGGCAGAAGGATAAACCTTAAAAACTGAATACAAACACACAAGCACCAAGGTCTTAATTCAACTTGTTTTGCTATAAAACATTTCAGCAAATTATTTCAAGATATACCTCAATAACCTCCTTTTTGTAAAGCATACCAGTATGTTTTATTGTGGGTTTTATCTAAACCCAAACCAGGACAAGTTATACAGTTCATTTAAGATCCTTTTCAAGAATTTTAAACCTCAAGACTTTTTAACTAGTAGCAAACAAGCAAGACCTAATCACTCAAGTGATTAACAAGCAGAGTGGGGACACTAAATCTGCAGCTGAGGCATGCTATATGTTCAGCTCCTTTTTCACATATTTGGTAGCTACACAGCTCATAGACTAGAAGTACGACCTGCACTTTATTTATCCTGGTATAGTTATCTCAGGATGTGGGTATATCATTTAATCTTCTTCATTCAAACAAGCATTCTGTACTGCTCATACTAAGGCAAGGATTTTGAATTGTTTATATATTGTTCATATATGTTTCATTTACAAGTGTTTTCTGTGTAAAATGAAGGAATATGCCATGCGTGTTTCAAATCTATCAACATTTATTCTTCATTTTTACATAATATTCTACATAGAAAATCAGAGAGAAAACTGCAAGTACCTGTTTATCTCCACAGTATGCTTGGCCTGAGCCAAAACAGTGATTCCAGTACCAACTGTAGGAGTGATTCATCTCCAGTAGGGGTGAACCATGTAGAAGATCCCAGCAGAAGATACATAGGTTAACTGAGTGAAAATCATCTTGCAAAACTTTATCTCTACATGCAGAAGGGGGAAAGGGATGGGGGTAGGGAACAAGAACATCTGAGTTCCAGACAACGTCAGAGAACAACAGAAACTGCAAGGAAGAAATATCAGCACAATCATTTCCAGTATCCTAAGACCATACTTCCTTCTGGTGGCACCAAATTACATGAAATCCATGAAGCAGAAGCATTTCTCACTCTTCCAATACTAGTCCTAATGGAGTACATTGCAACATCTAGGAACAGAAATACCTCCTATAGATGTATTATGAAATTTCTAATGGCTCGAACTCAAGAGTCAAATGGTTGCAAAACAATTAGTAGTAACAACAACAGTAAAGTTGGGGGAGAGTTTGGTTTATGAGAAGGAAGGTTGAGGGTGGTAGTTTTAAGGGAACTGAGCCCTAATACTTAAATCATATTTTTGCATATTGGGCAAGGCTGCCTTCCAGTGTCAAAATAGAAAGTTATTCTGGCAAGGCTGGAGAACTGACTTCCTCTTAGAGTATGAGAAAGAGTTAAGTTTCCTAAGACTAGTTTTACTTACACAAATGGTATAAGTAAGAGAATACAATGACAGATGGGTCACTTCAATTGCCCGGACATGCAGTGACACCTGAACCACTTTCTGGCATCTGTGACATTTGCCTGAGCCAGAAACATCCATGCATAACCTGTGTCACATGTTCTGCAGCATCACACAGAAAAGAAGTTAGGCTAGGTACAGATGGAAAAGATTCATGAGAACCCACACTGACCTTCAGAACTACAGATTACTCAAGATAACAACAGTACCTGCACACAGAGTAGCACAGACTGTGAAAACATAAAAGCACAATCATACGACTTTTTGGATTATGAAAACTTACAACCAGTTGCGCTGGTACCACTTGGAAAATGGGAAGGTAAAAAAAAAAAAACAATGGAACATAATTCTCTTTTGCATTTACAGGCAAAAATATCCTGATTATCACTATTCCTTTCTAATCCCAAAACCTTAAAAGTTCCAAATTCAAGATGCTGCTGTGCTAGAAGTCCACAAGTTATTGCCCACTAGGAGACAGACAATCTGCTGCTATTCTCAAGAAATGCTGAGTTTGGGGTGTAAGAACCAAGCATGAGCAGTAGATAATGGCAGTATTAAAGTGGGCAAAAATAAAAGCTAAGGAACAGATCAAGATTAAAGAAATAAACATAAAGAAGAAATAAAAGCTAACATTCCATGACAACTACAGAGATGAGAGTGGCAGTTGATTATGAAGTGAAATATCAACATGCAGAATGCATAGGATTTTCTTTGAAGTTGTGTATGAATACCAGGACCACAAATGGAAAGCATGTCTGGTTCTGGATCTTCGTAAGATGCCATCAGCAGCCAGGTCAACGATACAAGGTGACTAACTAGTATTTCCAGCAAGTAAAAACATTAATTTGTACATCTTGAATGAAGCTGCTATCATTGCAGACTGGTATCAAATGTATCAACAATGTGGTGTTTAGAAAAAAAATAATACTAACAACAACAATACAAAAAGATGCTTCCTTGAAAGCAGTACTCACTTTAAACCAATAACATAAGCTGATATAAGAACCACTCACCAGCTTATGAACACAGCTACTTCTGACATTCAGTACTAAAACACTGCTGCAGGAGTAGCAAGTTACTTTTCAAGTCTAGGCCTTTAAATCACTCACCCACATTTAAAAAACAAAATAATGATGATGGTACAAGTGAGCTTTAAACTGACAAATAACACTGTATTGTACAAAACCAACCTAAACATAATCCTCCTTGAAAAAAATATTACCTCAATAAATTCTGAGAGATGGAAAACTGCTTTTGTGTGGTAAGTATAATTTCTTTTCTGAAAACAATTATTTAAGTGATACAAACTGTCTCTAAATATACATTTTATAATAAAATATATTGTTTGGATATCATAAGCTGGACATGGCTATCCTCAAGACAATGACTTCTTGTACCCAAAAGAATCAGGATACTAAATAATTTTTCTTCCCTTTGAAACAATCATAACTGCTTGAGGCTGCTGCAGCACAAAAACAAAGTATCTTCACAAAGGTCTCAAAACAGTCAAGCTGAAAATCTAAGCCAAAGTTTCATTTAACAGCCTGTCAGTTTTTTGATGTGAAGCTAATGAATGCAGTGGCAAACAAATCCATCAAACCTAACATCAAAACAACTGCACTTCATCCCACCAAAAGGAAAAATACAACCTGCAGGCCAGCACTTTGATTTAACCTATCCACAGAAATATGTTGCTAAGCAGCTACCACTGCAAAATGCATGAGTAATTACCAAATTAATTTTCTGAAAGAGAGCAATAATACTTAAGTAGCTCAAGTTTCACAAAGAAAAGGTTGGTTGACTTCTCAGGTTCTACGTCTCAGCTAAACAACAAAAAAGCCTTCCAACATCTGAAAACAAATCACGTCCTAAAAGAAGCTCCAATACAAAAGAATCATTATAATGACTAGTAAAATCACCTAGTGTGACTCTATCCATGATAGAAGACAGTAAAATTTACATACATTTATACTGAGTGAAAGTCACCAACTGGTGTCACAAAACAGAGTGAGCAATGGCAGCAGTATACAAAAATGCCAGTGCTTTCTCTGAAAGCTGTTGGAAGTATAGGCACCCATTTTGGCAAGGAGTGACAGAGAGTTGTGAGAGAACCTGACAAAAGGATCTGGAAAATTAATGGACAGGGACATTTGGGGATTTAAACAGTAATAAGATGAAAATGGGACAACAGAAACTAAAATAACCACCACTACATAAAGAATTAGAGAGCCCTGGCCAAACCTGCTTACATAACCAATCTCCTCTACATTTCCTACACAGGACCTCTACCTCAACCCAGTTCCCTGTTCTATGAACTACTTCTACCAACCTTAGGTGGGAACATGCAGCCCAGAAACTCTACATAAGGTGAAAAGATGTGGGTTTTGGAGGAATTTCCTGTAATTAGGAACTGATCTGCCAATATGTAAGTTTTGCAAACATATGCAAACCAGCAGCAAGGAAAAAGAGGAATTCTAAGAGAGAAGATGGAAAAAGAACAAAAAACTAAAAAGCAAAAAAAAAAAAAAAGAAAGCCTTTACACAATGACACAAAAAATTATTAAAAATCTAAATGTTTCCAATTCTCAGGATCAAATTTGAGTGCATAAAGTTCCTATCTATCAAAGCTAAAATTTGGACAGATGAAAATCATAACAGAACACCAGTTTTGACACCTGTAAAGTGAGAGGTCTTGCACTGATACCCTTGTATGAGGGCAAAATTTGCACTCTTTAGAAATAACAATTATAATAGACAAAAAAATAAAATTAATAAACATAGATGATCCACAGATTTGCTGTTGAGGCACAGAGCATCCTCTCCTGCAGCTAATGAAAATAGGAATGCAAGATTATTCTCAAACTAGAGAAGTGTCTTTTATCCAGTCGCTTCAGAGGGATTTTTATTTCATTCGACATAAAAGAATTAACGTGCAAATATTTCTATTCGCAATTCTGAGAACTGAACATCACACTTTATTCACAAGTTACCTCCTCAACACAAACCAAAGTAGATACTTACAACACATACAAGCTACTTGCCACTGGCTCATCTGCTTTACCAAAGTAACAAAGTCCACTGGAGTAAGGAAACTCAAAACACATTTCATGAAGATACACATTTCCAGCCTACTCAAATAAGTGTAGGCTCCATTAGAAAAAATGAAAAATGAAGCCTGAAGAAATATCCTATCTGCCCCTATTTTGTACTTTTTTTTTCCCAGAAAAAAAAAAATAGCATTCAACTAATGGAAGTTACAGTGTGATGATGATTAAGAATATCTAGTGTGAGGTGTCCCTGCCCATGGCATGGGGGTTGGAACTTGATCTTAGGGTCCTTTCCAACCCTAACTACCCTATGACTCTATGACCTTATCTAAAGTTCAGAGTACCTCTCATCCTCACAGAATATAACAAACCCAACTAATCATGAGCTGAGCACTACCTACTTCTGATTCGTTAAGTCCTGCCATTACTGAGTATCAGCACTTCACCAGCATCCCTGTTCACAACATCCATTTGTCAGTTATCTTCAGCAGAACATGACTAGTTTGTTCCTTTCACCAGCATCTCCTATTTATCTTCCTGTGTGGTCTTGCCAGTTTCAAAAGACAGCAAAATCCAACACAGAAATCTACTGTTCCTCTTCTGGAGTAGAGCAACTTTAGTACATATGCTATTTCTCCATTTCTGGCTTTTTGGGGTGTTTTGGGGTTGGTTTGGAAATTTGTTTGTTTTTTAAATCTACTTTTTACTTCTCCTTAATTCTGTCCAGAAGTGAGAACAAAGCTCAAAGCAGCAGGCAAGTTGTCACAAAGAGCACACTGGAGGTATCATCTTTAACACCATCTCATTTCATGAAGAAAAACAGTATCACACAGCCTAAATGTCTACTACAACTTTAATGGAAATCCTTGCTGGATTTTTTTCTGAAGTTAATGAAGATTGACTATTGACTGTACTTCAGGATTTTTTCTTCTTCTAAGGCACAAATTCAGCAATTAGAAACTATTCTCTAAAAATAAAAGTGTTCCTGTAGGAAGACAATCAGTCATCGGTATACCACATTCTCTAAGGAGAATACAGCAACAAACCTAGACATTGCTGTATTATCCTGACACAGGCAATTTCTGCAGTACAATACAGGGGAACTACGGAATTCAAAATAACTTTTTCAATTCTTGCACATACCACATAAAGAAATAAAAGACGAGTCAAGCACAATGTCAGTACTCTGACAAATGGGAATGCAAGCCTGTGGTGGTTTGGTTTGCCTTTTTTTTTTATTCTTTATGTGAAACTACCAAAGATGAGGAAAAAAACCTGCTAAAATATCAGTATTCTTTGAGCACAGAGTCCTCTTACCTTTTAATTTCATACTTTCAGGAAGTTTCCTGAGGTTATGATAAAGCTGTCTCCACAGCTATCCTCATGCGCTTCTAGAGTGACACTATAATTAAGAAACCGCACCAAATTTGCAGTAATTCCATAACTTGTGTGCCCCTTCAAAGTGTCATATAATTGCAATTTAACAACAGATAACCATAATCCTTTCTCTCTGTGGCTGAACCCAGGACATCTACTTTAATTTCTTTTGCTATTTATGCACAACTATGCTTTCATGTGCAATAACCACAGAGCACAGAATTCAGCATCCTAAAATGAAAGTTTTAACCATATATTAAAGAATTTTGACTAAATGAAACAGTATTTAGAGCGCATATACCAAGACCTCTTAGCTAAAAATTCAGAATTTCAGAAGGACCTTTGAAGTGGTGTAAAGGAATAAAATGTCATTAGCTTTAAAAAATAACTTCTAACTCCACTGAGTTTAAATGTGACAAAGTCTATGGTGTAATACAATAACTGAGAGGCACACTGGAGGCATAAAAAATTTAATAGTTTGTACCAGGGCCAAATGGTAGACCATATTTTTTTTAAATATTAGAAATACGAAGCTTGTACACTGAAAGGATGTAGCTGTAGGCACCACTACGCTTTTTGCTACATCTGAAGATAAAGTTTGCCATTCTTGAAGTTCAGCTAAACCAATTAGCAGAGTTGCAGAATAGTCACACCTACCAACAGCCATACTTGCCAGTGTTATCTGCCACAATTAATGCGTGTCTGTACTTATATTCCTAGCAATTTTATTTTATTGTACTACCTATAGAAATTCAAATCTATAAAATACATAGGGCATTTCTGAATTAAATTTACAGTCAACACCTTATCTGTTGACTATTAAAACACAATTTTCCCAATAAATGTAAAGACCAATGTGAACATGTTAGATGCATACTAATGTTTTCAATACTTTCAGCATTGTCAGTGTATGCATACAGAGGCGGATGACTCCTTCCCTTTTAAGCATATTCAACCTCACAACAATAATCAGAAATGCCTTGAATCATAAATTTCCATTATTTAAGAACTTTCTCATGGTCTTCCAATCCTAAGCTCTTAATAAGAGTACATTATTATCACTTGTTAAACCTACACATCTAATTTTACATTTTATTCCACAACATCTTATTCCTAATATATTAAGCAAATCACTACTGGAAAGGGTTTCTTTCTTTCTTTCAGTAACAAACAAGTCAATGCAAAGAAAGTCTCTGACTTTAACATTCTGGAAGCATACTAACCAAGACTTATATAAGCTGTAACACTGAGAAAAATCACAAAATACTGAAAAACAGTCACAAACTTGTGGTGAAAAAATGGCACACTTTCTAGATTTGTGTATGTACTCACACGATGTATATAAAAAGAAGCAAAAGAAAAAAAAGCATGCCACATAACAAAATTTTAATCTAGGTTTAAAAGCCGAATTCAGTTGTCTTCACATATGCTAACCTCAGTATATATATGTAGTTTCAACCTAAAAATATCCATAAATAGATATAGGTTTCAAGAACAATATATACATCACGCTGGAAACAAAACTCACTAGTGAGAGGAATACACATTGCTGGAAGTGTAACACCCACCATAAAAAGAACAACTATAAATAACAATTCGATGGCAATATAAAGTATTACCTGATCTAAAAGTTATCCCTCTTTCATCGGCTTTGATAGATTGTCACAAAGAAATACCCAGAGGAAAGATTCCCTTGCATGTCAATTTTCTGCAATATGACTTACCAGTTTTGCTGCTTTTCCATAATCAATCCATCTGAAGGTGGCAAAGTTTGTTGACTCTGCACAGTTAAAACCATGGTTAAATCCTGCATGGTATCCATATGGGAAAGTGATCATAAATTCTCCTGCCTCTTGTGTAACCTACAGCACAAAACAAAAAAATTTTCCAGGTGAACCACATTACAAAATCGTTTCTGTTCCTAAAGCAATGAAAACTATATCTGCCTTTGCAATTACCTAGAAAGATTTTTTTTTTTCACACAGCTGCAATGTAAGAAGGAACAGTATAATTGAGACAAATACTGGTGTTACTTTACGAATTTAAAAAATACAAAAAGCTAACCTTGGAGCACAGGTTCACTAGTAATAAAACCTGAAAGTACAGCAAACTATAAAAAACAGTGCAAAGAATATACCGATCTTCCTGCCTGAAAGGAAGCAGAGACAGTCTGGACCAAACTGCCGAATTATCATCCCTAAATACTAGTATGAATTAATTGCTGATGAAATTATTCTATTCACCACCCTGAAGGTGTTTCACTTGGAAAGACTGCAGAGAGACCCTTCTCTCCCATACTCACCCATTCAAAAACTATGATTTGAAGACCTGTGACAGCGGGCCTGATTTGCCTTTTGAATTACTTACTACTGATGATCAAGCATAAAGTAAAAGAAGCTCGAAGTTTATGAGCCTTAACAGTTAAAGAGAACAAGGTTGTCTGTCCCAAAGGAACACACTGGATACATTTGGATCCCCACAGGTAGGATCATTAAATCATTTCTCATAGGAAAGGAAAAAGAATGAATGGCAATTGCCCTGCACAAATTCTTCACCCTTACAGCTCTGGCAGTGTGCTCACACGCATCCGACTCTGGGGCAGCGGATGGCAATACAGTAGCCAAGAGCTGTCCTGCACAGTAATCAAGACATCCACTGGTCTGCAAACATGGCTAAGTCCCTCATGTTACTCCACGAAAGGCAGACTGCTCAAGGCCCACTGAGGTCTCCTGCACCGCCATGGCTGCATGCCAGGTTCTCCCTTGAGTTAGGGACACCTCTCAAGGTTACTCCTTAAGGCTGAGGTAGTCTGCACATGAATTAGGAATAAGCGCGCTGAAACTGTAACCTTAGCTAAGTGACATAAAAGACTGACAGAGCACATATAACCCCTCTGACACAAACCATTGATTAAATCTGGGACTAAGTCTGCATCCAGCTGCACCTAAACTTCCCTCAGAGAAGGAGTTTAGAATGCAAGGAAGTCCCCTCTGAACCTCATGAACCAATGGGAGGGTCTCCCTGACAGTTTTGTCTGACCCTGTCGTCCCTGCAGTAAATACTCAAGTACACCTTGCCATCAAATCTTGTTAGATTTGATGTCACTGTCACATTTACCACTGAACTTCGTAAACTCACTGTTGCTTCTCTCTTGCAAATGAAGTGCATCCTTCCCCACAACAGCTACTGACACCAAGGGGAACTGTCCATTGCAAATGCCATGCAGAATGTCTCAATGTAAAGCCGTTAGACACCCCTTACATTAAAAGAAATTTTAATCTGCCCCTGCCCTTCCCCCCTCTCTCTTTAAAGCACAATTTAAGAGAGCAGAAGGACTATGGTACTATTGATAACAAGAATTCCAAAATACCTAAGGGACAAGCAGCCCAAAGGAGAGCTCAAAGAGGCAAAGCTTGACTACAGTTAAGCTCTAATACTGCTACAGAGAACAAGCAAAAGTAGTTCCAAAAGACTGCTCTGTTCTTTAGAAGCACAGTGAAAAAAGTAACCAAAAGAGAAGTGTGCTGAGGCCACATGAAATCACAGAAAGTAGAAAAAACTTAAAAAAATCCCACCCCACATACAAAGAAAGAAGCACTGGCCAGGATATTTTCTTCAAGAAATAAATCTCATCTTCCTATACCTGAATGAACTACTGCTCCTCTGGACATTAAGAAAACAGCATGGCACTTCTTGCCAGTCACTAATACCCTCCCCACTCACAGACAGATCTGACCTCTTGAAGTCAGACCACCAAAGCCTGTATCAAGGACAAGCTACTCAGAGACTAGAAATGGCCCACTGTTTTCTGTACTACCTGATAAGGAGTTAATAAATAAAGTACGTAGGAGGGTTGAAAGATTCCCCATACAGTCTGATGTGTCTTTTTACATGAAACACACATCAGAGAGCAGGCCCAGTAAAAACCCATTTAAATGAAGCAAGTATCTGAGCAGTAACTGATGACTGTTCAACAAGATGCATTTGCCAATCATAAGAAAATAAGACTTCTCATAGATTAAACAAACCATTTTTATTGTGTGACAACATTTTGCATAAGCAATAGAGAAGGAAAAACTGGAAAGACAAACACAGCTTTTTAGGGAAATAGACTTATGATCACAAAAAGGGAGAGTTAAATTTTAAACAACTAACAAAATTAAAATTCAGAACTCCAAACATTTTTCTTATTAACATGTCATGTCTTAAATCTTAGCTTTTTGCTGGCATGGTTGTCTTACATTCATTTTCTGCTTTTAAAATCTCCCCTTTCTTCTCTTTTGAAAATCTCATCTTACAGTTTTATGAATTGTCCTTTTGTTGGGTTTTTTTTTTTTTGCTTAATGCAAGAAAAAATGCAGAGGGATAGCACTTCAAGATGCATATTTCTGACTGTATTATGGGATGAAGGAAAGAGAGGAAAACAAGGAAGAGATAGTCAGCCATCAAAGCTAAACAATAAATTGGATCTTATATTTTGCAAGGTTAACTTTCTGTGGGTTCATATTTAGCATGTACATGCAAATGCACATACAGGTGCATATATTATAACTGCTACTGTAGCACTCCAACAATCGCTGTGGGACTGTTTAAGAAAGATTATTCTCAATGCTAACAATCCTAATGGTGACAGTTTAGCAGGTGTTCTATTGCAACAAGCAGCAGTTCAGCTGCCACCTGGTAGGCGTAGGCTGACTTATCAGCATTCAGCACATTTCCACTGCTATCACTTTGAGCCATGAGAGATCACAGCCTGGTTCTATCTACTATTCACTTTCTCACTGAATCCCATTAATTACAATTACACTTAGGTACAGTCTGCTTCCTCACCAGACTAGGTGAAAGAATAAAACTTCCAATATTTAACTATTTCTAGCACTTTATTTTTCATTCTCAAATTAGAATATAGCAATAATCAAGACACTAAAATAAGAACATCAACTTCCCTACCCACCTGAAATTTGTGGTACTGAAAACAAATATGTTAGCATTCTGCAGTACACTAACATCAACCACTGAAAATTATACCACTCAGAGTAACATTCTGTAAATCCAAAACTATAAATCTAGTTATAAAACCTTCCAGTTTGGAAGGTTTCATCTGACACTTCATGATGAAGCACAAGGCTATGAAGGGAATCAATATTTACCTATATATTACAAAAACTGAACTCAGCAACTACATTTCCATATGATAATATATCATTCAGAAAACAAACTACTTCTTATATGAGTAATATAGTCAAAAAAGCTTCTTTTCCACAGCAGGCAATATCTTTCTAAATGCCTACATTTCTTCAATTTTATACATAGACTGATTTACGCATGGAAAG
Source organism: Pezoporus occidentalis (assembly GCF_034315485.1). Taxonomy (NCBI): domain Eukaryota; kingdom Metazoa; phylum Chordata; class Aves; order Psittaciformes; family Psittacidae; genus Pezoporus; species Pezoporus occidentalis. The sequence goes on along the minus strand of NW_026913425.1, from coordinate 8,772,454 downwards.
TGAAGCTAATTCCAAAAGGCATACAACAAATCAGTGACTTCATTCCACCTTTGCTGCAAACAGTGTTGATAACACAGGGATGTTTCAGTCACTGCTGAACGGTGCTCGCACAGCATCAAAGCCATTTCTGCCTCCTACGCCACCAGGGACCAGGCTGGGGGTGCACAATAAATTGGGAGAAGACACAGGTGCAACAGCTTACCCCAGCTGACCCAAGAGATATTCCAGACAATATAGTGCCATGCTCAGCATATAGAGCTGGGGGTAGAAGGAGGAATGGGGGGGACATTTGGAGTAATGGCATTAATCTTCCCAAGTAACCATTATGTGTGATGAAGTCCTGTTTTCCTGGAGACGGCTGAATATGCCTGCCAATGAGCAATACTGAATTAATTCCTTGCTTTGTTTCACTCGTGTTTGTGGCTTATGCTCTATTTATTAAACTATCTCAATCCACAAGTTTTCTCACTTTTACACCTCTGATTCTCTCCCCTGTATCACCAGAAGGAAGCAAGCGTGTGTGGTTCTTAGCTGCCCACTGGATTAACTACACCAACACTATACATGAAAACATTAATTTAAATATTATTTCTATGTTTCATACTGTTACAAAAATATCAAAACAGACAGAAAGCACCACATTATGCTATATTCTAAGCATGATCCACTAAGTCTGTATACACAGATCCACATGGAATCAACAAACAAACACCACATACATTAAAATAGTAACCACAAAAATAAACAAGGTCTGTGGCAAGTGCGCTGAGGCCACAAGAAATTATAGAAAGCAGTGACAGTTTACAGGACTGTATTGTAGCAGGAATAGTGAGAAAAAAAGTATATATTGCCTAGTTCTTCTGAACATCTTTAAACAGCCTGCACAGTGGGAAACCCAGAATCATAAACCCTTACTGGTCAAAAGGCTTTTAAAAAACCTCAGTATAACATAAACAGATGTTCAGGAAGCGAACCTTCCGAATCAAGCCATACTATTCTGGTAGACTTACAAACCTCTTGAATTTAGAACTTCAGAATTTGCAAAGCATTGAGGATATAGAGTAAATATATTTAAAGAAAAAGTAATGCAGTAAAACCATTCTTATTAGCTGGCACCTACAGAAAGTTCTACATGGAAAACAGTAAGCTACAAAATAGAGGAAAGCAGAAGAAATTGAAAACTTTAGATGTTTTTGAAAACAGCTATGTATAAGATTCATCCACAAAAAGAAAGCCAGTTATTCTTCACACTTTATATAATGTTATCAATTGTCTAGTCTGCCACTATCTAACAGCACAAAATAATCACTATTTTTCTAATGTTACACCATAAAAAATAAATTAAAAAATAAATTAAATTAAATTTGTGTTTATTCATTATCTTAAGAAGTGTTTCAGTCAACAGCTTGCATGGAAAAAAAACAGGAATAAAAATTATGGATAAGATCTTAACAAAAATTTCTAGCATAAAGATTATGATGGCTACAAGTGTTTTCTGCTAGAAAATTCCAAGCTAAAACACATAAAAATCCTAATACTACAAGCATTTGTTTTTGTCTTTTCATGGAGTCAATGCCTAAAAAAAAAAGTTATTATTATTTTGCATCACCTTTACTATAAAAAATCCTTATAGTAAACACAAGTCTAATTCAATGGATGAATGCACAGTTTAGAAATAAACACTAATGTACCTTGTCAAAAGGAATTCCATACTTCTTCAATATTGATGGAGAAATCAGAGTCATCTTGTGGCGAAGAAAAGCATCACATCCATGAGAGCTGCTTGGGAAGAACCCTAGTACAGCAAGACAAACAAAATTGGGTATCTTTTAATTAAAGCAGGTAGGAAAATGCTGTTATATTTGGCAATACATACTACCATTTAAACCCATTAGAATATTTTATAAACTCATAGAACATTTTACTGTGTTGTTGCTAGGTTCTAAGAAATCTGTATAGAAATCAAATGCTCCTCCTAAGATTTTCAACTTCTTTTCAAGGGGAGAGATTACAGTGGTTTGGGTTTTTTCTCAGTTTTTGATTAAGCAGTAAAATAATTTTAAATAAATTTGGACATGTAAATTAAGTACACTTTTCTTTGACAGAAATATTTTATTGTTGGGATGTATGGGGTTTTTTACATTAACATTCATTCTGCAACCCCTGCACACACAAAAATCAACTGTAGCATATAAATTTAAAAGGATTCCACAATGACCAGATTTACCTAGGACTCACAAACCATCTATACGATAAACAAACACAGTTTTCTATCTAGGAAAGGCTAGAAAGTATGGCGACTTTTACCTGGTGAAGTAAAAACAGGGTGGGGTTTTTTGCTTATTTTTATCTTGTTTTGACTTCTATGAACAAAGACTTCCCATGTTTAAACTTTGATGATTATTCATGCACTACTCCACGAACCCTCCTTAGTTCATTACATAATTATATAATCCAGCTGATGAAAATACAGAAATTAATTTTTCACTTTTCCCTCTCATTAAGACAAGGTTTCAGTGTTATTAAAATCTGGTATCTGACCCTCTAACCAGAATGTGAACAGCACCTCAGCTACCATTCAAATAAGTTACCCAGTCTTTCCCTCTCTAAAATGGAAATATTAAGCTCTTTAACCTAACTATATTATGGTACAAAACCACTATGCTATAAGATAAAAGGCAGAAGGTGAGAAGGAGAGAGAGGGGAAAGTCTTCAGAACATGACTAGTTTATTCCTTCCTGACCTCCTTTCTAATTTGATTCCAGAAAGAAGGTAACACTCTCTTTAATGACAGTATTAATACCGATTCAGGGAAATAGACTTTTGATTCATTTATGCATTATATTTTATGCCTGAAGAACACAAAAGATCTTTGATAGAGATCCAGATTTAAAGATTGTATGAATTACCTAGAATTACTGAAGGTGTATGTGTTTGTTCACAATAAATATATTAACCACAAACACCATTCAATTCTTATCCAAACTGAATAGTAACTGTTTTGCTGTAAACACCTGGGAATTGTATGAAATCAGCAACAAAAGATCACCCAAGAAAAATATGGGACAAACAAAAATGACTAGACAAATGATATAAAAAACTTTGTTTAGTGGATACAAAATTAGCCACAAGACATTTAACTAATAAAGCAGGAGCTTTCCACCATCTCCTCACTGTGTTTGAATAAGTTGCTGTATCCCTCTCACATAAATGTTACTTTGTCATTGACAAATGCACTTCCATTCTTGAAGCAACAAGCTTGCTACTCTATTTAAAAAAAAAAAAAAAACACAACAAAAACAACCCACCCTAAATATTTTAAATGAATTGGGAAATAAAATATGAACAACAATACGCCATAATGTATATCCTTCTCTGTAATGTCAGAATTAATTTCTTCTCTCTGATGAGTCTATTTACGTGATGACAGTTAACGTGATTATGTTAGAATTGTTATATTCTTTGTACATTATTTTTTAACACACTCCCCAGTTCTGTGAGAACAATTTTTCCCTGGTTCCTCAGATAACATCAAGCAGTACTTCAGAAGCAAAGGTGCAATCTACAGTCATGCTGATCAATGTACTAGGATGTCTGCAAAGATGCAGATCAAATTCTATTCAGATTTATCATTCCTTTTTTTCTCCCCACAGAATTCTTTACTCTCTTTTGGAACTGCAAACGACGTCCTAAGTTTCAAAACGTTAATAGTTGGTAGGTCCAGTTTATCATACGTGTTTGCCTTCACTAACTAGAAGACAAATAAAAGAAACTACAGCAGAATTGGTGGGCTCCAGCAAATAAATTTCAAATATTCTGGCACAATTAATGCCTATAATATAATGATAATCACAACTTGGAATCTATAGCACATGAGCTTCAAGAAATCTCAGTCCTAAGCAGCATAATAACAGAAATATACCGGAACATACTATGAAAAAAGTGAAAATGATAATTGAGATTAAGGAAATTACTGGTACAAAAAATAGTAGAAACCTTGATTTCTAAAGGCAGGGGAAGTTTGACCGCGTTGTTTTCCCTGAGAAAACAAATTTTGTACCTAATTCTACTACTTCAATATGCTTAATTGGCTCAATACATGACAATAAAAAGCAAACGATGGGCAAATATCCAAAACTTGTTATATCATTACAGCTCCAGGAGACCAGGAATAGTTTTGACAACTCCAACCAGAAGGCATGTTTGTTGTTGAATTCTAAGATAGCTGCAAAGCACACAGAACAGCAGAACATAACCTGCCCAAAATCCATTAAGAGAAATTTACAAAACATCTGCTGCGGTTACAGAGCCCTTAGAGCGAAATCAAAGTGCAGCCTACACATTCTGTACCACTATAAGCTATCTTTTGATTGTCAAGGTCTACGCTTATACACACTCTTAAGTTTCCCGTCTCATTCAACTCTTTTTTTTTTAAAAGCACTTCCCTTCAATGAACAAGACAAGAAAGGAAGGTAGTATTTCCTCATTACAAGACTTTTTATCAGAAGGTCTTTTGCTCTGCCCAGGCTAAAGCTAAGGTCAAACACGCTCCTCTCCCATCCCAGTGGGAGAATTTGTTAGCAGGCATAAAAAACAGCTAGTAGCACACCGAAAAGAGGATGTTGCATTAGAAACATCACACGATCCTTATAAACACATTAAATGCAAGCCAATTCAAGATACGCCTGCAACACACCAGAACCATTCTCAAATGGCAAGCTATTGGTAAATTTAACAATTTACAGGATTACCGCTTAATTCTGGATATTTAGTGAAATCCCACATCCAAAAATTAAAAAAAAAAAAAAAATCTATGTAAAATGCAAGTACCATTCAAGTTCTGTAGTATATTCATGCTCTCATGAGACACATGGAATCTTAATTTAATCCATTAACACTAATTCTGAATCAGTTCTACAGAAGCAGGTATTTTGTAGGAATCTGTATGCAATTCTAGTTTCTCAGATGGCTTCTTGAGATGTGGCTAAACATTAAGTGTTGAGAAGAAGTGAGAGGTTTGTCACCTGTACCCTACCTGTATCTTCTTGGACCCAATTACACAAAACACCAATTCAAAACAATTACATCATAGGAACCAATGAGCAATGATCAAAAACCACAGTAAAACACAGTTAGGTTACTCACTGATTTAAGTCCATGAGAAAAAAATGATCCAGCTGAAAATTCTCTAATCACTATTTAAAGAAACACTGGCATTCTCAAGATTTAGACTGTACTAATTCTGCTCTACAAGGCAAAGATGTGATTCAGCACACGGTGGCTAAATGTTTGGGTATGAGCACATAAACTACAGGCAGAGTGCATTTATCCACCAAATTGAAAGTGCCACTCAGACTTTTGGTAAAATCTTATCTAGTTAACATATGCAGCAATAACAAAGAATCCATGAAAACAGACAACAGAGTGTATTAACAATCAAAAATATGCTCTCAGAAGACTCTACGTTAGCTGTCGGACAGATACATAGTCTGACAGCTAACACAGCCCAAAATCAAACGATCTTACACAAAGTAACCAATGCTATTTGTAGTAACAAAATAAAACTACTTGATTTACAGTCTTACCACTGGGCTGGTGAAGACACCCCTTTGTCAATGCTATTCCACCTCAGCAGACAGTGACACTTATATACAATCTCTGTTTTTTTGATCCATACTCTAGATAGAGTTAAATCCTTCTCATCATTGCGGGAAGCTGAGAACAGTGAGCATGAAGCAGATTCCTTACTGTGTCTGAGGAAGACAGGATTCACACAAACAGGATATTGCTGCACAGAGTCTCTTTAAAGTGCACATTAAATGGTTCAGGGACAAAGAACATTTTAAAGTTAGTTCAATTCCATGTATTATTGAGGAAGAGTCAGTATTACTCCTACATACCATACACAGCTCAGATCAGATGACCACATGAAATAACAGCTATCATTTACACAAACTGAAGTGGATTGGGTTCTATTCCCTGGTTGATTACCTTCTTCAATGTATCTGGAGAGCTTATTTGCAGTACCAAGAATGTGTCCATACTGTTTCCAATTAAACTGTTGTCCTGGGTTCATCAGTAGCAGTCATTTTTCTCCTTCTTAGTAGCTGGTGCAGTGCTGTGGTTTTGACTTTCAGCCTGGGAACAGAGCTGATAACACTAATGTTTTTAGTTGTTACTAAGTCATGTTTACTCTGAACAAGGACTTTTCAGTCTCATGCTCTGCCTGGGAAGAGAAGAAGCCAGGAGGAAGCAGAGATAGGACACCCGACCCAAACTAGCCAAAGAGGTATTCCATACCACAGCACATCATGCCCAGTATATAAACTGGGAGCAGTTACCAGGAAGGCCCACATCACTGCTCAGGCCTTGCTGAGTATCAGTCAGCAGATGGTGAGCAATATTCTCCCCCTGTTATTTCCCTTATCATCATTATTGGTGGTAGTAGCAGTGGTTTGTGTTATACCTTAGTTACTGGACTGTTCTTATCTCAACCCATGGGAGTCACATTTTTTCAAATCTCCTCTCCATCCCACCCGGAGCTGAGGGAGGAAGAAGGGGGGTAGTGAGCAAGTGGCTGCATGGTTCTAAGCTACCTGACCGCGACAACAGTTTAAGCCCAGGCTGTAAATCAGAACCACGCAGTCTACTCCCCCCTGCTCTTTCTTCCCCCTCGCTACCGAAGGGATGGGAAGAAGAACTGAAAGAATGTAACTCCCACAGGTTGAGATAAGAACAGTCCAATAACTAAGGTATAACACAAACCACTGCTGCTGCCACTAATAATAATAATGATAAGGGAAATAACAAGGGAAGAGAATACAACACCTCAACACCCGCAGACCGATACCTTGCCCCACCCCACAGTGAGCTAGCCCTTCCAGGTAACTCCCAGTTACATCCCGGGCATGACGTGCTGTGGTATGGAATACCTCTTTGGTTAGTTTGGACCAGGTGTCCTGTCTCTGCTTCCTTCCGGCTTCCCCTTCTCCCTGGCAGAGCATGAGACTCACAAAGTCCTTGGTCAGACTAAACATTTGAGCAACAACTAAAAACATCAGTGTTATCAGCGCTGTTCCCAGGCTGAAAGTAAAAAAACACAGCGCTGCACCAGCCACTGAGAAAAAAAAAATGACTGATACAGCTGAACTCAGGACAACGGTAACAACCGTTTAAGCAACAATCACACATTGACAAATTACAGTATTATTACTGAAAGACTAATTCCACAACTGCATGGACTTGAAAAGGAGAATTAGCTATATATTACATTCTATGATCAACAATATCACAATCTGGCCAATAATAAAGTCATTATTTAAGAACACACACACACATAAAATCATATTCTTAGGAAACTTTAAAATCAAACTCTGACCTGAATGAGGCTAGATTTCCTACATTTTTCTATACTTCCATACTCCGGTCTTCACCTGAAATTCTACAGTAAAGTTGCTGTATTTCTATTTTATTAATGTCTACTGAAAATATTAAAACATGAAACTACAGATATAAAACTAAGAACATAAGAGAGTACCCTAAATTTAAATTTAATGTAACTTAACTTTAACGTAACTAAAAATAGTCCCAGATAAAGTAATAAAGTTCAAAGTAACAGAAATTCATACAGATCTTGATTTAAACGACTTAGAACATACAAAATATTAATCATAACTCAATGATCAGTACTCTTGGCACATACACAGAGATGAAAGGAGAACTGAGTTTTCTAGTGATTTTCTTTTGGTAGGTATGAATACAAACTTCATATAATTCATTTAAATTATTCTGCAGTCATTTGAACTGATTTGATATAACTTTGTTATAAAAAAAATTAGGAGGATGAGTCTGCAAGAGAACAATCCTCACAAAGAAGCAATGGCAATTTGTGTGCTATACAAAGCAGAGTAAAAAAAGAGTCCAAAAAAAGGAGTAAAGAAGCCACAAAAGCATAAGTGCTGTGAAATATGAGTGTTGTTATGCCCAGATGAATACGTTAGAGCCTTAAGTTTAATATCACTTAGACAAGACTTTTCTAACTTTACTCGTAACTATCAATTGAGAAAAAGCTATTCAAGTTTTCAAATTTGAAACCCTTAGAAGTTATGCAAGTTTTATGTCAAATTTCAACAACTACCCATGTTTTCATATATTGCAGGTAATGACTTCTGCATAGAATTAATTAACAATATAAGCCACACAAGCCTTTTTATAACACCCCTACATACTTACAATGTATTCATCTTTAGTTTCTCCTTTAACGTAATTGAACACCACTGATAGATGTCTTCTCCCTAAAACAGTTTCCGCAATTAAATGATCTATTAAAGGATCTTGAAAATCCTTCAAACTGTCATTTGCAATTTGCCACTCTGCTTCAATTCTCTTTATTTTCCAACCCATTTGTGAAAGAAAAAAAAATCCTTAAGAACACCATGATATTTCAGATTTACATAACAAGTATAAAAAATGCAGTTAACAGCTCACTTGAGATTTTATTACATTTATGTCTACATAAAATTGAAAAAATCTACATAAATGAGAAAGTAGCTGAAGGGCAAAATCAAACTGTTGTCTTTATTAGATGCAAGTCTAATGTCTTTCAGTTTAAGTATTTGTAGGTGCCACAGTCAATCAAGATTTCAATGAAAAGCAAAATAAAAGCATTCATGCACAAAAGGCATGTGTGGTAATTGTGATGTGCAGACAAGATAATGGAAAATATTCCGGCTTTCCTTTAATTTTATGTATCAACTGCTGCCTTGACTTAGACAACCTGTCCCATCTAATGCATTTATTTTATTATCTTAATTATACAGGAGCATTCAATTAATTCAGTAGGAACCTGCGCATCAGAACTAACCTTCTCGAAATAAACTTCTTTTTCTTCAGATGTCGTCCTCATGCAAAAATATGATTAAAAATATCTTCAAAACAAATGTAATTAAGTATGATGGCCTCATTTATACTATGCTGTATTAATGTTCACTATTAAGTGACTTGCAGTAATGCAGCTTACTTTACTTTTTCAACTTTTTAAGATAATTTACTATAATGCTCAGACTGTATTTTAACAGGCAACAGTTGCAAAGTAGAAGATCACAGAGGACTTAACATCCAGAGCATGGAAATACTCAGAAATGGTAGTTTCCCATTAAAAAAAAAAAAAAAAAAAAGAAAAAGTTTTAAGTCAAATTAAGTCTATCATCTTCATTTTTAAGAACTACAGCATCATCTTCCACACTCCATTCTAAGCTATCAGGTGAACCAAAAATATAAAAAGAACTTACTCACAGAAAAACATCACAAAAGAGATTAAAGTCAAATACTAAAATCTTAGGAAACGTCAGTGAGGGTTGTCTGTGAAACTAACTCACCTATCTTATATTCCTGTTACAATAAATATCTCTGTATAAGCATTTAGTTTTTCCCCAGAAACAAAGTTTCATTAACTGAACAGAATGGAACAATTAGATCTTTATAACTTCTACTAACATATAATTAATAGCAGTAGCAGACAACTCACTTCCATGCAGATGTGTACAGACCAAGGCAGAGTGACATGAGAGGGCAGCTTCTTCAAATACAATAATCAGTAAGGATCAAGGAAAATGACATACGTGTATGCCAGTGTATCTGAAGCCAGATTTCTTTCTCTCCTACCTTCTTACAGCATTTCTGGCCATAAGAACTCTTCCAATGGGTGAGACTGATGTCATAAGCCCCATTTTGTCTACTGTCCAATTCTGACTCTGGCATTTCGACGTTAAGACACTGTCCTCCCAGTATAACCTACTGACTTCTGAGAAACAGTGATTTTGGAGATTTCCACTTCTCCCCATGCTTGATGCCCTATTCCTGTTACTGTATTAGGACACCATTACAAGTGCTAAGAGGCCTGAGCACCTTCATGCCATAGTTTTCTAACATAAGACTGTCTTAAACTATATAAATTTACACCAAGTGTCTTCAAAAGCTCCCATGTAGCAAAGCATGTATCTCCAAAAGTTACCCACTTCCTGAATTTGTACAGGTTACTCTAATATCTGTAACAATTTGGTTATGCAAAGAAAAATCTGCAGGTATTTTTTAGCCTGCAGCAAACACTGCCATGTCTCAAAGCCACTTAATTTACAGAAATGAGTAAACAAGAGCTGCTGAAACTGCCCATTCTCTTCCTTCCCTCTCACAAAAAAAAGTTTTGATACACTCATTACAGAACATTTTTAACCTCGTTTTGAAATACTGCATAGCTATAATAAATCAATATGAAACCCATAATAAATGACAGAGCAACCACATGAAATAAAAAGTCTATCCATCCAAAGACCCTGTTTTCAGAAAATGTCAAAAGTGGACATACAGAGAAGTGTTCAAATACAGCATGTAATTGATCTTTGCTTCCTCAGAGTAATCTAGTACCAACGAACTGGTGCTCCAAGACTTCCAAAGCTATATGCAGTTCCTATGCTCCTCTAAAAGATTTCTTTGCCAGTTAACCCATCTCCCCCTTAATATATGCAAAATTTTAAAACCCACTATTGAATTCATACTGTAAGAGAAACCATCGTACTCTGTTTGTGTTGACCCAAATAAGACTCTTCATTCATAGAGTTTCTAGCTGTATCAGAAAATAACAACAGAGTGAATAACAAGTATTTAATCAACTTTTCCATGCCAGTCATCCCAGGTCTTTATCATATCCTCTTCCTTTTATTTGACGTTCTTTCAGACTTAAAAGTTAGAACTAACTAACGATTACTAAAAGGCAAATTTTTCAGCTGCCCTGGAGTCCCTGTCTGAACCTTTTCCAATTTTCTATTCCTTTTACACTTTGCTCATTTTCTGTAAATCTTAAAAATAATTATTGAATTATCTTCTCATAAGTCAGTGTCACTTGCCCAGTCTACTACATTATCAATCAGTGAAAGCCAAAAGCTTCAAGGTAGGTATATGAAGAGTTCTATACTTCACAAGTTGGAAAAATCATCTGGAAAGCAAAACAAAAATTAGTGACAACGTTCCCAAATGAAACTATGGGAAAAATTAGGAATAGTAAGTGTAATCATCCAGTTTGAAATCTGTCCGAGATGTGCTTTTAAGACTGCAAATCCACAGGTCTTTACTTTCACATCTCAGAGACACATGCCATCTTACTGTTCTCAGCAATAATTTTAAAATAGCTGAGAAAAAGTCATGCAACTCTATGCAGAGAACATAAGATATAAAAAGAAATGTAGAAAAAAAAAAAATCACAATTTGATCATTAGGATATCTAATTATCAATTTTCAGTAGCATTCTTTATATAATATGGTTCATGTCAGGCTGTAAAACATGGGCTGCCAGGCCCAGAAACATGCTTATTTATTCCTATGCTCATAAACTGCACTCTTCATCGAGCAAGTGTTATTGAAAATAAAACTAATTACCATGTGAGAAGAATTCTTCTATAGACTAGTGATTTTTATCCTCTAGATCTCAACCTTTCAAAAATATCCTCTGGTCCTTCTCTGTAGATATTCCTTAAACCTCTGGAGGGCAAGAGCCACCACATGCTTTGGCTAAAGCAGATTTTGATGCCTGCTCGCTGGCCAGCATGCTGCTACCAAATCAGATTTAGCATTGGTACATTTTCTGTCCTTCCCCCTTCCCGAGGTACTAACCAGGTTTCCACCCTCTACCCAGCCATTAGCTTTCAAGAAACGTTTAGAGACTCAGCTGTCTTCAACATTTCTACCTTTGTATCAAATCTGGCTAAGAACTGAAGATTCAAAAGTTACTGAAGAAAAGAAGGTATGACAAGAAAAAACAAGGCCACAAGGAGGCGATGATGCTAGCAGTGAGAATCTAATGAAGAAGAAAACACTAAGCCTCATTTTCCCAAGCTTCATCAAACTAAAAATGACAGTACAAAATAAAGTTCTAAGAGGAAAAAAAAAAAGATTACTTTGTTTCTTAAGAATTCCTGAGAGTACTAGAAAGTGTTTGTGTTTGGAATCATATCACAGACAGACAAAAGTCACACTACATTAAGTAACAAAACACAGCAGGCAAGTCAAGGACAGTGCTTTACTGGAATTTTGTCCTTCAAACATCTTACATACAGAGATATTGAAAATATTACCTTGAGCTAGTCTTTCAAGCCGCTTCCCATGCTCTGGAGGAACAGCATACCTAAAATTCATATAAAGAAAAGGATTAAACGCTTAAAGACACAATTACTACAAAAGCCTCAATTCATGTATAGTAACTATCTAAAAATACAGAAGCCAAAGACATTAAAGACTGAAAAATTACACACAAAAAATATACCAATTTCTGAGGAAGAGGATTTTTTTTAGAAAAAAAAAAACTAAACATTACACTATGTAGTTAAAGAAGCATATTTCCACGATTTAAAATAACGTATATTGACAATATCTGATACGATTACACTACTCCAGTTAAAATATATACATATACTTTCTTTTTTCAAATTAAACAAAACACACAAAATACGTCTGATTTATACATGTTTAATCTCTTTGAATTTTACTGCGCTTTACAAGACACAAAAGTTCAACAGAAAAATACAAGCATTAAAAACACCTTTGTTTTCCTATAGCTACCACTGTGGAATAAAAGGGTTATTTGTCTTCATGAAATCATTACAACTAGAGTTAAAAAACCATTTAAGAAATACACTTTCTTTACTTATCAATATTACAGAAATGCAAAACTGGTCAACTGAGCTCCCAGTAAGTCTCTCGGAAAGATAGGGCAGGCCAGGATTTAATGGGCTATAACTATTTATTTAGCTAATCTAAATTACTAAGCAATAAGTCATTCAATGCAAGTTGGTACTTCTCATCATTGTCTTCATTGGATGTCTAGATTTGACAGCTGCCCATTCAAAATGCTTACTGCAACTCCATTACGAAGAATCTAGTTTCTTTCATCTATAGTATGTAGAACCTCAGAGCTTAATTCAGGGCTCTGAAATACTTCCTAGGATGAGCAGCCTAGAAGTTAAGCATGATATCACAGATCATTATTTTAGGTTCTTTGCTGAGACAGGTTTTCATAGAACAGGTACCTACTACTGATCTGCAGTTGTTTCTCAATTTATAATAACATATTATTTAAGCAATTACAACATCACAGTATCTTCTTCAGGATCTAATAATAAAAAACAAAGCAGTGCCACATCATCAAATGGATCAGCTCTAACTTCTGAAAGATCAGGAAAAAGTAAAATTAAAAAAAAAAAGAGAATTTTCATGTTAGAAGTAGACAAACCTTCTTACAAAGACAGAATTGAAACAAAACACCTTCAGCCCTGAGCTGAAAGTCTTTCAAAAATAATGCAACAAATATCTGCACTTTTTTCACAGTGAAATCCCTGAAAGATCTGGGAAGAAGATCTCACACGGTTCTTTGCTCCACTCTCTGAAATGTTCATTTGGGCTTTAACAAGAAAAATAGCCAAGTAGCCAGAAAACATGTCACAAACAAATCAGAATTTCAACAATAACTTCACAGTAGAATAACCTAAACTATAATGTTAGTAAAATTAAACAAATACAATTGTATGTAGTTAAAATGTTTTCACATTATTGTGAATGTCAATTGACAGACTAACAATACACTGAAAATTGTTGCCATTTTTAATGGAATATATTAATTCAATCCAAACTTTGATAATTCAGCATTGAATTTTCTAACTTCAAATTGAAGAACTGCCTTGTTTTTAAGATACTGATGTAAGAATATTTATTTAGAAAAATTAAGTGCAGTATAACATTAAATATTAGAGTTGTGCTTTCTGAAACAAAATTTAATATATAATCTTTAAAAGCATCCTACATTATCTGACGTTGTTGGTAAAAATAAATAGTGATCCTATTTTTATCTGTCTCTGAAGTAAGCCTTTCATTTCTCTTTAATCCACTGCACAGATCCGATGTGTACTTCTGATTCTCTCTATTCTGCCTTTAATTAAATAGAGAAACATGACTTCATGCTGGCCATGACTAATATCCACTTAGCATAAGTAGTGTTTATTTTTTTTTTAAATAACCAGAAAACCTTAGCCAACATTCTTCCTAATGCAGTTTCAAGCAGAATTGCTTCAGAATTTAAAAAGTTTTCACCAAGACCTATACAAACTACAAAAATTAAGTATTCTTCAACCATCAGCATGCATTCTAATCCTGGAAAAAAAGCTTCTATCACCAAGTTTGTTCCGATATGAACATCCTGGTTTAATGACACATTCAAGATGGAAATCAAATCAAACTCCCCACTCAGGAAAACTATGTTAGAAAAAGGGAAAAGTACAATTTGTCTTCATTGACTGCAAAGAATGCCAAAAATCAAATAGCTGCAACACGCTCTGTGAATTGCACAGCTGTCATTGTAAAACAACCAAGGATATCCCATTAGAATGAGTCTCCTAGTTTAGCCTGCACGTTTCCATAGAAATGAATATTACTTTCACAGCAAGAAAAGCAGTGGAGCTAAATTACAATAATTGATATACAAATATGAAGATTTCAGAATTGGTTATTTTTTTCCAAGGACTACTTAACGTCATTCCCAAGATGAAAAATGCAGGTCATATCAGCATCCTAGAATGATGACTATGTGATAACAAGTCCCTAGTTTACAATAACAGAAAATAAAACCTGCACTATTAAAAAAAAAAAAAAAATCAGGTTAACTAATACAAAAGATTTCCCACGAGTCAATACAAGGCTTTATGAGTCAGCACAAAATTCTATGAACTGTCAGTCACACTCTGACTTTCACAGCTCATCTGCTCTGACTTCCTCTAACGTCCAGGATGAAAAAAGAGAAGGGAAAAAGAAAAACTCATGAAGTTAAACAGATGAGGGTTTTTTTGACCTGCAAAGCACTTACAATTATAAATAAACTTAAAACACTAATTTTAATAAAATTAAAATAAATTTAAAGGTATGGATGAATGTAAAATTAAAGTCATCAGCTTGCATGGTAAAATGTATTAAAAGAACACAAAAAAATACACAGTTATAACACTACCAGAACAAGAAGTAAAATAGGTGGTGTCGTGGTTTAAACCCAGTCAGCCACACAGTTTCTATTAACCCCCCCTTTCTTTGCTTCCCCCACGCCCACGCCCCACTCCCAGAAGGATGGGGAGGAGAATCGAAAGAATGTAACTCCCACATGTTGAGATAAGAACAGTCCAGTAAATAAGATATAATGCAAATCACCACTGCTGCCACCAATAATAATAATGATAAGGGAAATAACAAGGGAAGAGAATACAATACCACCCGCCGAAACAAGCTCGACCGAGGAGAGTGCCTTTCCGAGTAACTCCCAGTTACCTCCCCCGGCATGACATGCTGTGGTATGGAATACCTCTTTGGTCAGTTTGGATCAGCTGCCCTGTCTCTGCTTCCTTCCAGCTTCCCCTCCTCCCTGGCAGAGCATGAGACTCACAAAGTCCTATGGCCAGTCTAAACATTTGAGCAGCAACTAAAAACACTAGTGTTATCAGCTCTGTTCCCAGGCCGAAAGTCAAAACATAGCACTGCACCAGCTACCAAGAAGGAGAAAAAATGACTGTTAATGCTGAACCCAGGACATTATCCACCCCTTATTCCGTACCATGCAAGTCATGCTCAGATCCCACATTTTCAATATACCATCGCTCTTACATATATAGATCCACATACACACACAGACACAGAGATCATTTCTTAGTGCATGGACCAATCCCTATAATGCTACTGAGTCCATTTGGTCCGTGATGCCAGACTCCATCTCTTGTAACAGTCTTTCGGAGCAGGAGAGGCTGTGCACTGTATTGGACTGTTGCCTGCTGATGCTGGTCGTTCCTTTATCGTGGAGCTCATCCAGCTCTATCAAAGTTCATTCTCTGTTGGGATGATGGCTGGAGGGAAGTCAGGGCCAGTAGCTGGTGACCTGGAGACATCTAGTTGAGGGGCTATGGAAGTATTATACAGCAGGCAACAGCATACAATTAAGTACATTGGCTGTTTTCCCCTAAAATCAAATCCCCTTGAGGTATACATAGGAGTTCCTCATCTTCCCACTTTACCCACCAAGTATATCCAGGTCCCTGAGAAAAAGCAATCCCACGACTGGGTTTGCCTTTACCTGAAGCAGGAATAACCCAGACTGTCTTCCCAAGCAAATTCTTCATATGCACCATAGGAACTTTGTTCCCCTCTACAATATGTAAAAGTTCTGACTGGGCTGGGCCGGCCCTGTTGGCAGATCCTCTGGTGTTGACCAACCAGGTGGCCTTTGGTAAGTGTGCACCCCAATGTTTGAAAGTCCCACCACCCATTGCTCTCAGTGCAGTTTTTAACGGCCCATTGTACCATTCAATTTTCCCAGAGGCTGGTGAATGGTAGGGGTTCTGATATACCCACTCAATGCCACGCTCTTTGGCCCAAGTGTCTATAAGGCTGTTGCAGAAATGAGTCCCATTGTCTCACTCAATTCTCTCTGGGGTGCCGTGTCGCCACAAAATCTGTTTCTCAAGGCCCAGGACAGTGTTCCGGGCAGTGGCATGGGGCACAGCGTATGTTTCCAGCCACCCGGTGGTTGCTTCCACCATGGTAAGCACATGGCGCTTGCCTTGGCGGGTTGGTGGCAGTGTGATATAGTCAGTCTGCCAGGCCTCCCCATATTTGGACTTCAGCCATCGTCCTCCATACCAAAGAGGCTTTAACTGCTTGACTTGTTTAACTGCAGCACGTTTCACACTCATGAATAACCTGGGCAATAGTGTCCATTGTTAAGTCCACCCCTCGATCACAGACCCATCTCTATGTTGTATCTCTGCCTTGATGGCCTGAAGTGTCATGGGACCACTGGGCCAAAAATAACTCACCTTTATGTTGCCAATCTAAGTCCATCTGAGCCACTTCAATCTTAGCAGCTTTATCCACTTATTGGTTGCTCTGGTGTTCCTCAGTGGCCCGACTCTTGGGTACATGGGCATCTACATGACGTACCTTCACCACCAGGTTCTGCACCCGGGCAGCAATATCTTGCCACAGTGCAGCAGCCCAGATGGGTTTACCTCTGCGTTGCCAGTTGCTCTGCTTCCACTGCTTCAACCACCCCCACAGGGCATTTGCCACCATCCATGAGTCAGTATAGAGATAAAGTACTGGCCACTTTTCTCGTTCAGCAATGTCCAGGGCCAGCTGGATGGCTTTCACCTCGGCAAACTGACTCGATTCACCCTCTCCGTCAGCAGTTTCTGCAACTTGTTGTTGAGGACTCCATACAGCTGCGTTCCATCTCCGATGCTTTCCCACAGTACGGCAGGAACATCACTAAAAAAGGCAGACTGTTTCTCACTTTCTGACAGTTTATTATATGCAGGGGCCTCTTCAGCACGCATCATCTCCTCTGGTGACGTTCCGAAATCTTTGCCGTCTGGCCAATCCATGATGACTTCTGGAATGCCTGGACAGCTGGGATTTCCTATTTGAGCTCATTGTGCAATTAGTGCAGCCCATTTACTGCATGTAGCATCAGCTGCCTGATGTGTAGAGGAGACCCTGCCTTTGAACATCCAGCCCAACACGGGCAACCAGGGTGCCAGGAGGAGCTGTGCTTCAGTGTCAGTCACTTCGGCAGCAGCTCGAAGCCTTTCACAGGCTGCCAGTATCTCTTTCTCAGTTAGGGTATAGCTGGCTTCAGATCCTCTGTATCTCCAACTCCAAAAGCCGAGGGGTCAACCTCGAGTCTCCCCTGGAGCTTTCTGCCAGAGGCTCCATGTAGGACCATTCTCCTGGGCTGCAGTGTACAGTACATATTTTACATCTGGCCCAGTCCGGACAGGTCCAAGGGCTCCTACATGAACTATCTCGCATTTAATTTGCTCAAAGGCTTGTTGTTGCTCAGGGCCCCATTTAAAATCATTCTTCTTCCAGGTCACATGATAGAGAAGGCTTACAATCGAACTGTAATTTGGGATGTGCATTCTCCAGAACCCCACTGCACCCAAGAAAGCTTGCGTTTCTTTCTTATTAGTTGGCGGAGACACTGCTATTACCTTGTTGATCACATCTGTGGGGATCTGTCTACGTTCATCTTGCCATTTTATTCCCAAAAATTGAATCTCCTGTGCAGGTCCCTTGACCTTACCCTGTTTTATGGCAAAAACAGCTTTCGGCAGGATTTGAATTATTTTCCTCCCTTTCTCAAAGACTTCTTCCGCTGTATCGCCCCACACAATAATGTCATCAATGTATTGCAGGTGTTCTGGAGCTTGCCCCTGTTCCAGTGCAGTCTGGATCAGTCCATGGCAAATGGTAGGGCTGTGTTTCCACCCCTGGGGCAGACGGTTCCAAGTGAACTGGACACCCCTCCAAGTAAGTCAAACTGTGGCCTGCACTCTGCTGTCAAAGGAATTGAGAAAAATGCATTGGCAATATCAATCGTGGCATACCACTTGGCTGCCTTTGACTCTAGTTCATACTGAAGTTCTAACATGTCCGGTACGGCAACACTCAATGGTGGTGTGACTTTGTTCAGGCCATGATAGTCTACTGTTAGTCTCCATTCTCCATTAGACTTTCACACTGGCCATATGGGGCTATTAAAGGGTGAGTGGGTCCTGCTAATCACTCCCTGACTCTCCAGTCTACGGATCAGCTGATGGATGGGAACTGAGGAGTCTCAGTTGGTGCGATATTGATGCCGGTGCACTGCTGTGGTCGCAACTGGCACTTGTTCTTCGACCTTCAGCAGCCCCACAACAGAAGGATCCTCTGAGAGACCAGGCAAGGTGGACAGCTGCTCAATTTCCTCAGTCTCCAAAGCAGCAATACCAAAAGCCCATCAGTACCCTTCTGGGTCTTTGAAGTACCCTCTCTTGAGGCCGTCTATGTCAAGGATGCATGGAGCCTCTGGACCAGTCACAATAGGGTGCTTTTGCCATTCCCTCCCAGTCAGGCTGATTTCAGCCTCCAGCGCAGTCAACTCTTGGGATCCTCCTGTCACTCCAGAAATATAGATGGGTTCCACCCCTTGACAGCTTGATGGCATCAGGGTACACTGGGCACCGGTATCTGCTAGAGCCATATATTTCTGTGGGACTGATGTGCCAGGCCATCTGATCCACACAATCCAGTAAATCCGATTGTTCCCTACCTCCACCTGGCTGGAGGCAGGGCCCCTCTAATGGTCATCACAGTGTTGGACACTTAAGTCGTGATAAAAGGGATTATTCTTCGTTATCACAGGAGCTGGAGTAAAATCAGCTCTTCCATTCCATCTGGGAACCTGCTCACCAGAGACTGAAGCCGCAGCTCTCATGGGACGATCAGCCTTGGCCCTTGCTCCCCTCTTCAGTTCACTCACCCGTTCCTCCAAAGCTGAAGTAGGTTTTCCATCCCACTTTGTCATGTCTTCTCCGTGATCCCGCAGGTAAAACCATAGGGTAGCCCGTGGCGTATACCTCCTGTATCTCCTCTCTCAAACAATAGGACGCCTTTTGTTAATAGCTGAGACGTGTGTTGGTACACGTGAGGAGCTGGATAAATCAGATAGATCGTCCCTCAATTGTTTGAGGTCCTGGGACAGTTTTTCCACAGCCAACATGATGGAAGGGGTGAGATTGTCTTTGAACTCTCGGAGTTTATGAACCATTTCATCCACTGTTAGGGGTACTACATCATTCCAGGTTACTGTTGCCAATGAACGGGCATATGATGACGGTGCATTCCATGTAAGTTTTCGCCACAGGGGTCGTGTACATTCGCCTTCATCTGGATCTATGGGTAGATCCCTGTTATTCGGCTTGATGTGATAGATCATCGCTACGATGGCTGATTCCCTCAGAGACTGGATGCCTTTGTCTATAGTAGTCCACTTGGCCGAACGACTCAGAACATCATCCTTGTATGGAAACCTTTCTTTCACAGCTGCCAAGAGCCGCCTCCAAAGGCTGAGGGACTTTTTCTCTCTTGCAATTGCTTTGTCAATTCCCCCTTCTCTAGCAAGTGATCCCAGCTGCTTGGCTTCTGTACCTTCTACTTCGTGACCATCGGCCCCACTGTCCCAGCATCGGAGTAACCAGGTGATGATGTGCTCCCCTGGTTGACGGGTAAAATCTTTTCGCATATTCCGTAGCTCAGTTGAGGTCCGAGGTCGAGAAGTTACCTCTTCTTCTTCGTCATGTGATGATGACTCCTGATCAGATGCTAGACCAGGTGGTGAGTACATTGTTTCTTCATCTTGTTTCACCCTTATTGCCTCCTTTTGGCTTTTCCCCTTGTGTACAGGGGCAACCACCATTGGTAGGAATTGGTCATCTAGTTTAGCTGCAGTGATTATCACTCTGGTTTGAGTAGTGACTGTACTTGTCGCTGGGGGTGGTGTAGCTGCTGTGCTTGGAGCTGGGGTAACCGCGCTGTCTGTTGCAGTCGAAGTTTGAGCAGCTGCTGTACCTGTTGCTGCAGTAGTTGTGCTATCTGTTGCAGCCAAAGTTTGAGTAGCGACTGTACTTGTCGCTGGGGGTGGTACAGCTGCACTAACTGCTGCTTTGACCTCAGATCCAGGGATACTTTTTTCCTTTTAGAGGTGCTGGATAGTGTTGAACAAGGCCCTGCAAGCATAGGCCAAGCCCCAGCATGTTGCCATGATTTGTCTGTCTCTGGTATGAACAAGATGACCACAACCTCGTTCAAGTGTTTTACTATTTTTTCCGGATTTTGCATTTGTTTGGTGGTGAAATTCCAAAGCACTGGAGGGGCCCGCTGGCCTAGATACTTGCCCGTGCTATCCCACACACCCTGCCACTCATGACTGTCCAGCCTCAGGGAAAATCTCTTGGTCCTCCTATATCATCACCTAAACCCAGACGAGACCCAAACCTGACTCTGCTTAACTCTTGAAATCAGACAGAATGGTCGTGGGCAAAACACACTCTGTATGCATGCCAGCATGGTGATCCCCATCACAATCAGCAAACAGGTCTCAACAGCATTAAAAGGCCATTCAAAAACTTCAAAACTCTCAAATGATGCTGTAAATGGTTGGGGAGGAGGGGGCCTGGAAGGATAAGAGAATGTTTCCATCACAGGTTGACCACCCAAGAAGGAGAAAAAGATGTGCAATTACTAAGCACTTCTATTATGTACCTCCCAAAGTATAAAGGTGGTGACCACACTGGGAACACAAGCCAGATCAGTTTCATGATCAATGATTCTATTGCATTACAAGTCATTACAATAATGTACAATGAGACAAGAACCTTAGCCAGAAAACTTCTGGTTAAAGAGAAGAACCAAGGCTTCTTCTCGACCTTCAAAGTGAGAGTTCAAAGTTGCTTATCAAACTGTTACTTTCTTTGTTACTGCATTTGCTTTGTGAATGGGGAGAGGGAAGGTAATGTTCTTCTACAATCCTGTATTTCTAAAGGCTTCATATTTCTCAGAATGCAGATAAAGAAAAACGCTGGCTAAAAACAGGTATGTAGATAGAAACTAAAAAGAATAAGCATCACAAATCGTTGCAAAAATCAATTGCAAGCAACTTTACTCACAGATTTATAATTCTGCAGAAGAGTTGATTCAGAATTTATTTTCAACTCAACCCATACATCAGCAAAGCAAGTCAGAGTACCACTTCTTTAAAATTCAGCATCAAAGAATGACAGAAAAAATTAGGTTGGAAGGAACTTCAATATCATCTAGTGCAGCCTCCTAATCAACATATGGCTAACTTTAAAGTGAGATCAGTTCGTACAGAACAACATATACAATCATAGAATAGTTAGGGTTGGAAAGAACCTTAAGATCATCAAGTTCCAACACCCCTGCCATGGGCAGAGACACCTTACACTAAACCATGCCTCCCAAGGCTCTGTCAAACCCGGCCTTGAACGCCACCAGGGATGGAGCAATCACAGCTTCGGTGGGCAACCCATTCCAGTGCCTCACCACCCTTACAGTAAAGAGTTTCTTCCTTAGACCCAATCTAAACCTCCCCTGTTTAACACACTATACCTTGTACTATCACTGCAGTCATAGAATCATAGAATAGCTAGGGTTGGAAAGGACCTTAAGATCAGCTAGTTCCAACCCCCCTGCCATGGACAGGGACATATCACACTAAACCATATCACCCAAGGCCTCATGCAAGCTGGTCCTGAACACTGCCAGGGATGGAGCATTCACAACCTCCCTGGGCAACCTATTCCAGTGCCTCACCACCCTAACAGGAAAGAATTTCCTCCTTATATCCAATCTAAACTTCCCCTGTTTAAGTTTTAACACATTACCCCTTGTCATGTCACTACAGTCTCTAATGAAGAGTCCCTCCCCAGCATCCCTATAGGCCCCCTTCAGGTACTGGAAGGCTGCTATGAGGTCTCCATGAAGCCTTCTCTTCTCCAGGCTGAACAGCCCCAACTTTCTCAGCCTGTCTTCATACAGGAGGTGCTCCAGTCCCCTGATCATCCTTGTGGCCCTCCTCTAAACTTGTTCCAACAGTTCCATGTCCTTTTTATGCTGAGGACACCAAATGTACACAATACTCCAAGTGAGGTCTCACGAGAGCAGAGTAGAGGGGCAGGATCACCTCCTTCGACCTGCTGGCCACGCTCCTTTCGATGCAGCCCAGGATACGGTTGGCTTTCTGGGCTGCAGGCGCACAATGCCAGCTCATGTTCATTTTCTCATCGACCAACACCCCCAAGTCTTTCTCTGCAGGGCTGCTCTGAATCTCTTCTTTGCCCAACCTGTAGCTCTGCCTGGGATTGCTCTGACCCAGGTGCAGGACCTTGCATTTGGCATGGTTAAACTTCATAAGGTTGGCATCAGCCCACCTCACAAGCGTGTCAAGGTCCCTCTGGATGGCATTCCTTCCCTCCAGGGTATCAACCGAACCACACAGCTTGGTGTCATCGGCAAACATGCTGAGGGCACACTCAATCCCACTGTCCATGTCACTGACAAAGATGTTGAACAAGACCAGTCCCAACACCAATCCCTGAGGGACACCACTCGTTACTGGTCTCCAGCTGGACATTGAGCCATTGACCACAACTCTTTGCGTGCTGCTATCCAGACAGTTCTTTATCCACTGAGTGGTCCATCCATCAAATTGTTGTCTCTCCAATTTAGAGACAAGGATGTTGTGTGGGACAGTGTCAAAACGCTTTACACAAGTCCAGGTAGATGACATCAACTGCTCTACCCCAGTCCATCAGTTCTGTAGCCCCATCAAAGAAGGCCACCAAATTGGTCAGGCAGGATTTCCCCTTAGTGAAGTCATTCTGGCTGTCACCAAGTGCCGTGTTGTTTTTCATGTGCCTTAGTCAATCTCTGAAAATTTCCAAAGATGAAGACTCAGCAGCTTCCCTAAGCAACCTGTTACAATGTCATTGTGAATTGTTTTTTCCTTATCAAGCCAAAATGTCCCTTTGCTGCAAGCTGCGAGTACTGCTACCTTTCCTTTGTTATGTCAGTGCATCTCTGAGAAGATTGTGGCTCTATAATCTCCCAACACCACAGATTACAACCCAGGCCACATATCAGAACATACAACTTTTACAGAAAAATTTTTAAGTCAACAATTATACACAAGAATCAGCTCATATATTTGCCCTTATATGCATTAATAATTTGCCCATAACGACTGAAAGAAAAAAAACAACTCTCCCCTTACTTTGTCTATTGATTTCTTATATTTTGCAAAAGATTCCTCTTATGCTACTTCATATTCCTAATTCTGATAAGAACAGAAAAGCAATGTTCCACATTAAAAACAAAGACTCCTGACAATCCAGAAAGCTCTCAGGAAGTATCCCACATATGTGGAAGAACACCAGGAATAACATTTTCAGAGGTGCTAGACATCTGGACTGTAAAGAAAATAAGTACTAAAGAAGCATGATACTTTCTCAAAGGAAAGCCTCCCCAGCTACTTCACCATCAAACCCCATTATGGGCATCAGTGGAGGCAGAAGAGAAAAAAAGTATATAGAAAAAATACAGAGTAATATACAGAACAATATCATGTATTTCAGAAGGAATGAATACATACATGCGTTCACATTATCCACACTTAGTAATGACGGAGTCAAAATAAACAATTCAAGTCCCGACATCTATCAGTATTCTAAATAAAGAAAATAAGTATATGGGTTTGGTTTCTTGGGTGGGGTTTTTTGAGACTACAAGAAACTAAATTCATTCTACCTCATAGCCAAAGATCTTGAAGAATAGAGTACATCTTGACTGAGACTTAACATACATTAATAAAATGAACGTAAAGCCTAACACAGAAAATTCAATGTATTTAAAAACATCAGTCGATATTATCTTTTCTCCCTTCCTGGTGACACCACAGACTCTACTCTTCAATGCTGCATTTGATTTTATAAATTGCACATTCCAAATAAAAGAAGTGGGTTCGATTGTTGTGTCATTTTTTACTGCTTTTTGCTCAAAAGAGTAAGTGGTTATTCAGTACTGCTGTATTTTCTAACAGTAGGCAACAGATAAATTCAAGACTGAATTTGAATCCACTTAACACATGCACAGTACCCTGATGACTGTAGATGAAAGGAAAACTCATGATCCTTGTTAGGTGCTCAGCTAAGTGGTATGTTTTACAAATTGGGCAATTTCTAAAACAGTGTTATTCAAAGCATGTTCATAAAAAGGCAACAAAACCCAAGAATCATTGCTTTACTGTGCAAAATGTACCCAGTTAAGCAAGATGGTCATCAGACAAGCAGCCTCTTAGACAAACACCCAATTATTCTCCTCTTGGTGACAAGAAACAGAATGTGAAACACTGACTTCCAGTCTTCCTAAGTCAGGAACATGCACAGATACTGGATAACAAGAACAGCTGCAAGCTAATTTCAATGTGATCCTAAATACTTAACCAAACTACTTTTCTGAAGCCCATGTTTTATCTTCACATGGGAACAACAGCTGATCATTTTTCCTCCTATGAGGATTCAGAATCAGTATTCTAAAAATATCAGTATTTATAATCAGTGTTCTAAAAATTTCAAAGCTGCATAACCCATAAAATGTTGTTAAACAACGGCATTTTTTCTCACAATGAACCCAATTCACTGCTTTCACAGTTGATAACAGGCGATACACAACCTCCACCTTGTATCAAAATAATGTTATTTAATTCCAGACAGTGGGCTGAGAATCTCATGCCACTTTCTATAAGCAACATTAAATTGCTCTACTTTATATTTAGGTGGGTAATATTTAATATGTATAAAGATTATAAATAGATTTTAAAAATACAAACAAATAGAAGTATCAAACTTAATTTAGGAAGTTAAAACATAGTGTTTTGAGAAGGGAAATATCAAGGTCCATCACCTCCTAAACAGTTTTCCTACTTAGTATTTCAAGGAACAAAACCCACTTCTACAGGATTATATAACCCTGGTATATGTAAAAACCCACTTCTGCAGGGTGAATATAAAAAAAAAAAAACAAAACAAAAAACCAACAATAACAAAAACACCGCCACTCTTAGCAAAGTTCTCTCACTTCATGAAGAATATTCTAACTACCAAACGATGGCTTGGTTTCAAGCACGGTGACAACCCTTCCACACTCATCGCGATTTCCCCACATCTCCCGATCCCCGAAGCCCCAGCCGCCCTTGCGAGAGAGCTGCTGATGTGGCGGGGGAGCCTTAGCACGGTGACGGCGGGAGATTTAAAAGCGGCTTAAACTCGCTACTAGCATTCAGTCAGCTGATGGGAGCTAGCCTAGCTAGAGCCGCAGGCGGCACGCTTCAGCGACCGCGAGGGTCAACAGAGATGAGGAAAATCAGAGGGGATAGCGCAGAGACATCGCGATTCCCGACATCTCCCGATCCCCGAAGCCCCAGCAGCCCTTGCGAGAGAGCGGCTGACGTGGCGGGGGGCTGACCACGGTGACGGCGACCACCCCCCTGCCCCTTGCCTTGGAAGCGCTTCTGAGAGGGCTGCGACGTGTCACTGCCCGCCAGGCGCAGGGAGCAGCAAGCAGGTCGTGTTGCTGGTGTCCCAGACTGCGGACCAATATGGTCGCCTCCAGAAAGAGAGCTTGCAGTAAGAAGACTGCAGCAACTCAGACAGAGACCCTGTCCCAAACCGTGGCTGTTCAGGTCTCTGGGTGCAGGGAGTGCCAGAGCCTGCTGCTGCCGAGGGAGGGAGGACAGCATTCCACCTGCGTGAGGTCAGAGCAGGCAGAAGATCTGCTTAGCCTGGTGGCAAAACTTAAGGAGGAGGTTGAGACGCTGAGGACCATCAGGGAGTGTGAAAGGGAGATCAACTGGTGGAGTAACTCCCTGGCGTGCCAGTCAGAACGGTTCCAGGGAGATACCCCCAAAAGGCGAAGGACCCCCTGCCTTCTCACACAGAGGGGGATGGCCCGAGACAGCCCCTGCCCTGTAGCTGTTGCACAGAGGTAGGGGACCAAAAAGATGAAGAGGGTTGGAAGCGAGTCCCAGTTCGGCATCTTGGGCAGCCCTCCTCCCTTCCTGCCCTGCTTCCCCAGGTGTCCCTCCGTAATAGGTTTGAGGCCCTGGATCTTGAAGGAGAGGTAGGTGAGGATGTGGGGCAAGGCCAGCCTACAAGGCCACACAGGAAAAGGGGGTCGACTTTGCACCTCAAGACTGCCTCTGATAAGAAAGAAAGAAGGGTCATTGTAGTAGGGGATTCCCTTCTGAGAGGAACAGAGGGCCCGATATGCAGAGTTGACCCTCATCATAGGGAAGTGTGTAGTCTGCCTGGAGCCCGGATCAGGGATGTCACCAGGGTGCTCCCCAACCTGGTGCACCCGACAGACTACTACCCGCTGCTGATCTTCCAGACAGGTGGGGAGGAAGCTGCTTCCCGCAGTCTGAGGGGGATGGAGAAAGACTACAGGGCCTTGGGGAGGATGGTGAAAGAGTCTGGGGCTCAAGTGATCTTCTCCTCACTCCTTCCATCTTCCATTGATGATGTGGACGGAATGGGAAAATTCAGTTCATAAACAATTGGCTTTGAGACTGGTGCTGCAGGCAGGGCTTTGGATTCTTTGATAACAGCTGGTTTTATAGGGCACCAGTCTGGACAATGACAAGTGGGAAAGGTTTATCTCACAGAGGCAAAAGGATGCTGGGGCACGAATTAGCAGGGCTCATTTGGAGAGCTTTAAACTAGATTCGAAGGGGGATGGGGTTGTAGCTGGGCTTGCCCCAGTGGGGCAGCACTCCAGAATTGATGAAGACTGGGAGGCCTCCCATAATCCTAGGGTGAAATCGGTGTGCTCAGTTCGCTCCCTGGAATGTCTGTACACCAATGTGCGCAGCATGGGAAATAAGCAGGAGGAGTTGGAAACCTGTGTTAAGTCAGGAGACTATGATCTGGTGGCAATTACAGAGGTGTGGTGGGACAGCTCACATGACTGGAATATAGTCATGGAGGACTATGTCCTTTTCAGGAAAGACAGGCCAGCCAGGTGGGGTGGTGGGGTTGCTCTTTATGTGCAGGAGCAACTACAATGCACCGAGTTCTGTCCAGGGACAGATGACGAGCGAGTTGAGAGTCTGTGGGTGAGAATTAAGGGGCAGGCTGGCAGGGGCGATGCTGTTGTGGGTGTCTGTTACAGACCACCAGATCAGGGTGAGGAAGTTGACGAGGCCTTCTACAGGCACCTGAGAGCGGCCTCACAGTCACAGGCAGTGGTTGTCGTGGGGGATTTTAACTTCCCTGATGTTTGCTGGAAGGACCACTCGGCAACCCAGCCACAGTCCAGGAGGTTCCTCCAGTGCATGGATGATAACTTCCTCATGCAAATGGTGGATGAGCCAACCAGGAGAGGAGCGCTGCTGGATCTCATCCTCACTAACAAGGAGGGTCTGGTTGAAGCAGTAAAGGTTGAGGGCTGCCTTGGTTGCAGCGACCACGAGATGGTGGAATTCAGGATCTTGTGTGGTAGGACTAGGAGAATAGCAAGTAGAATTGCAACCCTGGACTTTGCAGGGCAAACTCTGGCCTTTTCAAGCAATTGCTAGGGGAAATCCCATGGGCAAGGCTGTTTGAAGGTAAAGGGGCCCAAGATAGTTGGTTGGCATTCAAGGATTGCTTTTTCCAAGCTCAAGATCGGAGCATCCTGACACGTAGGAAGTCAAGGAAGAGGGCCAGAAGACCTGCGTGGCTAAATAGGGAATTGCTGGGTATGCTCAAGTGGAAGAGGAGAGATTACAGGTCATGGAAGGAGGGGCTGGCCACTTGGGAGGAATATAAGGCTGCTGCTAGAGGATGTAGGAAGGCAGCTAGGATGATTAAGGCCTCCTTAGAATTAAATCTGGCAAGAGGGGTCAAGGACAGCAAAAAGAGCTTTTTCAACTACATGGCAGATAAAAATAACACCAGAGGCAATGTAGGCCCACTGATGAACAGGATGGGTGCCCTGGTGACAGAAGATACAGTGATGGCAGAGTTACTGAATGCCTTCTTTGTCTCTGTCTACTCTGCCGGAGGCAGTCCTGAAGACTCCTTTACCCCGAGACCTCAGATGAAGTCACGTCAATGGAGCGGTTTGCCTTAGTCGATGAGGAATGGGTTAGAGACCAGTTGAGCAATCTGGACATCCATAAATCCACGGGTCCAGATGGGATGCACCCGCGGGTGCTGAGGGAACTGGCGGAAGTAATTGCTAGACCACTCGCCATCATCTTTACCAAGTCTTGGGAAACGGGAGAGGAGCCTGAGGACTGGAGGAAGGCGAATGTCACTCCAGGCTTCAAAAAGGGCAAGAAGGAGGACCCAGGTAACTATAGACCGGTCAGCCTCACCTCCATCCCTGGGAAAGTGATGGAACACCTTATCCTTGGTGCTATCTTAAGGCATATCAAGGATAAGAGGGTTATGAGGGGCAGTCAACATGGCTTCACCAAGGGGAAGTCAT
Source organism: Pezoporus occidentalis (assembly GCF_034315485.1). NCBI lineage: Eukaryota > Metazoa > Chordata > Aves > Psittaciformes > Psittacidae > Pezoporus > Pezoporus occidentalis. The sequence continues at coordinate 8,743,510 of NW_026913425.1, read as the reverse complement.
GCTTGACCAATCTCATAGCCTTTTATGAGGAAATAACACGGTGGATGGATGATGGCAGAGTGGTGGATGTGGTCTACCTTGACTTCAGCAAAGCATTTGACACAGTCTCCCACAGCATCCTCACGGCTAAATTGAGGAAGTGTGGACTGGATGATCAGGTAGTGATGTGGACTGTGAACTGGCTGAAGGAGAGAAGCCAGAGGGTTGTAGTCTATGGGGCAGAGTCTAGTTGGAGGCCTGTAACTAGTGGAGTGCCTCAAGGGTCAGTACTGGGACCGGTATTATTTAATATATTCATCAACGATTTAGATGAGGGAATTGAGTGTACTATCAGCAAGTTTGCTGATGACACTAAGCTGGGAGGAGTGGCTGACACGCCAGAAGGCTGTGCTGCCATCCAGCGAGACCTGGACAGGCTGGAGAGTTGGGCAGGGAATAACTGGATGAAATATAACAAGGGAAAGTGTAGAGTCCTGCATCTGGGCAGGAACAACCCCAGGTTCCAGTATAGGTTGGGGAACGACCTGTTAGAGAGCAGTGTAGGGGAGAGGGACCTTGGGGTCCTAGTGGACAACAGGATGACCATGAGCCAACACTGTGCCCTTGTGGCCAAGAAGGCCAATGGCATCCTGGGGTGTATCAGAAGGGGGGTGGTTAGTAGGTCGAGAGAGGTCCTCCTTCCCCTCTACTCTGCCCTGGTGAGACCGCATCTGGAATATTGTGTCCAGTTCTGGGCCCCTCAGTTCAAGAAGGACAGGGAGCTGCTGGAGAGAGTCCAGCGCAGGGCAACTAAGATGATTAAGGGAGTGGAGCATCTCCCTTATGAGGAAAGACTGAGGGAGCCGGGTCTCTATAGTTTGGAGGAGACTGAGGGGTGACCATATTAGTGTCTATAAATATATAAAGGGGGAGTGTCACGAGGATGGAGCCAGGCTCTACTCAGTGGTAAACAATGACAGGACAAGGGGTAATGGGTACAAACTGGAACACAAGAGGTTCCACTTAAACTTGAGAAGAAACTTCTCAGTGAGGGTGACGGAACACTGGAACAGGCTGCCCAGGGAGGTTGTGGAGTCTCCTTCCCTGGAGACATTCAAAACCCTCCTGGACACATTCCTGTGTAACCTTATCTAGGTGTTCCTGCTCCGGCAGGGGGATTGGACTAGATGATCTTTTGAGGTCCCTTCCAATCTCTAGCATACTGTGACTCCTGTCAAACCACTTCACTGTTTAATTATAGTTACACTTTTACAAATAGAATCCCTATTTGATTATAGTAATCTCTGTGACTCCTGATATTCTTAACTTTCCTGATCATTTTCAGCAGTAAGTGCAGCTAATCCTCTTCTACGTTGAGTGTAACTCTCTCCCCCAGCTATCATGGAAGTTTCAGTCATTACTCCCATTTTTCACACTAAACAGACTGCACTTTAATTTTCTGTATCTGTTATTTCTCCTAGATACTGAACACAACTAGGAAAATGTCAGTGGTATGCATAACTTGTGCAAAGGTAGCAAGACTCTTCCACTCATGCTGAACTCTGCACCACCCAGACAGATTTTGACTAGTCTCCGTCAGCTGCTGTTCTGTTAATGTTGCCCCAGAAGACCCTGTCAGGACCTAGCTGAGTCTCTTTTAACCCACTTACTGTATCACCATATTTGTTCTTAAATCATACATTAGTGTCAGTCTGAGTACGCAGGCATCTGTATCCATAATATAAAACTATGTATAAACTTCCTTGTGTACCTCTTGAAAGTGAGACTGCATGGAGTGCAAGAAATGAAACTTAATCTTATGCCTAAATAGAGGAGAATGGTCAGTTTCATAAAGACTGCCACAGCAGTCAGACTGAGCTGCTGCCTACAAGTTCTCATCACAGCAATCAGATGGAAATAGCTGTCTTCTCTTTTAGAGAAAATACACTGCTTCTGCATAAAATACTTTTCTGTTCTCCATAAAATCAATATGGGTTATACATCTAGTAAAATTAAAAAAATGTGTTACATGCCAGGGTATTTCGTTTTGCTAACAAAGCACTTGTCAACTCAGTTTAAATTTTTTTGAGAGCAGACAAGATCTTTACCATCTGTACCCTAAGATTCTACTCATACTCCACTTTTTTGAAAAAATTTTATACTAATATCACATTAACACAACATACATTTTACTGATATAGAAACAGCATTAGCATAAATTACTGCAGCCTTCCTCCAGTAAAGGAACATGTGCAACAACAAATACATCTTTCACTGTCTTGAATTAAACTTCTTTTAGGGCTGCATTTCTAAACAAATGGGCCAATGTGGTCCAGAAAATAAAGTCCTATCCACTGCTATTTCTTCAAAAGATGAAGAGGTCATTGCTTAATGATTTTTTTATTTTTTTTTTAATTTGGAAGTGTAAACAAGTATCTGCAAACTAGAAAAGCATTTTTCATATTGTCAACTCACACTTCTTCAAAATACTTAAAAGTTTTCTTAGCTTTTATCCATTGTGTCCAAGACCTTCAGGATTTAAGTAATGCCTCTACTACCTGGAATTTTACAACACGCAATAAGGTTTTCTATAAATAGCACTTTCAAAATTCTTAAGAAACCAAAATATTTTTATGTAATTGTTGTTTCAGTTAAATGTCTCCTATCATCGTAGAACATTTTGGAATTACCTATCTCTACATCCAACAAAGATTCCATTCTTATGGCTGAGAAGACTTTCTTGGTGCATCTAACTCTAACAAAGCAGCACTTAAAAAATATATAAAACTAATCAAAACAGATTTGTATTACTACAATAGGTGTACCTTCTCTGCCTGAATGTAAGTGATCACTGCACAAGAAAAGCATGTAAATGAAGAAATTACCTGAGAACCAGCAGCTGACCAGTTCACCACCTTCTCAATCTAAATACATGATGTTCCATAGATCTTTGTCTTTTGTATGGATAAAAATTACCATTTATGTTTTATGAATTACCAGCTACAAAACGTTCCATGTAGGTTTGGATGATTAGAAACTGCCAGAACCAAGCTACACATAAAATATCTTTTATACATCTTTCTAATGATTTTATGTTCTCTTCGCAGGTATTTTTTTTTAAAGTAAGATTTTATGATCAAAAAGAAAACATTTTTCTCATATACTTTAAGATACATTTATATCACATCTATACGTGTAACATTAAATCTCCTGTCTCTCTATTAAGAGGTGTTTGATCAAAAATCTAGCATTATAGAGAAAGGTTAACAGAAGCTACATATTTAGGAATCACCTTTAACACAATCTTACCTCCAACTGGGCATACTGAGTTAATACTAGAGAAATGGCTCTGATTCAAAAAAGCAATTAAGTGCATGTTTCATACAAAACATGTCAGGCATTCCCAAAGGACAACTGAACCAAACAAATTGATTTCAAAGAAGCCTTACAGTAGTTCCTTCAAATTATCTTTGTGTTCCCAACTCATTAAACTTCTCATAATGAATCATTACAATCATCTTCTGTTTTATTCAAATAAGCCTTATGTACTTTATAGTCTTTTCCTTTAAAATAATGTGTTACTGTGATTTCTTTACATCACAGATCTCACATATTTCAAGACATTTTTAGCTTAAAAAAAAGAAAAAATTCTACTTAGTTTTTCAGTAAAGCTTATTGTTGTGAAGTAACTGTACTACATCTGTTTTGTTTAGGCAGCTGAAACAAACAGATAAATGAAATAATCTTTCATAATAATTTTTACTTGCCATGACTTGGGCTCCCCGAAATGGAGGTAATTAATACTGTAGAGATCCATGTCTTCTGTGTGCCATGCAAATGTTGTTTTCCACATACCAAAATAAAGATATGGCGTATTTACACCTTCAATAGAAATTCCACATTCTTCTTTGACAACATCCAATATTGTGTTAAGATGGGCAATATTCCATTCCTCAATACCCTGAAAAAGGTAAATAATAAACATATTAATACATCAATAAGTAATGCAATTCTTCACTGAGACTCTTGTATATAGATGAACACCTGAACTAGCTCTTAAAAAGACTGTATATTAATACAAATGTGTAAGCATGTTAAAAGACAGCTGAAGTTACCAGAAAAGATTTCTCTTGACCTTAATAAGATTTACAGCAAGTTCTAACAGATGTTCAGAGCAGAGAGCATAAAGAGTTCATATCTGCTTAACACTTAATAGAGATCAAACCTAACATTGATTGAAACAGCATACACAATAGAAGTAATAGCTGCAGACAAAAAACTTTGAGTTGACAGCTGGAAGCCACTAAGTTCTACTGGTCCTATCCTATGCTTTTTAATTACTTACAGAATAATACTAAATAGCATGAAAAATTGTTTTATAATTTACATGCATAAATTTACCATTTCTCGGAAAGCATAGAAACTAAAACCATTATATCACTTCAGAGGTATTTCTAACCATAATTACATACTGCAGAAGAAATAAACCACAGAAGAAACCTACTTATTTCATGGGATTTCAGCTTTTTCTTACATTATTGCCCATAAAATTTGTACATTAAAAGCCATTCAGAAAGCCATAGGTGTAGATTTTCTTGTATTTCATATTCATCCACAGAGTGCAATTCTAATTTCAGGTAATACAGCACGTAAGAGTCAATATAACAAAGATCAAAGCTACAAAACTGAGGAGAAAAAGATTAGACTTCATTACAACAACAATTATTAGTACCTCCAGGGAAGACATTAGCTGGTGCCTCAACAGTCAGAAAAAAAAAGAAATATTATCTGAACTGTTACAAAATAAATGCAGGGAAGTTTCTTTATCAGGAAGACAGCCCTTAAACATGTCCTTAATTGTAAACTGCTCCACACCCCCATCACTGGACTCTCTACAGTTCTGGGAATCTTACTCAACTTTGAGAACAAATAGATGGCAGACTGCAATCCTGATGCAGCTGATTAAGAGACACCTTGACATTCAGTAGTTGGGCCAGTAGTGAAGTAAAAATATAGGTTAAAGCAAGAAGTAATGACCATTTATTACTCACAGTTTTCATTTTCCTTGGTTTTGATTTTCATGTATGCAGCAACTATAATCGATACACAAAATCATAACTTCTGTATGAATCCTGCCTGACCAATTTGGCAGCCTTCTATGATGGGGCTACAGAACTGACGGACAGGGGTAGAGCAGTTGATGTCATCTACCTGGACTTGTGTAAAGCGTTCAACACTGTCCCACACGACATCCTTGTCTCTAAATTGGAGAGACATCAATTTGATGGATGGACCATTCAGTGGATAAAGAACTGGCTGGATGGCCGCACACAACGAGTTTTGGTCAATGGCTCAATGTCCGGCTGGAGACCAGTAACGAGTGGTGTCCCTCAGAGATCAGTGTTGGGACCGGTCTTGTTTAACATCTTCGTCGCTGACATGGACAGTGGGATTGAGTGCGCCCTCAGCAAGTTTGCCGAGGACACCAAGCTGTGTGGTTCGGTTGATACCCTAGAGGGAAGGAATGCCATCCAGAGGGACCTTGACATGCTTGTGAGGTGGGCTGATGCCAACCTCATGAAGTTTAACCATGCCAAGTGCAAGGTCCTGCACCTGGGTCAGAGCAATCCCAGGCAGAGCTACAGGTTGGGCAGAGAAGAGAGTCAGAGCAGCCCTGCAGAGAAAGACCTGGGGGTGTTGGTTGATGAGAAAATGTACATGAGCTGGCATTGTGCGCCTGCAGCCAAGAAAGCCAACCATATCCTGGGCTGTAACAAAAGGAGCGTGGCCAGCAGGTTGAAGGAGGTGATCCTGCCCCTCTACTCTGCTCTCGTGAGACCTCACCTGGAGTATTGTGTGCAGTTCTGGTGTCCTCAGCATAAATAGGACATGGAACTGTCGGAACAAGTCCAGAGAAGGGCCACGAGGATGATCAGGGGACTGGAGCACTTCCTGTATGAAGACAGGCTGAGAAAGTTGGGGCTGTTCAGCCTGGAGAAGAGAAGGCTTCATGGAGACCTCATAGCAGCCTTCCAGTATCTGAAGGGGGCCTATAGGGATGCTGGGGAGGGACTCTTCATTAGAGACTGTAGTGACAGGACAAGGGGTAATGTGTTAAAACTTAAACAGGGGAAGTTTAGATTGGATATAAGGAGGAAATTCCTTCCTGTTAGGGTGGTGAGGTTGCCCAGGGAGGTTGTGAATGCTCCATCCCTGGCAGTGTTCAGGACCAGCTTGCATGAGGCCTTGGGTGATATGGTTTAGTGTGAGATGTCCCTGTCCATGGCAGGGGGGTTGGAACTAGCTGATCTTAAGGTCCTTTCCTACCCTAACCACTCTATGATTCTAAATTCAACCTTCTCAATGAACATGCACTTCTGACTGCCTGCTATGGTTATTTCACATGCTAAGAAAAACCATCTGTAAATTATCTGTGACTTTTAGAAAGGAGTGAATGAGTTTTACAGAATTAGTTTATTCCTAACAGCAATTTTTGTTCTTTTTTTAAAATTGAAGAAATTTAATATGATGATCTTTATCACAGAAAAAGACCTAAACACTGAAATGAACTCAAGTAATAGATGCTGGTAAAATTTACACCTTTCAAATCTAAAAATCCTAATCATCAGCAAGGGAGACCTATAAAATACAGAATTTGAATACCCAATTTTAACTAATTATTCCTCAAATTAATTTGCAGATTTTATTTTTTTAAATCACATAACATTTATCTTTGCACACAAATAGTGCAGTCAATTTGGAGAAACAAATGAATACAGCAAAATAGAAGGAATTATTCAACCCTGTAGGCACAGATGCACATTCAGTGTTAGACGACAACAATACAACAGATTCAAATTAATTGTTAATCTAGGCAGCACACTCTTGGACAGTGAGTAAGCACACAAACAGTATAAACAGAGCAACACTCCCCCAGAATACCCTTCCAGCATGCAGCAATTTACAGACTGAAGGTTTCTCCAGACAGAGGTGTTACCCTTCTGCTTTACGTACCCTGGGGGCTTTTTTTCCAATTTATTCATCCAGTCACCTCCTTTAATCCATGTGAATTTTTAGCAACTGTAACATCCTGAAATTTTACTCTTCTCTTACTAAAAATTGACAATTTTTTTTTTTTTTTTAAACACCACATCTCACCTTTTCACATTCTGAGTCAAGTCACAACTAGTCACCAAGCAAGCTGCCACTGGTTTTTCCCCGAACCAAAAGTAAATTCTCCCATGCAGAACAATCCTAGGAGAAAATGGCTTTACAGTACTAAACATAACAAATACACAAACCACAACCTCTACACTCTAGATGCATAACCTATTTCCATTTCCTAGAGGCTATTTTGGACAAGTAGTCTTAGCTCAAAAGGAAATATTCTATGAAACATACTGAAATGCCAAAATCAGACTGATTCATTTCCTACAATCCCTGAGCGTAAAAAAAAAAAAAAACCACACACACAAACAAAACCAATTAGTTTTATATTTATGCCTAAACTGTTAAAAGTAATTATTACAAATCAGTACTAAAGCTGTTACTTTCTCTCACAAGCATATGGGGTTTTAATATTGCAAAACATTAAGTAAAATTCTTACATGAATTGTAAACTAAAATAGTAATTCTAACTTTTCCAATAGCTATACAACTGTTTTTAAACTTTACAGTTACAATGCACACTGAAAAGATCACAGGAACTGTAAAAGAGCAGTTTAATAGGTCAATATATAACAATACTTTCCAGAATGCAAGTACATCTTAGCAGAATATGTTATATTTAATAACCATTATTACAACATCAGTACAAATATTACTTGACCATGATGTGTAGCTGGTAGCTTCTCACAAAAAGCCATTTAGACATTATAATCTCTTCAATGTTATAAAAATACAAAATATTTATACTGCTCAGAATATCAGAATAATATCAGAATACTGTAATAACTTCAAGGGAAAGCGTAAAGAAAGTATTTCTAGTATATCCACATTTTTCATGGCAAATTCTTCAAAGAATACCTGTCATCTTTGTACCACACAATCCTTCAACAGGAAAAAAAGCTGGAAAATAATATTTTTCTTTCTTCACCCGAACAGAGGAATACAAGCTTGAAACATCTTACCATCTACAGTCATTGCTATGCAAATGAGACTTACCTTGTATTTCTTCAGAGAAACATTGTAGTTTATAAAGAAAACCATTATTCAAATCTTCACTAATACTGCAGGTGACTCAAACTTACCGTAAATTACCATCAATACTTTTTTTAACTTTGAACAAGCTTTTAATGCAATGTGAAGATAAAATGAGACACTTCACAAGCCACGATCAAATATCTGAACATGTGCACAGTTTAGAAGCTGACCCATTCTTCTCATAAAGACACAAAAGAAAAATGTAGCCTTCAGTATACCAGTAAAAAGTAAAGCTCAAGGTTTAAGCAGGGACCTCTTTGCAGATAAGAATAAAATAGGCTCTAAATTAAATTATTTTTTATTCATTTCCTTTTACTAAAATACTTACAATATTGACACAATACTATCCCTTGCACTTTACAAATAGGCCAACAGTGGAGTGTATTCTATATTTATAATGATTTATGTATGTATTCATTAGTATACACAATACTTTTTCAGTGTTTAATTTTTTCTGTGATTATCTCATGGACACATTTCAATATTAACCTGGCAAACAACACATCTGTTCTACAACTAGGATCAAAAAGTCCCTAGGGCTGACTGTAACAACTCAAATAATAAAGAGGAGTAAAAAAACTAATCAAGAGATTGTGAAAAGGAGTAGGAGAAACATAGAAAGTTGTGCTTGGTCACCCACTCCTCTCTACACACCAATGAATATAATAAAAACATTTTCAGGTTTTTATTACATCCTCAAAGTGCATAAAACACAGACAGTAAAATGCTATAAACAAAACCTCTGCACCATAAACACACAGATTAAGAGATACAAACTATTACCATCATTTGATCTGTTTTTTAATTTTCAGCATCCTTTCAGATATAGCCACTGCTACGCAGTAGCTTTTGTAGGGTACAGAGAAAGACAGAAACAACTACACTCTCTTTGGAAATGCACACTAGAACCAAATATGTAAATGAAGGAATGCTCACACTGATCTCAACTATGAGAAGATCATAGGGAAAGGATGTATCACATAGAAACACAGAATCATAGAATCATTTAGTTTGGAAAAGAAGCTTAAGATCACTGAGTCCGACTGTTAACCTAGCACTGCCAAGTCCACCACTAAATCAGGTGCCTAAGCGTCACATCTAAGCATCTTTTAAATATGCCCAGAGATGGGGACTCACCCACTTCCCTGGGCAGCCTGTTCTAATCCTTGACAACCCTTTCAGTGACGACATTTTCCCTAATATCCAATCTAAGCCAGCCCCGGTGCAACTTGAGGCCATTCTCTCTTGTCCTGTCATTTGGGAGAACAACACCCCCCTTGCTACAATCTCCTTTCAGGTTGTTGTAGAGAACAGTTAGGTCTCCCCTAAGCCTCCTTTTCTTCAGGCTGAACAACCCCAGTTCCCTCAGCCAGTCCTCACCAGACTTGTTCTCCAGATCCTTCACCGGCTTTGCTGTTCTTCTTTGGATATGCTCCAGTACCTCAGTTCCTAAAACTGACCACAGTATTTGAGATATATACCCACCAGTGCCAGTACACGGGGATGATCACTGCCCTGGCCCTGCTGGCCACACAGTTGCTGATACAAGCCACGATTCCATTGGCCTTCTTGGCTGCCTGGGCACAAGCTGGCTCATGTTCACCTCTGTCAGTCAGCACCCCCCAGTTCTTTTCCACGAAGCAGCTTTCCAGCCACTCTTCCCCAAGCCTGGAGCATTGCACGGGGTTGTTGTGACCCAAGTACTGGACCCAGCATTTTGCCTTGTTGAACCTCATACCACTGGCCACAGCCCATCGATCCAACCTGTCCAGATCCCTCTGCAGCCTTCTTATCCTTCAGGTGATCAACATTCCCACCCAAATTGCTGTCATATGCAAACACCCAATCCCCTCATCCAGATCACTAGTAAAGATATTAATGAGACCTGTCCCCAGTTCTGAGCCCTACAGCTCAGAAACACCACTTGGGACCAGCCAACAGCTGGATTTAACTCGATTCACTGCCACATATTGGGCTCAGACATATAGCCAGATTTTTACCCAGCAAAGAACAGACACATCCAAGCCATAAGCAGCCAGTGTTTCCAGGAAAATGCTGTGGGAAACCATGCCAAGGGCATTACTAAAGCTTGGTAGACAACATCCACTGCCTTTCCCTCATCCATGCAGAACTTCCTACATTTAAAAAAAAAAAAAAAAAGTAAATAAATAGAGTTCATGTCCCTTCATAAAGCTATGTACAACTGTACATCCTTGTCCTGGGTTCAGCTGTAGCAGTTATTTTTCTCCTTCTTAATAGCTGGTGTAGTGCTGCGTTTTTGATTTTGGCCTGAGACCAATGCTGATAACACACCGATGTTTTAGTTGTTGCTCAGTAGTTCTTACCCCGATCGAGGACTTTTCAGTCTCTCATGCTTTGTCAGCGAGGAGGGGTACAGGAATCCGGGAGGAAGCAGAGACAGGACACCTGACCCAAACTAGCCAAAGGGGTATTCCATACTACAGAACATCATGCCCAGTATATAAACTGGGAGGAGTTACTCAGAAGGCCCAGATCACTGCTCAGGTAGGGCTGGGTATTGGTTGGCAGATGGTGAGCAATTGTATCGTGCATCACTTGCGTTTATTGTTTTTTCCCTTTCCTTTTAGTTTTATATTCTCTTCCCTTTTTATTTCCCTTATCATTATTATTATTATTGGTGGCAGCAGTAGTGGTTTGTGTTATACCTTAGTTACTGGACTGTTCTTATCTCAACCTGTGGGAGTCGCATCCTTTTGATTCTCTTCCCCATCCCTCTGGGAGCAGGGGGGGGAAGAGGAGGAAGTAAGCGAGAGGCTGCATGGTTCTGAGCTACTGGCTGCGCTTAAACCATGACAGCTTTGTGGTTTGTTGTTCCCTAGCTTGGTCTCAGGTGCCAAAAGTCATGCTATCCTCATTTCCCTCTTCCCTTTTTATGGGTGCTGAGCCATCTTGTGTAGGTCATGCTTTGCCAAGAAAGGCTGGACCAACTGATCCTTGAGGTCCCTACCAGCTTTCTTGGACCCCTCTTTCCTCCAGGGCCTTATCCCATCGGACTCTTCCAAGCTCTGAAGAGTCCAAAGTCTGCTCTCCTGAAAACCAGGGCTGTAGTCCTGCTTTCTGTCTTGACACCTCTTCTTAAGACCCTAAACCCCACCATTCATGGTCACCACAGCCAAGGCTGCCTTCAATCTTCGAATCTACAACAAGTCCTTCCTGGAGTATGAGGTCCAGATGACAGCTTTGCTCAGGAATTTCTCAGTGAAGCTCCCCAGAGTCTTCAATTGCTTATGCTTGCTACTCTCCTGTAGCCTGTAGTTAAGGTACAACTCAGATGCCATCCCTAACTCACTTCATAGTGAAATACAAACTCTGGATATACTGCTTTAAAGTGCTGCTTTAAAAATCAAGTTAGCTACTCTGCCAAGGGATACAGCAGGAAATTCGAGTGTATCTGTCTTAAGGGTTAATATTACATTAGAGTTGCACCTACTATGTAGCAAAAATAACCAAATGTTAGCCTACAAACACCACTGAATCCACCAGTCTTATATTACTAATCAGATAATTCCCCACATTTTAAGACATGGGAGAAGGCAGGGATTAGGAACTGTCTCACCACAAGAAATAAAGAGAAGGAAAAGGGAAGTAAAGTGATGTAAAGAAAGGAGCTGAAGAACAGCGGTGAGAGAGGCAAGACAATATTTTCAAGTGCTTTTTTCAACTTTAGCTTTTCTCTACTGAATAGCAAATGCCTTTGATAGCACTAAAGTCGAATGTGTTTTATGACCCATTATAAACATCAGATCAGTTACTTTTCTTTGGAACTTCATTTGAAACCAGGAAGATTTTCTCCATTCCCTAGCTGCTAGATCAGTCCAGGTAGGGGTTTCAAATGTCCTTCCCATCTGTTCATAAAAATAAAATTTCAAACCAATTAAAAAAGAAAAAAAAAAAAAACACAAAAAAAAACACTAAACAGGCTGTCATGGTTACTGTTATAGCTGAACCCAGGACACAGCGAAACAAAAGAGAAGATAAAAAAAAGAAAAAAAAAAGAGAGGTGGCAAACCAAAAAGTTAAATTGAGCTCCTTGTATCTCATACAAGGAAACAATTTGTGGCTTTGGTAACTGGTGGCTCGATATGAACAACAGCTGGGAATGCCATGGAAGTAGAAGGCCTAACAGTAGTTCACCAGAACAGAGACTGTACAGAAGTAGATGAATCACACTCTTCAATTTACTCACAGGTACAACTGACAGTTAATAAAGAGTTAATAAAGTTATTATATCAGAAAAAAAAAATAACACTCTTCCTTCCCCTTCCTCACAGGAATGGTAAATCTTTTTCACAACCATTCCACAGGCTAGTCATTTGCAGTCTAAGATGGCTCAAGTTGGCATTACATTGATGCTAACTCAGAAAGACACCTGTCTTGAAATTACATAATTAAAAAAATAATCACTTCTCAATTAAACTTACTCAACAATCACAACTATTAGGTGTAAAAATCCATTCATGAGTCAGTTTTTAAACTCTAGCTAATGAGACTATATATAGGTGCTTTATTATTGACATTATAAACTCTTTCAGGAATGTTAATTTTCACTCAAGTCCAGGTGACCTTATAGCAACAGAAAGATACAACCTTGAACATATATCTAATAATGTTTATAATCTCAATATAAATAATGATCCTTTAAATCTGTTCCTTAGTGCACTGCTTTTTCTTGAGTCACCTACCTTGTCATTCTCCTACAAAGCACTGTAATTAAATGTAACAGCAATTAAAATACGTACAGCACTGAGTAATATTTCAAGCAAACATTCAACTATCTTAGCTTTATTTTCTATAAAGCTCTATACAGTCTACAGAACATTTGTTCTGATAGGTTATTTCCTTATTCATAAAGAACCGGTGTTCAAAACTGTCAAATAACCATAAATACATTCTAAATACACAACAGAAATTCTGAAATAATCCAAATATGATGAGGCTAACTTCTAAATCATTGATAGCAGCTGTCAAGCTTTAAAGCATGCATTTAGCTTCATGGGTTTTGTTTCTGTTGTTTGATTTTTGGTTTTGGGTTGTTTTTTTTCTTTTTTTGCTGTTCCAGATGATATTAGACAATAACTTTGTCCCATATTCCAAACCCCCAGCATCTGTCATACTCTTATCTAAAAAAACAAACACTGCTACATGATCAATGATTTCTCTGGCACAATGCCACTGTGCTGGATTCACAAATAATATCGTTTCTTAAATAATATAAATAGTAAAAAGTAAGGCTTCAACATGCTTCAGACACAGATGCCTCAATGCAAAACTGAACGTCACCATGTGGGAAAGAATACATACTTGGTAAACTTTTAACCTAAAGCATAAGGACTTGCAGCACAGCAGCATTTCTCACTAATTTTGATAGCCTAAGTACATGTACACATCACAGTTTCACTAAGTTCCTGGTGGTTTTCTATGTGGAATTCTGCCAGGTATTTCCGTTTCCATATTAAATGCAACATCTGTAACACACTGTTTTCTATCAAATGCATCTTGGAAAAAAAACAATCATTTGATTTTATCACAAACAGGCTATGACAACAAATTAATCCCACCATGCCCTTTCTCCTGTATGTTGCCCAAAACGTCAGTTAATTGTGCTCATCTCCTTTCCCAGAATAATGACAATCCTGAAGGTAACTGAATGCAGACCTAAGGACAACCACTAACTCGAAACAGTGTAAAAGATCTTTTCTTAGCACAATCTTCAAGCGTGAAGACACGGGAAGTATTGGTTGTGTAAGTGCACCATCTGCTGGCCAAAAATTAACTTCGGCAAAAATAGTCTAAGAAAAAATACTTCCATCAGCATCATTCTCTCACCCAGTTTGGTACCAGGGATTTTTCCCTTTTTTGTTCCTCTGAACCCCACTGGGCTGCTACATTAACTGGGCAGTCTGTTTACACACTTTCCTTTCTATTCCTTTCACTGATATTTCTCCTTTATTGTTTATTTTTAAATAACACCCAATCATAGGTATTCAGGGGTTCTTTATTCTGTTACCTTTTTCTCACCCACTACTTTATTTCCCACTCCCTGCAACTTTCAGTGCTTCCTTTGTCTCCTCTTCCTAGACACATAACACCTGAGTTAGGATTACTGAATTCTGCTCTTCCCACTTCGCTTGCTGCTTCCTCAGCCTCCCAGTCTAACGACAGACCAATCCTATGAGAAGGAAATCTCTGACCTTCTCTTTGACCAGTCAATACTTCAAAATCGGATATTACTGCATTCTCTTTTCTTTGGAATTGTTGCTCATGCAACAGTAACTTTAAGAAACTAAAAGCCAAAGAAAACAATCAAAGTACACATTTCTAAAATGCTACACCAGAAGGCATTATCCGCCAACATTAAATAAGAAAAAAAGTATCAGAGAAGAAAAAAGGCAGCTTCAATTTCTTGTAAAAAAATCTGCTTTTCCTGTGCCCCATTTCTGATCTCCACAAAGCAACACTGAAGTAGAATGTCTCTTCACCACAGCACTCCAAAATCTTGCTATTTCCCATTATCATTTTTATACAACTATTTGGACACACAACAGAATTAGGACTTTCTGTTTTCTCTAACAATAGACAACTGGACATTCATAGCTATCTTTCAATGACCATGTAACATACTGCAAAAATTGAATTGCCTTAAGCCATACTGGCTGACCATGTTTATCTTTGGACAGAGTCTTCAAGTACTTTATCTTCTGTGAAGAAATATGAAACGCTAGCCAAGCCTCAGACCATCTGCCAAAGTGAAATTCTGACTTTTTTTTTTTTTTAAATGACTGCAGAAGGCAGTTACATAGAACAGGAAGTAACTCAAGAACTCCATGATAGATTATTCTGCAGAAAATTCTGCCCTGTATTTAAAAAAAAAAAAAACAAATCTTTTTTTTTAAATCCTAACATTTCTTCTCTTGGTCTCATTACTTAAATAATCCCTTCAAAATTTAGTTCCCATAGCTGCTTACATAGTGTAATTGGTATCAATGGATATTCTCTAATTCAATGGATAACATAGATACGTGTTAAGAATCCCTTCTTATCTATGGAGATCTTGGCACATGACCAGCAAAAATAACTTGCTTAGGAAGTTTCCATGCCATCTATTTTAATTCAGAACACATTTCCAGGAAATTGGTGGCATTCCAAGAATGTAGAAAGCACAATGAACAATCTTTCTTAGTGAACGAGAGAAATTAAGTATTTTATATTTTAATTTTAAATTAAAAGTTACTTAAAATATGACTCAATTTCTACAGAGGTAAACAACAAGCATACTAAAATGTTAATAAATAAATAAGAAGGAATCTCAAAGTTCTGGAGAGTTCAAACTGAAGAAAGGGAAGAGTATTATGACTGGGGAGTCATATGATCAGTAACAGTAGCAATATCCTACTAAGGACAGAACTGCTTGACTCTTTCAGATGTAAAGTTAATTTGAACCTTGCTTGGAGTCTTTAAAGTGAGTAACATTAAGATTTCAAAGGAAATAGAGATTCTCTGTCACAAAGCAAGAATGTAACTTCTAAGTGCAGTACCCTTAAAAAAAGGGCTGGAAGAGATAAACTTCATAAAAAGTTAAGCATACTTCATCATAAATGCTCCCATTGATATCTGCTCCATAAATTGGTGCCACAAAAGTCAAGTTCCTCCAGTATTTACGCTCCAGATCTTCATAATCTACGTATCCTGGGGTGCAGTATCTGCAGAGGAAGAGGTAGGCAAAGGTTCAGCATAGCCTTCCGAAAACCACCTTCACAAAGGAATATGCTTCTGATCCTGCAAACTGAATTCTAAGAGATTGCTTTATATAAATAATGTATATTTTATATAATATATATTTCATATATATTATATATATATACATATAAACAGGGGAACTGGTAGTTGTCCTGAATTCTTAGTTTCATTATTCACCATAGCATGTAACCTCATGACAAAGATATATAACCTGACAGCTACAGTAACTGAAGTCATACACCTACTCATGAAATACTTCCTTTAGCCTCGAAGAGCTAAACAGCACATCTACAGACTGTGCTCAGGCTGAGGCCCTCCCTTTTGTTTCTCTTCAATGAAAAAGGCACACATGGAAAAGCCACTTCATTGACAAGTATTTATTATTTACCTGCCTCACTACCAACTCTGCAAACACAGTAATAGGTCCTGCAAAAGCCTGTCTCAGAACAACTTAAGTGTGCTAATTCTGCCTGTCATTGAGCACCATACTTTTAATAGCATGAATACAATTATATATATACTTTTGGAAGGTTATTCAAGCCTCTTGTACAAACTTTTGGGAATACAACACAAGCACAGTACCACAGAAAACATCCATCAAATAGCTTTTGCCTTAGGATTCTTTGTCAGGCCTCTATTCCCCCGTATTTAGGTCTTCAGAAAAGAAAATCTGCTCCCCATTACTGCAACTGTGAAGTAATGTTTCACATTAGCACTGCCAACTTACTACATAGACCTCAACTCCTGGGAAAAAAAAAAAAAAATCCATACATGCAAGAATTAAGTAGACCAGGTACATTTACATCATGAAGCAACACAGAACAGACAAGCAAGTTAGCAAAACATCTTAACTAAAGCAATCTCAGCAATGGAGCTGCTTCAATAATTTATCATGAGGCTCCAGAAAACAGGTTTTGGCACTGAGTAATATGGATACATAAACTCAGTATTGTAACAGAAGTAGCTTGATTACAGGATGCAGGTATGCCCGTATTTTCCAGAGGTCAAGGTGAAGAAGCACCTTGGTTCAATGCTGAACTGCAAATGCAACAAAGTAAATGTGTAAATTAAAAGATGCAATGCATTAGACTAGGCACACACAATCCTTTTAACAGCAACTATGATTTAACTCAGATATTCATGGCCTTTCTCTTTCCAAAAGAATATGATCACAACACTGAAGAAGAGTCTTCTGCATTAAAGAACAAAATTATTTTTATGGTAAAATAGGGGCCTTCAGCTACTTAATAGTTTAAGAAATACAGACTGCATTAAGTGTCACAAGAGGTTGCATGATATTTTTTCAATAATAGATTAATATTTAGAAAGACATACAGCTAGTAATAGATAAAAGCCCTCACAACTGTTCTTAAATTCACTGCTGTAATGAAGGTGTAAATTGATTTCAGCAAAAAAAGATGAAAACTTTCTGAAAAAAACAAAATCAAAAACAAAAAACACAGAAACACTTCCAAAATAATGATAAACATATAATGAACTTAACTAACATGATGATACATATTAAAACCTTCACAACATTTTTGCATTATGAAACTATTTTAAGAAATTAGTGTTTCTCATGGGTTAATCAAATGGAAACTTTAAGCATATATTAGTAGGTATCAGAAAATTACATCAGATACCTGACAGGTTTTATATTATTACTGAACAAGTAATTCTAAGAATTATAAAATAGGTTCCCATTCCTACTTACCAGAGGAAGAAAACTGTAAGCGTGATAACCTCAAGTTTTCATAAGGAATATAGGGGCAGAAACATACCAATCCTTTTTAACTGAAAAAAGGAGATCAGTTTTGCACTTTTACTAGGCCATGGATATTATGAAACATTTGCTGAGAAGCCTCTTTAAAAGGAATTCATGTCCTAGTTTTTCCTGATCTTGATAACAGCTTCTCTTCTTACCAATTAAGTTATTTAACTTATGAGAGAAACTTTCCTTTAAACTGGAGCAGTGTTACCTTCCCTCATCACATTCAAGTATCTTTTCTCTATAGGATCTTTTGATTCACCTTCCAGAAACTACTTCCTATCAGTTTTGGGAAAATACTGAAGCAGAATTTATTCTTTATGTGACCAAAAGGAATGGAGAAGAATTTATTCTATCCATCTTGCCACAGTCAGAACATAGACATTCACAAAGTGCAGCGCAGTTTAGATTAATGCAAAAACTTATGGGCAAGTTAAAAAACCTGTTGGGTTTTGGGGCTGGGTTTTTTTCAGAATTACATGATGACAGGCCAGTACAATATCTAGGCAGAAAAAAAAGAATTAAACATCAATAGTTGTACTCAAATTGAAACTCTGTCTGTATCATGTTTGTTATTTTCTTTATAGGCATTTGTTAGAACAGAAAGAAAAAAGGTAGAAAGCATTGTGTCTCAGGTTTTTCAGATGCTTTCTTACTGTCATGTTTTCAACAACAGAAACAAGATTAATGCTGTGGTACCCTTAACGCAGGAGACAGAAAAACCTCTACTGAGTGGAAAAAAAAAAAAAAAAAAAATAAAAATCACCAATTGCTTAGACACCCCCCCATATACATACCTGGTACTGTTGGCCAGTTGCTTGAACTCCTTTACTGTCATTGGCTTTTTCTGAATGTTATACTGTGTGAATAGCCCTGACTGGCCAGTGACCATCTGCTGAATTGGAGCAGGAATCACCAAATCTTCAATATCATCATAATGTTTTCTTGGCTTCCACTCTTTTGGTGGGATAACCTTTAAATTCAGAAATCAAAACCAGGACATCAACAGTTGCAATACCAGTTCAAAATATTCTGGAAAAAAATCAAATAAACCAGTCATATGCCAATGACCAAACGAATACTTGCTTACCCGCTGTTTTCACTATAACTAACTGATCGTGCAAGTGCTCTTTACATAATCCAGAAACCAATTCAAAATGGTTTTTGATCAGCAACTTGCTGATCTACAACATTCAATCATGTGCAACTGTGCAAACATGCACATGTATAGTAACAGAGTATTTTATTATCAGAAAGCCTTATAATTCACAAACACTTCACACTCCATGATATAAAACTGTTATTAAAAAAAAAAAAAACACAAACATACAAAGTATTGAAAGTCCCCTGTCCAAATGCTATTTGGTGCAAATAGTATAAATAACTATTTCTTATGAAAAAATTTTAAAACAAAATAATACAGCTATTTTAGAGAGCTTTAGATTGTAGCATCTGTTTAGCTTACTCCCCATCACAAAACTGTAGGGTACAACTCCATTACAGTATGCTTGCACTAACTTAGATAAACCAGGTTTTATATTAACATGGTTTAAACATCATAATTAAAGATTAAAGCTATGTGCACATTAATCAATTGTAAAGTTAACACTTTTATTTCAAATACTACAGAACTGACCAATGTCTACAAAAACTCCTCAGCAGAAAGTGTTAGCAATAAAGTCATCAGGAATTTCTAAGAAGCCACTAGTAATGCCATTTTTTTAACAGGCTGTGTAATTTTGAACATTCCTTGCATATATTATTTTATCTGAAAATAGAAAACTCTCTAGATGTGAAATCGCACCAGTTTTAAAACACAGACATTTTTAATATATATTTTTGAGGTGGTCTGGTTTTGAACTTTTACTTGCCCAAAGGCTCAATGATGCATCCTTTGATCCACTTAATTCATTCTTTTCTGGGGCACTCAAATTTTCACAAGCATCAGCTTAGAAACTTTTAGATCAGCATACAGCAAAATAGGATGGCTTTCATAAGCATACATCTGCCACACATGAATTATATTACTTGAATAAGTTGCATCTTAAAGCTAGCTAGGCTATTCCTCCAACAACCATTTCAGAATTCCACACAATATTGTCCATAAGAGATTTTGCTGTTACATCACTCTGAGAAAGTAAAAAATTCTGAAAAAATAGTACAAATAGATCCTGATATCATTTACTACCTTTGGAAAATAATCACAAATTGTGATTTGCTAATGTACTCAAACAGTCCATTCACCAAAGAAATCCAAGCAAGACCATTCATGGTAGCAAGCACACACATCAAGCTGAAGAAAAGTTATCAGGTAGTAATATACTTCCATACGTAATGTTTTTATTCTAAACATAAACAGGCATTTTTATCCAGTTTTTACACAGATGCAATTCCCTCTTTTTCTTCTTTCCTTCTCGGCTTCCATGGGATTTCAGTTGTACAGGGCCTGCCTAGCAAAGTTTTGGTGTTGTTTGCTTTTAGAGAAAAACATGAAATAAATTAATTGAACCACCTTGTGACTTCTACTTCTTTCACACAAATCTTAAATTATATGCACATCAACAAAACACAAAATGTTGATTTGGAAGCAGAGAAGTAATGCATTCAGAATATATGCATGGAAATCAAATATGTGCACAAAGGTTTCCATTTTCATTATTATTATAAAGCATGAATTTGTAGGTTTGGCTCAAATATATGAATACTGAAAAGCAAAATTTGCATTATGTCATATAATTCAAGGTCAGTATGTTTTAAGCAATAAAAAATATTTCTGTGAATACAGGTTCAAAATATCCCCTTACAGCTAACTGGAGCATGTCTATTATTGTTGTAACCAGAGTACTGATTAGAGAAATGAATCCTGTGTGGACTGATGTACTAAGGATCATAAAAAAAAAAAAAAAAAAAATATCGTGCCCAAAGTTACATACAGCTACACAGTATCAGAGTTGGGAATGGTCTCTGAGTTTTTATCACTGACCTGTCCCACTGAAGCTTCTTCACATTCCCTTTAGTAAAAATAACTTATTCAAAGTCAGGCAAGTTAGATTTATTCCACAGAAGCGAACTAGATTGAATTTATCAGCAAAGCTTAAATATAAAAAGGGAAAAAACTAAGGCAAGGATTTCTCATTTATATATCTATAGATAGATACGTAGATGGATACACGTCAAACCTCCTACGCATATTAACACTACTGTTATTCAGCATGAAATATAGTTTTAGGTAGGGACATCTTAGTTACAACACTGTCTCCTTCATTAAGGCTGCACATTAATACAACCAAGGTTATTTCAGAGTGCTACCAACACAAACTCCTGTTCAATCCTCTTTCACATACTGCTAATCTCCTGTTCTGCATTTGGTTCTGCATTTGATTCTGAATGGCACTGGCTACTCCTTTTATGTAGCTACTTCTGCTCCTCCTCTTCTGAAAAATGTTTTCTTATTGTTGCCACATTTTCAATATCACATTACAAAATTACTTTACTAGTTGCCAATGCAACTGCAAATTAACTACTTTGCTCTATCTAAATGCAGTTTGAGTCTCCAAAACACTTCTCATTCAAATAAAAGCAACTAATCTAGCAGTGTTCCTTAATTTTCATTTGTTTTGTTACCTCTGGTCCCTGTTTTCGTTTTTAAGTATATGATCCTCTGTAACAGTAAGACTAGAATACATTGCCTATTCATAAAGCTCATTCCATACTTTCAAAAGCCAAATATTTTAGCCAGTTTGCTCCAGAGATGCCATAGCATGTTTTCCGCTCTGGAAATAAATGGTTTAATATTGTTTCTCTAGTACCTTAATCATTTATTCCAGGCATACTATTAGGAACTTTAAAAAAAAAAAGAAAAAGAAAAAACACTGTGTTCACACACACATACACACCACGTGCGAGACCTACAGACATTTACTTACACGTATTCTTCCACACAGCTTGAGAGGTCTCCCTTACACACTTTCACATTTAATCTAAAGCGTTGGGTATGCCTACTCTGCTTATGATCTCTGTTTAAAGCTTAAGTTACTGTTACTGCATAAGCACTGGTAGTCTTTTTTTATCTTTGCATTCATACTTGAGTTCATACATCCTAGACTTAATATAAATTAGGTCCTTTATAAGTTCATTTTATAATACTATATTTTTGTTATTTTAAATCCAATGCCCAAAACTCAGAAAATGCCCCTTATATTTTTGCTGTATGAATTACTGTCTTGATAAGATTTTTTCAATAAATACTTGGTTTATTTTTATATGTAATTTTGAAATATATCAAAAAATAGTGAAAATCAGAATATAGAAAGTCTCTAGACAACTGAGTAGTATGTAGCAACCGACTGACATGCTGAAAATAACCAAAAATGCTTTAACTGCTATTCTAGCATTAAGCAGATGGGTAAAGCAGACTTGCACACCATGGTTGGAAGGACCCTTCCTGAATCACACAACTGAAACATGAGTAATGTAATTGACCAGTTTTAAAAAGTTTTGCTATGCTTTTTTTCAGACATTATTCCAGCTGTTCGGCAGGTACCCCACATGCATATAAACACAGATATATACAAGTATTTTTCTGTGCTCCTGGGACTTCCATTTTAATGATCTGTACATGGAGAAGAGCTTCAACAAATGGTTTTGAAAGGCGATAGATGGCATGGGAATTAAATCATAGGTGTATGGCCAAAAAATTGAGACATACACATTTTCAATCATAGAAACACAAGGACATTTACTTCAAACAAGCCAAATTACACTATGCAAAATGCCACAAATCCCTGACTACAGGGCCAAATTCCATTCTTGTCAGGTAGGTTCAGCTTTAGTGATTTCAACAGAGACGATATAAAACTACAAGTGCTATGACAGTAGTGGCAATTTCTGTACATCAAATATTGGAATTACTTTTAAGACTCTGCTAATTTCCAGTTTCTCTTAATTGCATGTATGTGTACAACTTGAGGGAACATTAGTTTTTAGCCAATTTTTTCCATCCCTACTACCTGATAAAGAGCTCTAATAATCATCTCCTTGAGAGATGGTTAATGAGAACACCAAAAAATATACCATAACCATTTCTTATATGGTACCTATATAGTCCAGATAAAACTACAAAATAAACAGCTACAGTTTGATAATGGCAACAACACCGAACGGTTCATTCTTAAGGAAGCTCTCATTATCTCATGAGCACAGAACATGGTTTCAATTTGTATTTAATTAAATCAAAAAAAAAAAAAGCTTGAAAATTAAAAATTAATACAGGTTACTCAGTGTTAACTAGGGATATGTGTCTAAAACATACTATCCCGTTCTTATACTAATCCTGAAAGCTTTCATATCTCTTTGATTGTCACTTAAATTACCATAATGCACTACCCCCTCTTTTTCAACTCAGTTACGGGATTCTCATCTGCATCTTGCAGCATACCACGGTAAAGAAGAAAAGCCCAGAGCCTAACCTCTGTTCTTCTGGAAACATGATCACTGTTTTACAGTGTTAAAGAAAATTAAACTAAACAGGATATGCCTGCATCCATCCCACAGCCAACATCAGCATTATACTTTAAAACACTGGAACACCTAGTAGATATCACAGCTGCATCTAACATTTAAAAAAGCCAGTTTCACGTATTCATGTGCCTCACAAGAGTAACTGCTGCTTTGGCCCACTATAATATTTCTTTATAGTGTTTCAACTTCAAAACAAAGTTTACAGGAAACAAAGCTTGCATTTTTAATCATAAGTTTACTGATTTTAAAATGACAATGTTAGTATATTTTATTGGTATTATGTCATTTCTGCCTTCAGTAACGTGAATATTCAAATCATACCCATTTCCTATACGTAAGAATTAATCTGTTGCTTGGTTACTGCAGAAAATTACATCTAACCCAAATCTTCACAAAGATAATCTCCTAGAAGAGTTAATGGGGGGGGAAGGGAGGATGGAGTACACTATGGACATGAAGGTAACAGCAGTATTACAGAAATTTCAAATTATACAATGAAGGTAAAACTGTCTCACATTATTTTTTTTTCACATTCTTTCCTAATGATACGACGTCCATTGCTCTTCTCAGGACATCCTCAATGGCTCTGCCTTTTTTTCCTACACTGGCTACACATGGAACTTTAACTGCTGGATAGCAGGAAAGGAACCAGAACCAAGATAAGGGACCAGAACAGAGTGACAACAGAAGCCATACTCATACCTCAAATAAATCTAAAGAATATTTCCAGTAAGACAAATTCATTATCTTTTTACACTTCTGGCTGAAATTTTGCAACCAAGAATGCCAAGACATGAAGAAGTCTCCCTTTCCAGATACGCTAAAGTTCACACACATAAAAGACTAGCACACTGGGCTCAAACCATGACCCACAATTAATCTTAAGTATACCAGCAGCCTCAAAAGAGCATTTAGCACCATGTATCAGGAAGCCACTAACCAGCATTCCCAGAAAAGAATAAGCACAAAAGACCCTGATGGAGAGTAACTGAAGCTCTTATTTATTATGAATGTCTCAGAAATAAGAAGTTTGCATGTACTTTTTAAGGATTACAGTATCATATTTGATGATACGCCTCCTCAGAATTGCCAGAGGTAAACAGATATACAGTTTTTAAAGGAAAATGAAATGCAAGGTACTTTTTTTCTTTAATTAAGAAGATTCTAGTTTTGAATGCTATTGAATGAAAAGACTAGCTGTGGTCTACAACAGACATGGCCATAATAAAATGCATATCACACATATTTCTTCTTTATAAACTAGTTCATTTTTTATCTTTATTTGGGTTTTTTTTCATCTTGCAGACTAACTCTGGTTCATAAAATAGCATCATATAGCCAGAGAAAGTAAAGAGTACAATTTATCCTTACCTGTCTTTGTTTTACACAAAATACGCCGAAGAAGCAAGCACATTAAACATGAGAAAATGGACAAAAATAGAATAGGATCAGTATCATCTCCCCAGCTGGTCATAAGGCACTTCCTGGGTTTTTTGCTAGATGCCCAGGAAACGGGATTAGAAACTATGAACAGCTAAATAAAGCTATTATTATAAACAATATGAAAACAAGAATATTTTTTTCAAGTTGGATCCACGTACATAATTCACAGCGTGATACATACCTAGAATCTTCTGCTCACATACACATTAAGGGTGTGAATCTGTTGAGCAGAAGTCACTATGATGAATTTGCTGCTTACTGTTCACGATGAGAGGACTGCAATAGATCATCCCCACACAAATAAATAGGTTCCATAATATAACTGAATTTGGGAAAAGCTCAGCTAAGGTTCCCAATGTCATCTATTTATTATATTCCTAGCCCTGATTGCAAAGGCAATGCAATGATAGCTAGTACACCTCAAATTCTCATTAACAAAAGTGTAAGACAATCACCATTAAAAAGAAAACTATTTCCATTCAAACACTATCTCATCAAACACTACCTTCATGCAGACACCCATTAACAATAGCTGGATTATTTGCTCCAGTAAAGTTACACACAACCCTAAAACACCAAGTTCAACACCTGGTAAATCTGGATTTTCCAATTTATTTTGTTCTGATTTGCCAAAAACTAGTTTAAGTCTGCCTTTAAGAAGAAATCCTCTTTTGCTGTTGTAAACATGCGAACAGTTGATTTTTAGACAGAAAACAGTACACATCGTCTTCATTAGTTTACATGAAACATCAGAGATACCAGAAAGCCCTTTCTTAAAACAGTTCAGAATCTATTAACTGAAAATAATTTGGAAAAAAAAAAAAAAAAAAAAACAAAAAACTACATACTCAAATGATCAGTTTTGCAATCAGCAAAATACAAATACTGGAAAAAACAAGTATTAGGAACCATTTTCCTTCTACATTATAGAAGTTTACCTTTGCAACTCCAGCCCTATGAGCACCTTGTGATTCCATGTACACCAAGTATTTGTTGAACTCCCTGAATTCATCCATCGAAGGCCTAAAAGTCATGATTTTGCAGCTTGGGTTTGGAGGACTATCTGAGATGACAGCAGACATTGCAGTTCCTTTCAATCCAGCTTTTAAGAGAAGGGGAAAAAAAGGAAAAAAAAAAAACAAAATAAACACACTGAAAAGAATTATCAGTAAAACAAATTCTGAGATTTGACATATGTTTCAAACAGGAAAAAAGCTTTCAAAATCCTCTGCCCATGCTACCATAAAAGGCACACATGTATACTTTTTCTCCTTACTCCTTCAAGAATATCTGGCCCTTACCCAGCACAAACACTATCACGACAGTCCAGTCCATACCTCCATTTTTATGGCATGTTTCCTCTAGTTAACCTTTAATATCACAGTAGCATCTTCTGTGTCGATCCATCTGCAAGCTGCTGCCTTTTCCTCTCTAGAGATTTACATTACACAGACACCATCTAAAGTAACAATGCTACGCATTTGATAAAACATTCCCATTTAGTGTATGGAGAAAACCAATTACTCATTCCCAGTCACACTACAAACATAGAGAAAGCACCTCGATTTCCTAACTCTTGTATCAGCTCTTGTATCCGGTTAACAACTGGACTATTATTAGCCCTCATTCTCTGAAATCTCCTTAACAGAAACAAAGCATGCAAGCAATGTAATGTGTGGGGTTTGTTCATCAAGAAGTTTGGGGGAAGGGAGGCTCTCCGTGGCTGTCGTTATGTGAAACAATACTCCTTTTGACTCTGTAACTGTTGTACTCTGTAGGTAATGGGGGGAGGTCAGTTGTATTGTTGCGCGGGATTGTGAGAGAGAAAAGGGGGCTGGGTGGCTCGAAGTGGTGTCTTGTTGCAACGCTTGAGGGGAGGGGGCTGCGACGGTGAGGAGGCTGGCAGTGGACGCTTCTCGAAGCCTCTGGCAGCTTCTCGAAACTTCCCGAAACTTTTCAGTAATGAGACCCCTGCAACAAAGGGAACCAATGGGGAAGAGCCATGTCAACATCCGAGTGAGGAGGGGCGACAGGATTGGCCGGGGCCTTGAACCGGAGAAGATAAAGGACCGCCTCCCAGGGACCGCGTGCGCGCGTCTTGGGCGGAGGGGAGGGCTCCCCGGCGCCCCCAGCGCTGTTTTATCTGCTATATCTTACTCAGTTTAATAAAATTTATACTTTAAACCAAAATTGGCTAGAATATTGATAACAAGCAATACACATAAAGACAGCGATCTCTGTGACTTCCATTTCTACATGGAGGATGCTTTTATGTCTTTCCATGTTTCGCCCTCCAACAGGTATTTCAACATTTAGCCTGCTTTCTGTGTCATGATTTTTCTTCTTTTTGCTTCCCCACTTCACCCAGCACATCACTCTCTAGCTAGTACTTGATTAAACTACTTCTATGCTCCCACCTTCAGTAACGTTCTATTCCTCACCCTATACTACTTTCAACCCTGTTCAACATGAAATGTACCATATTTCTACAACTCGAACATTCTGAAAATCAGTACCACTTTAATTTGGGAGTATTTTTGCATTTAAATTATCAAGTCCATATAGGCAAACACACCTCAACATGTATAAGTGGGATAACTTCCCTCAGCAGTAAACACTTGGCTCATATGTAACGCGCCCTTCATTTATTCCCATCCATTAAAGTTCCATGTACAATCTTGCTTCTATGACCAGTCCCAGGAAAATGAAACTCAGATTTACGACCAAAGATGAAGCTATGCTTTCCTTCACTGTGAAGTACAGCAGACAGCGTCTACTACTTATGTTTTACTGACAGTAAAGTGACATTAGAAATATAATCAAACAGGGTATTTTATTCCTCTGTACAAAATCAGGTTTTAGGCTTACACTTTTATATGTATTAAATAAGAATATAAATCAGTGAAATACACACACATACATACAGACACTACCTACCTCAAAAAAAAAAAAATAAATAAAACTCTCTGCTATTTCTCCACTGGGAAAAAAATTTAATAGTCCTTCATTATTCATCATTTTGCAGTTTTTAATCCATTCCACTGACTGTATAAAAGATGATACCCAGCAGTGAGCAGTTATTTCATTATAGCATACAGGTTAACATCCTTCTCTCAACTCTTCCAGTATTACCCAACATTGTCAGTGCAGTTTTGGGGGGCTTTGTGGGGAGGCAGAGAGGGCAGAGAGGAGGAGTGTTACTTATTCTTTGATTAGTTTGGTTTTTGTGAGGTTTTGTTTTTTTTTTAAGCAAGTTACTTCAGCATCCATTCACGAATTTGTCTTTTACACCACTAATATTCTTTCCTATAGTGGATACATGAACTTCTCAATAGCGTGCTTTATCCACTTAACATGCCCAGTACTAAGTTCAGTGTCCCCAAACCAAGTCAAGCATTCCTAAAACACTAACGGATTTGGGGGGGGGGCAGAAGGACATGCTGCAACAAGCAGTAGCTGAAACTGGTTCAGCTAACTAATAACTGAACTGCTTTCTCACTATTTCGACATCTCCCAGACATGTAATTTTATCCAAGACCAATCACAGCAACTATTTCCAATTAATTCAATGTGATATTCGTAGACAGTACAAAAATGGGAAGATCAGCTGATATACCAGAGGGTTGTGCTGACACCCAGAGGGGCCCGGACAGGCTGGAGAAACAGGCCAACAGGAACCTCGTGAAGTTCAACAAGGGGAAGTGCAAAGTCCTCCACCTGCAGGGTGGAGGGTTTGGGAAACACAGCCAGCAATGTGCCCATGCAGCAAAGATGCCTAAAGGTGTCCTCAGCTGGATTTGGAGGAATGCTGCTAGCCAGTCAAGTGGCCCAGAAAGGTACTGGAGCATCTCTCTGAGGGAGGTAGGAGGGTTCAGACTAGGGGAGACAAGGAATGGGGGAACCATATCAGTGTATATAAATACCTGCAGGAGGGTGCAAGGGGGAAGGTCCCAGGCTTTTATCAGCAGTGCCATGACAGGACTGGAGGCAATGGGCACTGGCTGAAACAAAAGAGGTTCTTCCTGAACATCAGGAAACAATTTTTTCACTGTGAGCATGGTCAAACACCAGAAGAGAGAGGCTGTGGAGTCTCCATCCTTAGAGATACTCAAAGCCCAAACGGACACAGTGCTGATCAATCTGCTCTAGCTGACCCTTCTTGAGCAGCGGTGTTGGGCTACATGTTCTCAAGAAGTCTCCTCCAACCTCAGTGAGTCTGTGATTCTGTTATCTTATCCTCACATAACTAGCTATAAAGAGCAAGACTCTTCCCCGTGGCGGCCAGAGACAGTATAACTGACAGTAGGCACAAACCAAATACACTAAATTCTGTTTAAGCATAGTAAAAAAATTAGCACAGGGATGATCGAATACTGGAACAGGCTGCCCAGAGAGGTTGTGGAGTGTCTACCCCTGGAGATACTCAAAAGCCAGTTCAACACTGCCTGAGCCATCCAATGCAGTGGAGCCTGTTCTGTGCAGGGAAACTGAACTGTCTCCAGAGGTCCCTTCTAACCTCCCCCGTTCTCCAATTCTGAGCTCTAAGTTAAACACTGCATCTGCACAGCTAAACAACCTTTTTATCCTAGTTTTGTCTATGGGCAAAAAACATATGCAAGCACAGTGTCTGTGTATGTTCCTACAAACCTGAGGCTCTGTTTTACATAAATTTTTGGGATTAAACTTGCCTTAGATGAAGAAGTGTAAATCTCAAAGATAAATTATTTCCTACACTCCTTATGAAAATGGGTAGAGACAAGTAAAAGCTATATCCAAGTGGTTCAGCTATGAGAAAAACTGGGATGATTTCAGCTAGTATCTGATTTCAAGCACCAGGCACAACAGACTAATTATCACACAAATAAGCATGATAAAAAAACTTCTCAACGAAGACATCTCACCAGAACACATCGGTTTTACTACCTGAGCTGCTTTAAAAGTAACAATGTACTGAATGAACTAATTATACCCTAGCACTCAGCCACAATGAAGAAATTAGTTAATTTAAGGATTGTTACTCAAACTAATAAACACCAATTGTCAATCTAACTTCCATAATTACACATGCCACCATGTTTGCCTGCTGCTTGATTCCTAAACTTCTGTTTGCAAAACATACCAAAGTAAAGATACTAGCTAGGTTATTTTTTTTTTTTCATCTCTGGAACTAAATTAAGGCTCAAGCATATAACTGAACTGTACTGTACAGTAATGAACCCACATCTGTATCACAGGCAGAATTAGTAAGTTCTAACTAATCACGAAGACACGTGTAGCATCAGAAAGGCAGAATTTCTGATCAACTTAACTGAAGCGCAAAAAATACAATTTTTTTTTAACACAGTATCTTTCTTCCCACCTGCTTCCATGCATCTTAGGGTCCTGTTCCCTATCCAGTGACCACAAAGAGCAGCCAGCTATGTCATTTTTGGTGGAAATACACTGTCAGATCCATGCGCCTACACTACCCTTCTTCCTCCTAAAAAAAAGACTTCATTCACTTACTGGGTAAGCAGCTCTTTGGTAAGCACAATGTTTGTAAGAACACTCCCTGAGCAGATTCTGCTATGTAACCTCCATAGCTGAGGAGATAGAAAGACCATAAAGACTGTGCAGTACTTGCTACACTAGAAGTCCACAGACTTCTCAATAGACAATGCTATTCACTTTTTGATTTCTTAGTAATTTAACACCTGTACAGCTGTGACCTATCAGTTGAGACTTCTTAATCTCATTTCCCAATTTTATTATTGCAATAATGTTCATTACAAATGTCAATCTAAAACAGAAAGCACCAAGACCGACTTACATGGTTTAAATTTACCACAAAAACAAAGCTATGCTGCAAACCAACTGTACATGTTTGCCTTCCAATTCTCTATGTAATTTTCTCAAGGGCATTGTGGAATTCAAGAGTTCTGCATACTTTCTCCCACCAAATTCCTACTTCTGCTCTCTCATATGCAAAAATTAATTAATACACTACCAAATCATAAAAGCAACAGAAAATATAGTTCAGTATAAGAGTTACAAAGCCTCCAGAGGTTCTTTTGCAGACAAGAACGTAACTACTAAGATGCCATTCTAAAGTAAAATCCACGCAATCATACTATTACTGTCTTAACTATTCCACATAGGTGTGTATACATAACTATTTTGTGATATTACAGAGCTGTGCATGTTGAGAAATAAAACTTCCAGAGGTTTTATTTACTACGACACAATGAAAATGTGCAAGACATTAGTAAACACAAAAAGTTACAGAAACAAGGGCAGTTATATTCATTTAGGCTGCACATTATAGAATAGAAAGACCAGTAACATATATATATATATATATACTACTTGTTACAGTTATTTCAAATCCCTAATATCAACACTGTAATCATCCATTTTCTGTCCCCCTTGCAAGATAGTATTGCATACAGACAAGACTGACCATAACCATATAGAAAAGCAGATGGCAATGTGAATAAATGAGAAGACATTCTCCACTAAAATTAGCATGCATTAATACCTCACATAACACTGAAGAAAACCTTTTTAACTAATCGAGGGAAGGCTTTAGTTAAACAAGCTCCAGCTACGAGCCTAATCCAGTAAACAGCAAACCTGCCCATAAATCTTGAATGTCTTGGTGATCAAGTAGTGTGCCAACATCTTGAAACATGCTTGATTACACAGCGCAACATTTAGATAAAATGCAAGCATGTAGCTTATCCAAGTTTGCCGGGTAAAGAGCCAACAGCTGGGTTAAAGAATCTGATTAGCCTTTTGAAGAGTTTATAGCCATTGTCAGGCCTTGTCAAAAGACCTTCAAATCATCAGCCAAGAGCACGTTAATGCTACATTTGTCTTAATACAACAGAAGTCACATGAGGTCAGCACAATCTAATCAACCACATCTATGTCAGTATGTGGCCCAAAAAAACTAATGAACTTAGCTCAAAATGCCAAAGTACAACACTAGGAAAGCTGATATACACAACTCACAGCAAGATGAAATCTCATTAATGTTACCAGTATTTACATGATCCAAGATGCAAACTCATTTCACCAGTTATGATGACAGGCAAGTGCTTTGTAAACAAATCCTTTAATATTTAAGTTGTATAGCCTGTACAAACATAACAAACTTGACTCTTTAATGTATACATTAATGACCATTACAAAAACCTGACAAAAGACTGTAAAACTAGGGGTCTGCCAAAGAGAAGCGGGTGGAGGACACAACAGAAAAAGAAGGAAGAAAAGAGTAACTTTCTGCATGCTTTGACATTAGTAACTAAAGTTGGACATGGGAAGAATTCATTACCTACATCTACGAAACAGAATTTTACCATATTACATGCTTACCATATTACATGCTTTATTCTGTATGACTGCTTGGCAAATGCAGAATCTACAGGATTAGCTCTTCTATATACTAAGAAAAGGACCTCTATACCTCACCACAGCAAATTGAATCTTAACTATAAAAAACAGTACCAGGCAGCTACGATTTCCAGCCTCAAACAGAACACTGTCAAAACAGTGGACTGCTTTTTGTAACATCTACACCTTACCATATTGTTAAAGCTATGAGGGTGCTCAGTATAATTTAATGGTGGGAGAATTATCTGTTAAACACCATTTTTCCACTCGGAATCCTCCATACCAAGAACAAAAAAAATATTCCCAAAATTGAAAAAGATCTACCAAGTTTCATTTATTTGGTATCTAATATAGAAATCCAAACTACCAATTTTGTTTAGTCAAATTATAAGCAAGAGACTGATTTACGTAACTAGAAAATACTCTATTAAAACAGAATGAAACACAACAGAAAAACAGCATGTTAATCTGCTGTTGGTTAAAACACACAAAAACCTGCAGTCTTCATTACACGAAACCAACTTTCAGTATTACAGCATAGTCTTTCCACCTTAATACTAAGATGTCAGATCTCCTCCGAAGGCTATTCACTTCCTTTTGCTTCTAGTGTAAAAGGAAATAACTAGTAGAGTTCCACCCTCACCAGCAGGGAACCAAAACTTTCTGGCTTTAAACCACACAAGACTTCACATAACTGTTCTTCCAAAGATGCTTTTGGGAACCATCTTGTTTGCCAAATGGTGCCCACATTGCCCCTGTACTGAAAACACTGCTGAACAAGAAAGAAGAAAACCAAAACACAGCCTGCTTGTCCCGCTTTCGGCTAGCATAGAGCTGTTTTGTTTTTTTCTTAGTAGCTGGTACAGATCTGTGTTTTGGATTTCTATTTAGCACTTCTGTAAGTTTATACTTATGCGTTGATAACAAAGATATTTTAGTTGTTGCTTGACAGTGCTTGTTCTAAATAAATGACCATTTTCCCATACTCTGCCTGTGACCAGGTGCACAAGATGCTGGAAAGAACAGGGACAGGACATCCGACCTGCACTAGCCAAAGGAGTATTCCGTACCACAGAACATCCTGCCCAGTACTAGGCGAACCTGGCTGGGAGCCACCAATTGCTGCTCAGGGATGGGATGGGCATCGGTCAGTGGAGTGGTGAGCAATTGCAGTCTGCATCACTTCTATTTCTTGAGTTTTATTTCTCCCTCCTTTCTCTCCTTTTATTCCTATTATTATTATTGTTACTATTGTATCTTACTGCATTTCATTATCAAAATATTCTTATCTCAACCTGCAGGTGTTACCTTTTTCCAGTTATCCTCCTCATGCCACTGAGCAGGGAGGGGCAGCGGGAAGGAAGCAGCTGCATGGTACTTAGTTGCCAGCTAGGGTTAAACCATGACACACTACCTCTGCTTTGCTGTACACAAAATTGTAAGCTAACATGGAAAAGTGCTAAATAACTATTAAAAAATAGCAATATCCACAACCTTTTCCCAACAACACAAATTAAACAAATTACATAAAGCAAGTTCCAGTAAATGAGAAAAAGAAGGAAGATGGGAAGAAAAAAAGAACAAATCTAGGAAAGTCACCACTTCTCGCAGGTAAGTCAGTTCAAACACACAATTTGCCCTTTCCTTTTCTTGAATTTTTTACCCACACTATGGGACAATAAACATCTGAGGAAGAATTAATTCATCCTGAAAAAAATTGTTCAAATAACAATAGGAAACTAAACTTCAGAGAAAGGCATGCACAAAAAGCCACAGCATGAGGCTGATCTGAAAGAAAGCACAAAATAATGTAATTTAAAGACGTTTTCAGATACGCATTTCCAATTTGAAAAAAACAAGACACAGCAATCACATTATGAAGTACTAGCCACCATTTTTTAAGGAATCACTCAATAAAAAACAGTTTATTGGCAAAACTTGAGCAAAACTTTATTTCCCCTAACCCTTATTTGCAGAGTTTGCTTTGGGGAAAGGGGGAAAAAAAAAAAAAGGCATTTGTACAACCAGCTCTTCAAGATATGGAAAGGAAACAAACTGCAGATAAATATGTCTTACTCTGCAATACTCTAAACAGCAATTTAATTTACAACATAAACAAAAACTCCTTAAGCTCATCTTATTTTTACCACATATACAGGCAGATTCACTTCTGCATTTTCCTGAATAATTTTTAAAGAGTTTTTAGCACAACCTGTAAGTAAGTACTATCCAACTCCCAACATCATTTGCAAAGCAAATCCAAAGATACAAGATACTGCAAGAGTGCACAGTCAATAACTAGCTGCATGAATTACTTTCACTTAACTGGAATCATAAAAGCATAGTTTGCAGGTCCAACTATTCCAGAGCATGCAAATAGTTAATTCTTAATGTAATTTGGTTTTGCATACTTATGTTTGAATTGTTCCTTTACTAATAGAAAATGTACATGCAAATTATGCCTACCTAGTTTATGTATCTGGCTTTGAAAAAGATTCCATTTCCCAGGAATTCCAAATCTGTTATACAGGTTATTGATCATATTAACTTCTGTAAAAGTCTGTAAACTTTAGAGAAGCTTACAGACTTCTACATACATCTGCAATGTTAATTTTAGTTTTAAATCAAAATTGTCCTTTTTTTTCCAAAACATTTATGATTTATAAAGCTCAAAAGCATAGGTTCATTTACCAGTTTAGCAACTTAAAAATTGTTTTAAGCAAAGAAATAAACTGTGAAAATGAAACAAGACCTGACCCAGCACTGTCCTTTTTGTGATAAAGCATCTATTATGAATAGCAAGTTATCTAGGTCTTCTTAGAGACAAGCAACCCGCTACTAACTAGCGATTTAATTTTATTAGACAAAACCCAGCAGAATTCCATAAGTCTACTAAGCTAAATCACAACAGCCTCAATCGCGTGATTCCACATTTTAGAGGCAGATATGTCACAAAGGAACTGGAACATATTTTATTTGTGAAACTCTACAGTATCTGTAACAGTCAGTGAATTATCCTGTCATGTCTGAGAATCAGAAAGTGAAACCAACGTTGAAATTTTTTTCAATATTCAGTATTCACAAGAAGATGTGGTTTGAATTTTAACTCCTGTAATTCCTACACCTTAAAAAACTTGACATTTTTTTCAAATCTGTTACTTCTGTATATTGTCCTCAGTTTTTAGGGTATGCTGTCCTAAATATACTGTCCCAAGCATACATCTAACATTTGTGGGACAGTAAACAAAATTCAGGATAAAAATGAGTGCTTGCATAACTCAGTAGTCGGACTATTCATGTTAACATCTTACCCACTATGCAAAATTCCACAATTTTCAAGATATGAAATAAAGTTGGAGCAAAATGCAAGCCTACAGCAGAATGAATTATGATATACGACGTCACCTAAACAAAACCTGAAGTACAGCCTAACTCTGCATATACTAAAACTACTGTAGGCTTTATAACCCACTCTGGACTTCTTATCAGCAAATTATTACGAACACCTGCATTATGTGATTTGATTACAAAAAGATTACTACCTTTCAAGTACAAAATAATGCATTTCTTCAAAATACCTTATGAGTCAGTCTATGACTCTAAATGAAAATCAAGAAAAGAACACATCACTTGTTCATTTTGAGATATGAAATACTAAGCTATCAAATTACTATTGAGATTTCTTACTAGATAAGTATTAACATCTTGGCATGTCAGAACACCGTCTTTTGAACCATTCATGTGATGATTCAAAGAACTTGAAAATACCTTGTATTAGCAGAATTACAGTAAAACACAGTCTCTTTGAAGCTCTGTGTATACTAAAAATGTATTCCAAAGTGTATTAGTTGGGGTTTTTTTATGTTGAGGATAGTAGGATAAAAATACCGCCTTCATGAAACAAACTTGACCAAAACTGACACCAGCATATACCCCATTCACATTCTGCTCAACACCATGCTGACGAAACATATCCCAGCAAAAGACACCTACAGAAAAAACTGAAGATCTTCAAGTGAATCAACTGCAGTATTGAATAGACCAATTGAGAGCTGTTGAAACTTAGGAAGTTCTAAATCTACTTAATCCAGTAATTTTCAATAGGTATGACATCACCATTTTTTTTATTATTAATACTGTGCTTGCTCATAATCTTAGAAAGATTCCAATAGTTAGCACTTGACAACATAATTTTCTGATTTTAATCTAATTTTCTAATTTCTAATAATTCTAATTTTAATTAACTGTGGCAACTGTGCATTTAGATTTGGTGCAGAACTGTTTACCTGATTTGTTTAGAAATCAGACCAAGAGATGCAAAATTCTGTACTCAATACACATCGGAAATTTAGGACTAAGAATTACAGGACTAGACTATTTCATCATATTTACCACTTAAAAAATAAAAGGGGGGGGGGGGGGAGGAGGAGGCTATTTAATCATACCCACGTCTTTGAATGAAACATTGTGCCTGGGCTAGTCCCTAGAAAGGAAACTGCTCTCATATACATCCCTATCTGCAGCGAGCTGAAAGAAAATCATCAGTTGCCAGCAGTCAATAACAATACTCCAAACCGAAGCTGATAGGAAGATACGCGTGACTAGCAGTAGCTCAGTTTACTCTCATTTCGACTACTGAAAAGGAAATCATGCCTGTATTTTATGTTGTCTTGTGTTTGGAAGGTACTTCTGTGAAGTAGTACCATCTGCTAGTTATCACAGGTCAAGTAAAAATAAGGGGAAAGCCCAAGACAAATTTTATACCATGGTCATTTTCACATGCCTGAATCATTAAAAATGTGAACAAAACAAACAAACAAAAAAAAAATCCCACAGTACAGTGACAAAAAAAAAATAGCCTGCACTGGGGTGCCAGGCAGTTTCTTTCTTGTAAGAAGCATTTCAGTTTAAAAACCTCTGATTTAATAGCCACCAAATAACTTCTATTGCTGCTGTTGCTATCTCAGAAAAGACTGCAAAGAATTATACAGCTGCAGTTTAATAATAAAGAAAATAAAGTATAAGCTTTATATAAGTAGTATAAGCTGGTACAGATCCTCGAAAAATACTGACACCAGCATTTTTCCTAACACAGTTAACCCGGGGGGGGGGGGGGGGGAAGAATTAAAAAAAAAAGGTATTTTGTATACACTTCTCATTTCAGATTGGCAGTTAAAATCCAGCGCAGAAGAGAGAAGACTCATGTACAGAGAAGGCTCCCGTAACATGGTAAGACGCCCTAATCTTGAAACTAGCTCCGAAAGTGTGGAACACTATAACCACAATCAGACAGGTGTGGTACCAGCGCTTGGGAAGTGTGCTACTCAGATGACAGCTTTAAAGTCTTTTCATAACACTTTACACCGTTAACTTGAGGAACACCTTAAAGACAAGAAGAAACGACGGAGCTGTATCACCGCGGCTGTATTTTGTAAGAGAGAGAGGTTGTTTGGAAAGTCCACAGGATTTCATCACAGCCCACAAAGACACAGAGAGAAGTAACACCGTATTTCGCTCTGCCCACCCACTTCGAGCACCTGGGGCAGCTGCCTGATCCGTCGGAGAGCTTTCCCCCGCCCGCCCCGCCCCAGCATCGCTGCCCACAGGCGGCAATACGAGACGCGGTTTTCCGACACCTGCCAGTTTCGTTTCCTCAGCCCCGTCCAAGCCGCCATCCCCTCTCCCGCAACGCGCAGTCCCCGCACCGATTCCCTCCCGTCTGCGGAAAGTCCCGACCCCTCATGCACCCCAGCGGGGGCTGTCCGGCGACACAGCGGCCGCTCCGCCCTCGCACCTGACCGCTGCGGCCCGCCTCGGCGCGACAGCCGGCAAGACACTGCCCCGCTGCCGGGACCCGCCGCGCTCCGACCGAACCGACGCCGAACCCCCTGACTCACAGTGACCCACCTCGCCGCCATCACCCCCCCCGCCCCGGCTTTCCCGCTGGCCCCCCGCCCATACACACCCCGCACCCCCGCTCCGATCTGGCAGGCTTCCCCACGCCTCCTCCCTCCCGCAAGCGTGCTGCCTCTCTGAGCTCGCTCTGCACCTGTCCGGGAGAGGGTTAATGGGGCGACCGCAGGCAGAGGGAAGGCGAGGAGGAGGGGGGGAACGGCGGCAGTGCGCTGAGCTCGGCTCTCCCGCGCCGCTGCCACCGGCGGGTCCCCGTCCCCGTCCCCGGTCCCGGTCCCGGTCCCGGTCCCGCCTGCCTTTCCCCGCCGCGCCGCTGAGACGCCCCGCTCTGCGTGCGGATGACAGCTGCTGCCTGCGCATGCGCGCGGCCGGGTTGGTGGCTGGGGGGAGGGGGATCGGGTAGGCGGAGAGCACGTGAAGAGAAGCGGCGCCTGCGTCACGTGCCACGGGAGGGCGGGGCCGCCGCTGCCTCCGTGAGGAGCGCGGCGCTGCGGGCGAGGCCGCGACTCGCGGAGTGGTCACGTGGGGGTGCTCGTAGCCGGAGGGTGGTCACCTGGCGCGGCGCCGGGCGGGGCCAGCCCGAGGTGCGTTACCTGCCGGCCCGGAGGGTGCGGGTGCGTTCCCCGAAACGGTGAAAATAGACCAAATTACAAAGGACGGGTCTTTCTCACAGGTACTGCTTGAAGCATGCCGATTATGTTATGTCTTACTTTACACTTAATCGATCTTTGAGTGCCAAAGACTTTTTTTCAGGACTAATGGAAAATAAAGGATTTATTTTATTAAGTTTTTTAAGGCACATATCTAATGCTGTAACTTTTCTGTGCTCAGAGACTTTCTTGTTTGTCATTTGGACGCAGCACTATGCTTTAAAAGAGACTAGTTTACGAGTACTCTGTGTGCTCTACCTACAGTCCCAAGAAAAGTGCAACTCTATCTTCAAATATCACTGTACGGCACCATAATGTCCAGCGGTTTCTAAAATGAGTCATCCTCGTCTGCCTAAAGAAAGGGATTGTTTCACTGATACACGTATAAGAAGCTGAGGGAGTAGTTTGCCTTCTTCTTCAAGCCTTTTGGGTGGTGAAGAAGATGTTTATTTAACACTTACGGGAAAAGAGTGTGGTAGAATGCAGTTCCTCATTCAGGTTTTTCCCTATTCGTTGATCCAATTATGAAACACAGAAGATTGATGACTTAATTGTTTTTTAGTATGATCTCTAGCACTCATGCTGAGTACTTGTTGAAGAGAAAGTATATTAGTGACACTTCTAAGTACTGAGTCAACCCCTCTCCCCATCTGGTCTTTCAGCTTACAAGTCATAAACCCACAGTGTCACAGAATGGTCTGGGTTGGAAGAGACATTAGAGATCATCCAGTTCCAACCCCCTGCCACAGGCAGGGACACCTTCCACTAGACCAGGTTGCTCCAAGCTCCATCCATCCTGGCCTTGAACACTGCCAGGGATGGGGCAGCCATGGCTTCTCGGGGCAACCTGTGCCAGCACTTCAGCACCCTCATAATGAAGAATTTCTTCCTAATGTCTAATCTAAATCTCCTCTCTTTCAGTTTAAGACTATTCTCCCTTGTCCTGTCACTGCTTACTCTTATGAGAAGTCCCTCTCCAGATTTCTCCTAGGTCCCCTTTAGGCACTGGAAGCTGCTCCAAGGTCTCTCCTGAGCCTTCTCTTCTCCAGGCTGAACAAGCCCAACTCTCTCAGCCTGTCTTCACAGCAGAGGTGCTCCAGCCCTTGGATCACTTTTGTGGCCTCCTCTAGACTCACTCAAGCAGGTCCTCATCCCTCTTGTGTTGGGGGCCCCAGAGCTGGATGCAGCACTGCAGGTGGGGTCTCACAAGAGCAGAGCAGAGGGGCAGGATCACCTCCCTCAACCTGCTGGTCACGCTCCTTTTGATGCAACCCAGCACATGGTTGGTTTCTGGGCTCAAGCGCACACTACAGGGTCATGTTCATTTTCTCACCAACCAACCAACACCCCCAAGTCCTTCTCCTCACAGCTGCTCTCAATACAGTCTCTGCCCAGCCTGTAGCTGTGCCTCGGGTTGCTCTGACCCTGGTGTAAGACCTTGCACTTGGCCTTGTTGAACTTCATGATGTTTGCACTGTCCCACCTCTCCAGCCTGTCCAGGTCTCTCTGGATGACATCTCTTCCCTCCAGTGTGTCAAACACACCACACAGCTTGGTGGCATTGGCAAAATCTCTGTGAGTTCATTAAATGCCCGGGGTTTGTTACAGTGTCACCAAAGCAGACCTCTCATTGCCACCAGTTCAGTGCTCCCAAGTGATGGACTGAGTGCAGGTGAGCAGCCTGAAAGTATGAACACTCATCATGCTACAGCTATGGAAAACTATGCCTTGATGTCATTTTTCAGAAACAGTAACTTAACACCTCTAGCTTGCTAGGTGGAAGTAGGGACAGTCACCTTCCTCAAGATGGTTATGTAGCTATGTATGTACAGTAGCCTAATATATTTTACTAAATTGTTCTGGCTGTGTGCTTTCAGTAGTCGCTAATCACCTTCATTACTTTACTGGGTTTCATCTCAAAGCATCTGTGAATTTGCTGACGTTCTAGGTGACATAAATATTTTCTTACTGAGGTTTCAGTCAGATTTTCTGCACTATCTTCTTGCCTTTCATGTTTTGGGCTATGCCGTAAGGTTTCATATTGTGTAGCAGTAATTCTAAGAAATCTTTTCAGAATTCAGCAATGTGTTTGCTTAACATGACAGTAGCACAGCCACTTAAAAAGTAAGGTCACTTTCGAGGCAGTTCTTGCAGAAATCCACTGCAATGCTGTTCAAAGTCCATGAGATGGCAGCAAACACCAGAAGCAAAGCGCTGCCAGCCCAAGACAAGCTGCTGGCAATGATCAGATTTTGCCATGTTCCTGACAGTATTCTCTAGACTGTGCAGGTTGCTGTAATTTCTGTTATCCTGCATTGAGTTACAAATCAGGACCTAAGTGCTGAATGTATTCTAGACTGAAACTTTCTGTAACCTGTATGTTTAATTAATAGAGTGCAGTTTAGTAAGAGGAAACAGAGGTGCTTTAAACTACATATCTTTTGTCAATTTTACATCTTTTTTTATCATGTTTTCATCTTAAAAACGTTGATAACAGTATGTAAGCTTGTATCCCTTAGTGTTCTGGAAATTCATTTACTTACAAACTTTGTAGCTGCTAAATGTTTCAGTGGCATGAGCATGAAGTTAGGCATATTTTAACTGGGAATAATGTACAATAAAAACGGTAACAATACAAATAATTTTCCCAAGGATATAGTCGGTAGGCAGCCTCCTTCCATTAAGGTCCTTTTATTCCAGTCAAAATATTTCTCAAGTGGTCTGCTCAGACAGAAGTTATGGGCTTGATGTAGAAATTCGCAGAATATCTCTGCCCTGTTGCAAAGGCCAGACTAGATAATCATAAATACAACTTCTGACTTGAGAACTGACAATGAGGTTTTTTTGTTGGCTTTGTTTGTTTGGTTGTTTGGTTTTTGCTGCATTTATTCTAGACATCTGTGCTGGTTTTGGCTGGGTGGAATAAATTCTCTTCATAGTAGCATGGGGCTATGTTTTGGACTTGTGCTGGAAGCAGCATTGATCACACAGGGATGTTTTTGTTATGGCTGAGCAGTGCTTACACAGCATCAAGGCCGGTTCTGCCTCCCACCCCACCAGCAAATAGGCTTGGGGTGCATGAGAAGCTGGGAGAGGACACAGCCACGACAGCTGACACTGACTGACCAAACGGATATTCCAGACCGTATGGCATCATGCTCAGAATATAGAGCTGGGGGAAGAAAAAGAAAGGGGGGGGGGGGAATTAGGAATGATGGTGGTTGTCTTCCCAAGGGGGCATGAGCCACTGCTAGGCACGATGGAGCCCTGATTTCCTGGAGAGAGCTAAACATGCCTGCCAATGGGAAGTAGTGAATTAATTCCTTGGTTTGCTTTGCTTACACTTGTGATTTTTACTTTACCTATTAAACTGTCTTTATTTCAACCCATGAGTGTTCTCACTTTTGCTTTTCCAGTTCTCCCTGCCATCTCACTGGGGTGTGGTGCTTAACTGCCTACCGAGATTAAACCATGACATGCTTTATGTTAAATGTAAATAAAACCTTCTTGTATTTAATATTGATCACTTTCATTAAAAAGCTTACCTGTTCAGACAGTGTTTCAGTCAATAGTCTTTTCCTCTCAAAAATTGTCAGGATACCATGGAAATGCTAGGCATATTGGCTAAAGGATGCCCTTGTGCCATGCAGGGCAATACTGCTGGAGCACTGTACTGCAGGTCTACCAAGGCATCAGGTCTCAGAGGCCAGATTCTGGTCTCCCAGCCAGTTCAGCTCAGTTGAAGAGCAGTCAAGGGTTCATTAGTATCTAACAGCAAACATTAAATAACATTGTATTATTTGGTGACACTAGATTTTTCTTTGAGCGTGTTGTTGCTCTCAGTTTTATGAGAAATGTAATGCTAATTTCCACTAGTACTGGGCAGGTTGACAAGAATCTTGATTGTACTGTTGTGTGACAGGAATAAGAAATTAACAACACATAATCAGGTCACCTTGTCTCACCTCTGTGTCAGTGAAGTTGTATTCCGTTCAGTACAGCTAGTTGACCTATTTTTAGTAGCATTTTAGGTCGCAACTTCTATGATGTCTGCCCATTTTCTCAGCAACACCCATGTGATTTCACTGAGTTTTGAGTTTTATATGCATAACGGACAATCCTGGGATAATTACAAGGTGAAGATAAATATTCTAACAAGGACAAAGAATGCAGACTTTTTTTCTTACCCTCTGCTGTAAATAAATAATGATGTGAGTTAGCTTACCCTAAAAAGAATGGAAATAGGTCTTATAATTAAATACGGCACTCAGGTACTTTATACCTGCTATGAGTTTGATTTGTTGATGCCAGTATCCACTGAAATATAGGGGTGTTTTTCTAGTTATATATTAGGCATAGAGTCAAGATGTCACATTTAGTTAGAAAGTTGTACGCTGGGGCAAAATAAAACCTTTTTATTGGGAAAGTGACAGAAGTGGTTGGAGTATTGAATTGAGGCCAGCCAGAACTCTAATGGGGTGCATTAAACAGTGCCTAGTAGAGCAAATTCTGCCCTGTTCCCTTTTGTCCTGTCCCTGGATTGCCAGCAGGTTCTTTTGCTGTATGCAGAAACTGTATTTTAGTTCAGGACGCGATAGGTGGCAGTCTTTATCTTCCGTTTGTCTTGCTCACGAGCTTTATTTAACGCGTCTTTTCTTCCCCACAAAGAACGACTAAGACTAACGGAAAGACAGTAAAGCTTGGCTCTGTAAGTAATCTAACTGCTTGCATTGAAAACATAAACTTAACCTCTGTAGACTATCCACTGAACCCACTCAGACTGTGAAAAACGTGAGCCTGCAAACAAATGCCTTTTAACCGTCACTGTCCTTTTTCACAGCTGTCTGATGGGAGAGCTGAACTGAGAAAAATGAATTAGGTTCCTTTATAAAGCCTTATTCAGAGATGCACTCTATCCTTTTTAACTGAGAGGGTGAATGAGAGAGGTTTTTTCACTGTTGTCTTGAAGTGTGTTTATCTGCTCATGAAAGGCAGCGGGGGAGCCACTAAACACTAACTGGGCAAGTACTGACTGCAGGATATCATGAAGAAGGAGGTAGTAGTCTATTTTAGCCTGTGAGATTTCTTTAAGTGATTTGAAACTATGATGATAAATTGGTTTGGATTAACTACTGTATTTTTTTCAAAAAGCAGTGAAGAAACTAACACTTTAGCAACCTTTTCAAATTGAAAGAAGACATCTGTTGGCCTAGTGCAG
Source organism: Pezoporus occidentalis (assembly GCF_034315485.1). Lineage (NCBI taxonomy): Eukaryota > Metazoa > Chordata > Aves > Psittaciformes > Psittacidae > Pezoporus > Pezoporus occidentalis. The sequence goes on along the minus strand of NW_026913425.1, from coordinate 8,699,664 downwards.
GGAACAGTCATCAAACTTACCTTTTGCAAGGGGAGACAATCCCAGAGTGTGATGGACCTGACTCTGCCTCAAGTTCACTGAGAAAAGCCAACCTGAAGGAAAAGTCTAGTGCTCCTATGATCATAAGAGTTTGCACTGCGTTTAAAATCCTTCAGAAAATGGAAATCAAATGCGATTTGTACAAACTAGGATTTGCCACACTTCTGTTTGTTCACAAAAATTCTAAATTGTGGCATCTTACAGGGACACATAAAAGGTTGGCATTTGTAGAAGAAAGGAATACAGAGACAGAACAGAGACAGAAATCTCATTTCTGCCTTTCAGATCTTGATTCAAACATAAAATAATTCAGTTTTATAGTACAACTTTAAGCTAACTTCAGCTTCTATATGCAGAATCCTTTAGTATGTAAGTTGCAATGTCTAAGTAGTCAGAATGAGCATTAATAAATCTTGTTACATTTAAAGTTTTAAATATCAATCATTTTGAGTGTTAATATAACTGAATACTGAAATAAATTTTGACTTTAGCTGGATACGTCATAATTTGATTGCTTTATTTTCAGCATAGAAATCTGCACACTTCTTTTTTGTTGTTACTGTTTGCTTTACTTTAATGAAATTCAAAGCACTGGCTGTCACAGCTCTGAGAAGCAACATGAATTCAGAGCCCTTGAAGATTTGAAATGTATCAACCAAGCAACTGTTAAAGATTAGTATGGTTTTGGCCTCCCATGTAATTTCATGTAGCCTTTGTTGTCCTTAGACTCAGATATCCATCCCATTAGTAGTGCTATAATAATACCTACAACATCAGAGTACCTGAGGAAGTCAGGAAATATTCTTACTAACGTCATCTGACACTTGAATGAGGGGCTTTTATGTTGTTTTTTTCTATGTGTAAAACAATGAAGAATAGCCTTTGCTGCACTAAAATCAAACAAGAGTTAAACCAATAAAGTTTCTAACGTGTAGAGTATTACTCTCATCTAGAGCATTTTGACTTTATCAAGTGACTTTGTTAAATGGAAAAAATTAAATGCAGTCATGGAATACACACTAGTTGCAGGCTGATACAATGATTTATAAGTTATGAATGCAAACACATGCACTTGGAGGGTATATTGTGAATTTTTTAATAATTTTTTAAATATATGAACACTCCTGAAAATCTTTTTTCTGGTATTTGTGTTCTCATAGCATTTTAAAATAATCAGCTTCTTATGTTGTTTGCTTTTTATTACCTTTCTGTGTATCCCCATTGCATATCTTACTTTCAATCACACTACTCTTCCTTCCCATGTGAACTCTCAATCCTCTTTAGTGATTTTGAACCCTCCTGTGCCAGGTTAGTACTGCAGTAGGACAAGTTTCTACAATAACAATAACTTTGGATGGGGGAGTGAAGCTTGAGGGATTTTGTTGTCTTATCACCCACTGCAGTGATGGAATATATATATTCACCTCCTGGATTTTGACCTGACATATCAACATACACCATTTCCAAAGAGTGAGTTCTTAATTTTATTTTGTTTTTCTGCTTAAGACATAAAGGGGCTTTCAAACATCTGTCCACAGTTATGATGACATTTTCAGAGACAATAGTCCAAGGTTTTTAACTTGAATGACATCAGTGACAGCTCCAATCTAGAGGTCATCCAAGGAAAGATAAGAAAGAGTCAGAAGTTCCACAAAAAATGAAAGTCGTTCATCAGCTTAGTTCTCTTGCATTTCTACCTTTTCTACCAAATGTGCAAAATGTAGCAGAGTACCAGTTTAGTTCTAAATTACCATTGCTGCTCACCAAGATTTATTCAAAGCAGAAGTCAGTCCCTCTGTCATGGATAGAAATAAAAATCCTGACAAAAATTTCGGTTACTTCTGGAATTACCCTCTGAGAAGAGATTTTGAGAAGAGGAAGTTTTAAGCACAATATCTGCCCATTTTCTCTGCAGACCCATATGACTTCACTGAACTCTGAGAGTTTTATATGTAAAAAGACAGTCCCAGGATAATGACAAGGTGAAGATGAACAGTGAAACAAGAATGCAGAAAGTGGATTTGTTTGTTTGCTTGTTTTGTTTTAGTTTTGGGACAAACCCATTTTACTGGGACTTGTACAGATGGCATAGCTTCTAATTTTTTAACCAGATCAAAATCATAGGACGTCATAGAATTAATTATAGGACCAGAATCTCAAATTAGAGCTTCAGTTAAAAGGAGTAAGCCAGCTGGCTATGCAGCCTTTGGAAAGCACACACTGCTATGTTAGTGTTACTGTGCTCACACCTTCTATTTGATTTTCTGAAGAAACAAATTCATAATTTATGCTCAGAGCCTTTTGCTACAAGCAATATTCTTTTCCAGCTGAGCCTCAGCTAACATGGCTTTTATTCCTTTTTCCTTCTATCTCCTTTATCGTTTCAGTGTGCTCTTCCATGTGTTGCAAAATACAGATGGTGAAATGCTTCGGGTCATGAAATGTTGTCTGTTAATTCTTTTGTGAGCTGTGGCGCCAGCTAATCCCCATTTTTCAATTTCTGATGGCTTCTGTGCAATTACTTTCTTTTGGTCTGATCGTCATGGCTTAAAGAAAGAATGGTTATTAACAGCTAGAAGTCAGAGGCACTGAGCCAAATTGTTCTTCAACAGACATCCGTGCAATTAATTGGCTTCACTGATATTGAAAAGAATAGCAAAAAGGAAAAATTTACCTACCTTTTTTACAAAGTCTTTACAAATATTAGAAATAAAGCTATATCAGACAGCTACAGCAGGTACAGAAGAGTGTATGCTCCAAATAGATGCTCAAATGTAACTGAAATGTAATTTTAGCATAACAAAAAAAGTGAAGGAAACAGTGACAGAGAAGCCAACAATGTTAGTAGGGTGACAGATTGGGAAATGGTAAATGGTATCACAGTAAACATCCTAAAGTACTCTTTCAGCCCCAAACTAGCACTGTGAAAAGTATTTACCTGGGGGAAGAAGATGAGGGGGGAATTGTGTGCCTTACTTAAATGGCTGGCTGAATTCATGTGTCTTTTGTGATGCATGTAGGCTTTATAGAATCATAGAATCATAGAATAGTTAGGGTTGGAAAGGACCTTAAGATCATCTAGTTCCAACCTCCCTGCCATGGGCAGGGACACCTCACAATAAACCATGTCACCCAAGGCTTCATCCAGCCTGGCCTTGAACATCGCTGGGGATGGAGCATTCACAACCTCCCTTGGCAGCCCATTCCAATGCCTCACCACCCTAACAGTAAAGAACTTCTTCCTTATATCCAATCTAAACTTCCCCTGTTTAAGTTTGAACCCGTTACCCCTTGTCCTATCACTACAGTCCCTAATGAAGAGTCTCTCCCCAGCATCCTTATAGGCCCCCTTCGGATACTGGAAGGCTGCTATGAGGTCTCCATGCAGCCTTCTCTTCTCCAGGCTGAACAGCCCCAACTTTCTCAGCCTATCTTCATACAGGAGGTGCTCCAGTCCCCTGATCATTCTCGTGGCCCTCCTCTGGACTTGTTCCGACAGTTCCATGTCCTTTTTATGTTGAGGACACCAGAACTGCACACAATACTCCAAGTGAGGTCTCACGAGAAACTCATGTTCATTTCTCCATCCATCCCTGATACCTATACAGAGAAACCCTCATAGGCCACCAAGTTGGTCAGGCAGGATTTCCCCTTAGTGAAGCCATGCTGGCTGTCACCAAGCACCTTGCTGTTTTTCATGTGCCTTAGCATGCCTTCCAGGAGAATCTGCTCCAAGATTTTGCCAGGCACAGAGGTGAGACTGACTGGTCTGTAATTCTCCGGGTCATCCATTTTCCCCTTCTTGAAAATGGGGGTTATATTTTCCTTTTGCCAGTTGTCAGGAACTTCACCTGACTGCCATGATTTTTCAGATATGATGGACAGTGGCTTCGCAACTTCATTCGCCAGCTCCTTCAGGACCCGCGGATGGATCTCATCAGGTCCCACGGACTTGTGCACGGTCAGATTTTTGAGATGGTCTCGAACCAGTTCCTTTCCTACAGTGGGTGCAAGGTCTTCATTCTCACAATCCCTGCGTCTGCCTTCGAAGACTTGGGTGGTGTGGTCAGAGCCTTTGCCAGTGAAGACTGAGGCAAAGAAGTCATTCAGAACCTCAGCCTTCTCCAAATCCTGTGTAGCCAGTTCTCCTGAGAGCTTCCTGAGGGAGCCTACGTTGTCTCTAGTCTGTCTTTTATTTGCAGTGTACCTACAGAATCCCTTCCTGTTATCTTTCACATCCCTAACCAAGTTTAATTCTAACTGGGCCTTAGCTTTCCTAACCTGGTCCCTAGCTTCCCAGACAGCATGCCTGTATTCTTCCCAGGCTGCCTGTCCTTGCTTCCACATTTTATAAGCCTCTTTTTACCTTTCAATTTTCCTCAGGAGCTCCTTATCCATCCAAGGAGGTGTCCTGGCCCTCCTGCTGCACTTCCTTCTAGTTGGGATGCAGCACTCCTGAGCTTGTAGCAGGTGATCCTTGAATATCAGCCAACAGTCTTGGGCCCCCCTGCCCTCTAGGGCTGTATCCCATGGAGCCTTACCAAGCAGGTTCCTGAAGAGGCCAAAGTCTGCCCTTTTGAAGTCCAGGGCAGTGAGCTTGCTGCACGCTCTTCTCACTGTCCTGAAAATCTCGAACTTGACCATCTCATGATCTCTGCATCCAAGGCTGCCCTGGAGCATCACATTTCCAACGAGCCCTTCCCTGTTGGTGAGCACAAGGTCAAGCATGGCACCTCTCCTTGTCGGCTCCTCTATTACTTGCAGAAGGAAGTTGTCTTCCACACAATCAAGGAACCTCCTGGACTGCTTGTGCCAGGCCATACTGTCGCTCCAACAGATACCAGGGTGCTGTAGTACTCGTGGTAGTAGTAACATGATTAGGGTAAAACACTTAAGATTACTAAAACACAAATGCAAACCCTGAAGCTTGATAATGAAACGTGATGTTCTATGCATTTCAAAGGCATAATCTATCAGAGGCTGTGCCTTTTGACAGTGTACAGTGCCATCTTTTGCTATCTGCTCCTAAAAGCTATGGGCAGTGACTGGCGTTGTGTTGAATAGAGGCTATTTCTTCTAGCACAGCTTAGGTCAATTCACAGCTTACTCCTACTGAGATGAGATCACATTTCTTTTACATGCTCACAACCCCACAGATTTGCTTCTATTACCTACCTTGCATGAGTTTTTTGGAGTTTACTAGACCAATCTCCTATCTGAGCAGACTCAGCTTATTAATCACGTGATTAAAAAAAAAGGATAATTTTCTGACAGATTAGTAGATTGAATCAGTACATAGGAGGAGCCTTTCAGTGCACAGAGATGTCACAAAAGCACTAGGCACCTGGTATAAACAGAAGAGTGTGTGAGATCTCTCATTTTCAATGTTGATCAGTTCAAGCCATCACTGCTTAGGTAGTTCTCACTATCCATTGGTTCTTGCCTGCATCCCTTTATTAGTACAACTTTTCATTTGCTTGTTTCTTAAACTCTTTTTACAAAGTTCAAACATAAATTTGAAATAACTTTTCTGAATCATTTTACTTCAAATTAAAGCAGTTAGACTGGCTGAACAATATGGGAGATACTCTTAAGAAATATGATTAATGAAGAGTCTCACACCCTGCAACCACAACTGAATAAAAGGAAGGTAAGTCCTATCATATTTGTAGACTGCTTCTCTGCTTTCCAGTTTAAAATGCATTCTGGGAAGTACCACATTCTTTAGAAAAAGCACTGCTAACTGTATCCAGCTGTAGATGGAAATACTTTTTTTTCTCTTCCTTTTTTTTGGTGTTCTTGCTGAGAAAGATGTCACATGAATACACTTTGAATCTATACAGAAATTAAATAAGCTGCTGTGAGCTTCCCGTCTTCCCTAGAATCCTACAACACCAGCATTCTTCTCTGTCAGATTGCTGTGGATAGTGCTATGTAATAACAGTTACTGTACTCTGCAACATTGCTGCTTATTTGCAATTGCAGACACACAAAAAACTTGGTAAAACAGAGCGAAAAAATGGAGGAAGAAAGAGAAAGAAGGGAAAGCAAGTTTAGAAACAGACGGAACACTGGCAAGGCACTGGTAACACAAAGTGTACTTCATAAGACCTCATAAAACTTTCTCAGATTATTCCAGGACCTTTCCCCAGCATTTGCAGGAGGGACTACATTCACCTGTTCGAAGGAAAAATGAAATACAGGTTAGGTCTGAGAGCTGTGACAACCAGCTCTTGAGAGTGTCACTGTTGGACACTCATCAGATCCACAGTGATCATCCTACTACACAATTTGACAGTGTAAAAGCTAATGAAACTGTGGTTTACAGTTTATGAAGCTGTGAAACAGTCTGCTCCAGTGTGTTGGCATGAACCTGCCTTATATATTTACCTTCCTTCTGGGGTAGGAATAGTGCTAAAAAAAAAATAAAATAAATTAACAAACAAATAAATCTTGAGTGACTTGTACTTATTTTGTATGTAAATTTTTCCAGGTTGATTTAGAGATGGTTTTGCAAAGAATGAAAATTAAGTGATTGAGGGCCTGACTCTGACAAAATAAAAACTCCTGTACAATGAAGTCCATTTTCCCCACTCCAGACAAAATTATTGAAAGACATTTCAGTCAGTTCAGGTGACTACACTATATAATTTTTTTTAGTAATGGAATTTGTAACACTAAGACTGCAATTTCAATAGGTAACATCTGTGGATCTCATGTCTTGCTGCTTCCTACTCCCTCACTTGGAGGCACTCCCACCATTTACTAGACTTCTTTGTTAATTGATCAAGCTCGTTAAGTAAACAGAAAACCAGTGCAGAACAAGAAAGAGTTTTCTGCCTGATTAGCAAGATGAAATGGTTCATCATTCAAGGGAGGTGGGGGAAACCCACAAACAAAAACAGGAGAAAAAGAGACAGAAAAAAGTGGAGGAAAGTTTCCTCTTTCTTGACAACAGTGACATAGTGCAGTGCTAAAGATAAGGTTATTAATGTCTTAACAACAGATGACTTACAGGTAACTTAAAAAAAAAATAAGCAGTGCTGATGTATCAATGCAATATTATAGGACAGTAGGACAGTAAGTCTGTTTTTCTCAAATAATAGAGTACTAGTGAAATCCAATACCAACCCTAACAGAATAGGAAGGTAGTAATAATAACTAATCTTGCTAGGTATTGCTTATTATATAAGGAGTTTTTAAATGCAAAGAGAGACCCATGTGCATTAAAATTCATGCCTACGGCTTTGAAGAAAAGAAGGTGGCTCAATCAGTGCCATTATTTTGATCCACAGAACTTAAAAATTAAAATGGGATCTAGAAAGTAGTTTATATGTAAAGATGCATAAAAACAAAAGATGAAATGTAAACAAAGAGTGCACAGTTGTGCTCATTGCTGTGCCAGACTGGCATTTCTACCTATAAGAAGGAGGAAAGAAGATAGGTATCATTAAGCAAAGGAAATAACAGAGCAAGAGGAAAGCTGCTCTAAAAGGAAACTTTGAAGAAAACTAAAGGAAAATAGGGGCAGCAGAGCAGAACTGAGGAATGAAAAGAAGAGGAAAAATGAAAGGTAGATAAGGGGAAAAATGACAGAACTAAGAAAAGGATAATTATAGTTTCTAGAAGCTAGGTTCTCTGAAATGCACTGATACATTCATTTCACCAGCTCAAGCATGGAAGGCAAGTTTTTGAAATCATCTGATTTCTGGGATCCTGTCTGCTGCTGTGTGGTGTAGCTGCTGATTGCAAGCCTGATCAGAGCTTGGAGCACCAGTCTGGTATTCCTGCACAACAGCACTAATTATATGAAAAGTTTGCCAGTTTCCCTTTTTGGCAGAATTTATGACAGAAAGAAAAAGGATTTGATTTTTTTTTTTCCAGTATCCTTCCTGTTGTCTTGAGTAGAAATGTACAAATATTAAATCCCTTTCTTTCCTAGCTCTTCACCTCTTCACAGGATCTGTTTGTATCACATGGCAATTTTTAATACTTTTTCTGGCTGTTTTTTTGTCCTCTGAAGCTCAGCAAACTTCAAAGTACATTCAAGTCTGTTTCACAGGTGCGTGTGTTTTACCAAAAGTTATGATCACTGGTAGAAGAAAATGCACCCCAAAGAAAAAGGCTTGATCTTGCGTAGTTAGACAGCTGTACACTCTGATAACAGCCTCTCTTCAGTTGTGAGAAGCTGAAACACATTTGTTTCCCTGGGCTCTAGCACCAGCGCTTGGACTGCTTAACTGATCTAGATGGCTAAAAAGAGGTAGAACAACATAACCATGTCCATTACAAAATAATATAAAGGTATAAAAGCATGGAAAACAAATTGCACTTGTCATATAGATCATCACAGGAAGGGAGATAATCAGCTAATTTTTTATTGCGGAGAGGAGGTAGAGAGAATATGTTGGTAGTGTGTATTGTACTTGTATGGGAGTGAAATGACTTAAAATAAAATATGAGTTATTGGAAAAAGCATCTGAGCTATGGAGTATAGAATGGTTATAATTTCATTTTCAGAGATCTTTGTGGAGTAGAGAGGTAAAAAACACTTCACTAATAAATAGGAATAATTGTACCCCCTATTAAATGCCAATTCTGTGTCTGTTTAACTAAAATTTGAGGTCATTCAACAGTCCTGGATGAACTAAAAGCACAAAATATTAGCCACAATTCAGAACAAAATGGACCAAGTCTGAAATAAGGTCAGCATTAAAATAGTTCTTGTCATTGTTCTTTCTGTTCTATGAAACAAATGTTTCACTCACTGCTTATCATTATTTTTAAAACTGGCATGGTATCTATTACAGCTCTGTGAACTATTTGAATATATCTCTAAATCAATGTAATGACACTCTGATTTTACATGCTGTACTTTCACAAGCCCAAACACATGCTGGTAATATTTACTTACCAAAGAAACTGGCAGATCCCCTCCCACTAAAACCCTCCCTCACTCCATGCCAATGGCCTTTCTGTGGCCCGTTATGTCCCTGAAGCTCTCTAAAACCAGGAAAGGAGAATACTGATGTGGATCTCAAGGCAACGACCACGAAGAGAGTTAGGATTTATTCAACCTCTAACAAGTGTACAAGAAGTAGTTTACAATCTAAGTTTTCTGCTTCTAAATCTGCTACCAAAACAAGTTCACCAAGTTCTTCAGGGCAGATGAGCATGTAGTGAAATATGACTGGATCATCAGGGAGGAGGGACAGACACGAACATAGGAGGACTTGGATGGGGGGACACAAGGGAGATTAGATTTTACATTAACTTTTTACTTCTTGCTAAGTGTTTCGTGTTCTCTGTTAAGTACAGTTGCATGACTGACAGTATGTTGGCCTCTATTGAGTCTTAAGCAAAAAGATTATGAAGAATCTTATTCATGTGAACTGGAAAAAGAAATACCAGTTTTAGATTATTTATTAGTAAATAGTTTACTTCACATTTTATAGGGCACCAAATAAGTTTATGCAGGTACCCACAGAGTCATGAAATGTTTTGTGTTCTTACAAAGGATGTGTCTGTACTGACTTCTGCATGGGACTAAAACATCAGATGAGTAAAATTATCTTACAAGGAAACAGAATCCTTGAAGATGTAATTCTCAGATGTTTTTTAGTTAAACAGGTTGTTGTAAATTCTCCATTTTTTACTGGATAACCATCTATTTTATTGAATATTTAATTACTGTGTTCATAAATTTTGCTATTCATATATGTTTTCATAGATCAATTACTCTTCATTTTCAGATCATTATACTGCTTTAAAATCTTCTAACTCCATGCAATTATTTCATCTATTGTCCATTTAATTTCTCCTATTATTTTCTGTGTAATAATTGCTGAAATGTACAGGCTAGTTTATAAACAAAAGTTCTTAGAGAAATATGACATATATTGCTTGGTACTGATCAGCAGTTCAAATGGCTGTTCAAATCATGTGCTATCATGACCGATTCCTGGACCTTACAGAAATGGAAGATGAACATGTTTTAGGTTCTCCTATCTGCTTCTTAATAATGGGTGACCTGAGTTTAATTCTTTGGCTGTTTTGTTTATGACACTGTGATATTATGAGGAAAGCAGAAAGAATCTATTTGTTGTATTTCATTGCCACTATTCCATTTTATTACTCTAAGAGCTTCTGAGTACTCAGTCCCATTTAACAGTCCATATTGCTTACCCTGATTAAAAATTGCTTAGGCAAGAAGGTACAGACTGTATTAGTCAATACTCCTTGCCCAGTGTTTTCCCTATAAATGAGCCCATACTGTTTCTTTGGAATGACCTATTTCTGTCTTTTAACTGTATCATAGAGTAGATGTTTATCAACAGGGAGCAAGCGTTCTGTTGAAGCAGTAAGGAGGATCATGGGGTTTTGTTTCTGGAAGCTCCTTATGATCACATGGCAGTGGTTACTATGGTGGCACACTGTTTTATAAATGCTGTATGAGGAAGCGTGATGGTGCTCTTGCCCTCTGAAAAATTTTCAGAGACCTTGTTTCTGGTTTATGTTAACCTGAATCAAGTAAAAAGTGAGGGTGAGTTGATCCAATTATTTATTTCAGCTTTTTTAAAAGGTTGCCAGAGTTGCATAATGACATTTTGCAATTGGTAAACGTAAGCACAGCAGAGATACATTTTAAATATTTGCACATAGGCAGGCTACTATATTGGCACTGTGTGCCAATGGTGATCTCTAATGTCCTCATTGCTACAGTAATAAATCAACATACTGCTCTTAATTACTGCTGTTAATTATGTCAGCATCCACTGGAAAGTCAAGATATACATTTCACATTAATCCATGGGTAACAAGTATAGTGTTTTATAAAAGCAGGTGTAATAATGAAGCTATATAATTTTCAGATGCTAGTACTATGGAAATTCCAAGTCCCTCTGTTCATCTATTAACATTTGCCATGTCATTCTCTGGGGGAATGGCTGTAATGAGAATATTGTGTGAGATGGTGGGTCCTTTCTATGTCATCATTACATTAAAATACAGCAAAGGAATTTTTAGTGGCATCTTGGATTTCTCAACTTCCCCATCACTGTATACTACCATGGTATTTTAGTTACAGATTATGACCTTTCTGCTATATTTTACATCCAAACAAAATGAAACACTACAAATCATTAAATGAAGAATTAGGATTTCCTTTGCAGGTTTAATCTAGTCTCTAGACATATGCATTAGAGCATATTTTTAGAATGTTTAAAGCCACTGTTTTTTCCCTAGGACACGTCTCATATAGCAGATAGTTATTTGATTTTTATTGTTTTGGTTTGGTTTTTTTTTCAATGCTACTCTTACTATTATTCCTAACTCCCCCTCAGTTCTTTTCTCTTACTCTTCACCTCTGGTCAGTCCTGTCTTGGTCTCTGTTCTCACTAATTTCTTATTCTATCACACTCCCTCCATATAAACCATACTGACAGTGATTCACATTTGCTGTTGACTGTGGTTTGTAAAGTAGATAGCCCATGATGCATTTTTTAGCTTGTTGCTGCAGTCTGTCTTTCCAGTTGCTCTCAAAGTTTGAGCATTGTTCCTTCTCCACCTGACTCAGGATTTTGCCTCAGCATACCACACAAAATAACAAACTCCTGAAATAGCTGAGGTTCATTGTTATGTTAAAGAGTTCTGCTAAAGGAAAAGGTATGTTCATGGAGCACTGTGCTTTACCAGCATTATTACATGGTACTTTGGCCAGAGCTGCAGGATCATGTCTGTCCAAATCATGTGCAATCATGAGGGATTCAGAGAGCATAAGTTAATGGAAAGTCATGCTCAAATCATGCCAACCAAACACAGTTACTGTAACTGGGATGTTTAGAGAAGGTATGGCTGAGACATACACCTCTGTGTAGGTGAACTGATCCTTCTAAAAGCTTATTTCTTAGCCATATTTAGTAGTTTTAACAAACTTCCTTTTTTTTTTTTTTTTTTTAACAGAAGCAGCAAAAAGACATCTAATGCCACAACTACTCCATTGCAACATTTTAAGCTTTTTTTTTTAAGTTATATGTTAACTAAGTTATTAGGTAACATTAAAGTATTTATTCAGTTTGATTTCAGAGCCAGGTTCTTCAGTGCTGATTCAGTATTGGTCTGTGCTTAGGAGCTTACAAAAGCTGTGTTTGTTAGGAATTAGGAGTTTGTAAAATATCAGATACTTTAATTGATTTCAAATGTAATCAAGAAGATAGCTGAACCAACCTTGGCAGCTGCTGGTTGGTCATCAGAAGAATCAGTTCCATTTCTTTCACTCCCCTATTCTGGTTGTGCAGTCCTTGTATGGACTGTAATATCCATCTTCTGTGATCCTTTAGTGGCCCAGCTAAACTTAGCCAAAAATAACTGCCCTGTTTACACTGGACTTAGTATAATAAAATCACAGACTGATTCAATCAGAAAAATAAACTTCATCTGCAGTTATATGGTCAAACCTGTGTATAGGTAGGTATAGTCAGACTATGATCAAGCAAATGCCATAACTGATTATAGGCTACCTACAGCCTGGTAGAAAATATGTTTTGCTGGAATCACCTGTTTTGTTTGCGGAGCTGGTCTAAGCAGTCTCTTAAAATCATAAACCATTACAGCTCTGAAAGAAGCAGCCCTCTTTAAGCAGATGAGGAATTAGAAATTCCCCTGGAAGCTTTGCAGTGTAAGAAACTACAGGATTCCTGCTTCCCAGGTGTTTTGCTTTGAGCTGCGAAGGGGAAGAGTTAAGCTTTAGCTGGAGCTCCTGGGATAAAATAAAGAGGACATCATAAACCTTTACCTCAAACAGAGCAGAGGAAAATTACTTTGTTATTGATTTGCTGTTGTTGAGTAATCTTGTTCGAGCTCTGGAAAAGACAAAAAAAAATGAAAGATGAGGAGCTGTGAGCTGATTTGCAAAGGGAGGAAGATTTTTATTAAATTTCTTTCAATCATGTGTTGAACTGAAAATCCAGACAGACACCTGAGATTTTTTTGTTTGTTTGTTTGGGTTTGGTGGGTTTTTTTGGTTTTGAAAGAAAAACTAAGTTTTTCCTGAAGCTGCTGTTTCAGTCGTTTGTGTTGGTGTCATATCTGGAGTACAAATAGAGGTTATAATTCCATCTCTAGTATGAAAATTAGAAAATACAGCACCATACATATGCAAAACTGAGTGTTCTGAAAAACAACCTTTTAGACATCCTGAATTTTCAAAATCTGCATGCTCTGTTGCATAATACCTTTAATTCTTAGATAAGAATAAGTGAGGACAGAGCTTTATTTCCCAAAGAATATCTCAGTACCTTGTTGTCATCATACATCTGTTAGGTCAGCAGTATACACTCCTTTCTGTGAGAGAACTTTTTTATTGCCTAATAAGACTAGATTGAGAAAGAGGAATTCTTGCAATGCAATGTCTATTACAAGGTATTTGTAATACATAGCATCTACTCATACAGAGTATTTGTACAGGCAATGCTCTAATCATATAGCCATTTTCAGTATTTAAAAGCCAATTGACACAAGTAACATGAAAAGAGGTTTAATGTATCCAGTATTAAGTAACTGAATTTGCATTCAAGATCTATCGAGTTTACCTTTGAACCAAATAAAAAAAAGAAGAAATGACAGAAAGACTAAAAAATCACCCATTCAGCAGTAAATTATTCTGACTTTGTCAGAAACCAGTGTAAATCCTCCTAGACTTCTCCTTTGGAAGGTTTACAGAGGATAGTGGTAGACATTTGTAAGGACTGACAGCAGATTTCGGCAAATACATTTGTTAGAAATAGCAGTGATAACAAGAAAAAAACAAACAAAACTAATACCATCACTACCACCAACAAAACAATAGCAACATAAAAAACCCAAACATATTCTATTGTAATCCTACAGTTTTTAGCTGTTTGCCAAGCTACCCTGCTTGGCCATGTCACAGAGATGTCTGGCAGTTCAGTTCATCACAGCATGAGGGAGCAAGGTGATGGAGAACAAACCAGGGGTGTTGGGAATAATTCTCCTTATCTATATGTTGGATATCCCCAAATCCAAACATAAAAGGAGGTGGAGTAGGAGAAAGGTCTAACTTGTGTTGAAGGATAAGACTTTTGGCCAGAAAACTGGAATCATTCAGGACCTTTTAGAATAGTCTAAAAGCCTTTAGGCAAAGCCTACAATGAGCTCCTACTTAATCATATGTTTTTATGGCTGTCACAGGAGAAAGTCAGGGTCCTGGATGCAGCTGTAGGACCTACTGGCCCTGACTAGCCTCACTCAGATGTCCATTGTTTCTAGCCCTGTCTGCTGAATGAATTTAATATTCAATCTGAAATCTTCTCCTTAGTCTTATCTCTGGTCTTGTCTCCTTTTGTTCCTACCTGGATGGACCTGGTTCTTCACTTCCCTGAGTCTGTCAGTGGATTCTACTACCAGTACCTGGTTCAGCCTTCTATGACCAGCCCCTGTGGGACCATATCCTGCCAGGAACAACTCTGTCTGCTCTGAAGTCACCCTTTAGTCCCAGACCCAGAGCAACAGGTCTGAGGGAACAGCAGGCCCTTCCTGCTCCCTGACAGGGGAAATGGAGAAAACACACCAACACCCAGTACCTTTTAAACTTTCAGGCTCTTGCCTTCTTCAGCCATTTGCCCATACAAGAAATGGGGCTGGAAGGATTTTGGCAAAGCATTCAACATTGCCTCCCCATGACATCCTCATAGGAAAACTCAGGAAGTGCAGACTGGATGAGTGAATAGTGAGGTAGATTGAGAACTGGCTGAATGGCAGATCTCAGAGGATGGTGATCAGCAGCACAGAGTCTAGCTGGAGACCTGTAACTAGAGATGCCCCCCAATATTAGGTCCAGTATTGTTCGGTTTATTCATTAGTGACTTGGATGAAGAGGTAGAGCCTCCTCATCAAGTTTGCTGGTGGTACAAATCTGGGAAGAGAGGCTCACGCCCCAGAGTGCTGTGCTGTCATTCAGAAGGATCTGGACAGGCTGGAGAGGCAAGGAGAGAGAAACCTTTGGAAATTCAACACATGCAAGTGCAGGGTCCTGCATCTGGGCAGGAATAACCCCATGCACCAGTACAGGCTGGGGGCTGACCTGCTGGGAAGTAGCTGGGGGTCCTGGTGGACAACCAGCTGTCCATGAGCATGCAATGTCTCCTTGTGGCCAAGGCAGCCAGTGGTATCCTGGGCTGCATCAGGAAGAGCACTGCCAGCAGCTCAAGGGAGGCAACCCTCCCTCTCTGCTCAGCTCTGATGAGGCCTCACATGGAGAACTGTGTCCAGTTCTGGACTCCACAGTACAAGAGAGACATGGAATCCTAGAGCAAGTCCAGCAAAGGGCTACTAGAATGATTAAGGGTCTGGAGCACCTCTCATATGAGGAAAGGCTGACAGGCCTATTCAGCCCAAAGAAGAAAAGGCTCAGGGGGAATCTGGTCAATTTATGTAAGTGTCTGAAGGGAGGCTGTCAAGAGGATGGGCCAGACTCTTCTCTGTGGTACCAGACAATAGGACAAGAGGCAACAGACATAAACTAAAGCACAGGAAATTCCACTTTAAACATGAGGAAGAACTTCTTTACTGTGAGGGAGCATGGAGGAGCATTGGAATACATTGCCCATAGATGTTGTGGAGTTTCCTTCCCTGGAGATACTCAAGACCCATCTGGACACAACCCTGAGTAATGTACTCCAGGTGACCCTGCTTCAGCTGGGAGGTTGGACTAGGTGATGTACAGTGGTGCCTTCCAACCACAAATATTCTGTGATTCTGCGTGATTCTGTGATTCTGTGTGATTCTGTGATACTGTGACTTTGTTCCAAGGTTAATATTCAAGATGCTTGTATCTTCCATGCATCTCTTCTTCTGAAGTCTGATGGATTTTCTTTTCCTTGTCCATTCCTTCCTTTCTTCACAGTTCTGTAATTCCTTATCAGACCTCTCTGTGTCATTCTCCCTTGTTTAAAAGATCGTATTAGGGTTTGCTGTTGGTTTTGTATGGTTTTGTTTGTTTTTTTTTTAAGGAAAATATACCTACATTTGAATATTTAAACATCAATAAGAAAAGTAGTAGGATAGTACATTATATATCCACTGACATCTGTACATGTATATCTAAAAAATATAGAGACAGTCTAAGAAGTTTTGCTTGCTATATTCATTTTGAAGAGGAAAAATGCATATGATTTCACACAATTAGTTGTATTAATATTTCATTATTATTTGAGATATGAAATGCACTTTGAGATTTACAATATGGAGTTGTAGAATATTCTAAGTATTCTCTATTGTCTTAGCAAGTGTGGATCATAGCAGGATTATATTAAGGATTATATTTCCAAAATCCCAACTAAAATAAAAGCTGCACCCTGAAGATGCTGAAGGTATGGATGTGTGAGTTCAGTTTCACTATAGTTCCAGTTTATCAAATAATTGAAAATAAGATTTGAAATTATGGGAAGTGTCATGTCTAATCAAGGTGCACATACACTTCTGAGTTCAGAATAAAAAAGTAAATATCTCACTGAGGAAGCTTGACAGTGTCTCCTAAAGAAGCAACGTGACAGTGTGTTATCTGGTGTGTAATGTTGTCCAGTCTTTTGTGGACAATGGCAGCCCTGAACTGTTATGACCCATGAGAAATCCACTGGCTAAACTGTGTTCTCTTATGTACTCATGTGCATTTTATTTTATGATCCAGCTGTGGTCAATGAAAAAAATAGCGAGTAAAGGCTGCAAAAATGGCTCCTGGACCTTTGGCAATAGCTGCAGCATTAAGATATTGAGGGTTATTGTGGATTCAGGAATGTGTAGCTGGTTGGCTATTCACCCTTAACACAACATTGCCTCTCCTACGGCATATTCTGATGCCTGGGTATCAAAAGAACATGTCATGAAATTAGTCTATTAAGTTTAGGGATATGAAAACTGTTTCGGGGGTATATATTGCACACAGTTTGTGGATACCAGTGTTGTTTTAAATTATGGTGGTATAAAGGGACCAAAACTCTGCTCCCCCCCCGCCCCCAAAAAAGGGGGTGGGTGGGGGAGAGGCAACCTCAGGAAATACTGGCATATGCAGATGCACTGATGAGGATTAATCTTCTCCCCACTAGCAGCAGCTGGCAATTGCTTTTAAAAATACGATGTATTGGTACCTCACTTGAGTAGTAAGTTTAGGAACAAAATTAGATAATTCCTGGTTTAATAAACTAGGTAAGCATCTGTTTTGCTCTTTATGTAATGACAACCATAGTGCTTTTCAAATCTTACTTCAAGCAAAGAATAATGTTACAGATTAAACCTTTCATGAAGAGACAAAACCTGCAATAAAAATGGCTCAAATTAAAAGGTTGCTATGTTTACAGTACAAACCCAAAAGCAGGATCAGCTGCATATTTTAACTTTTATTCTATAAGGACTAACATATTTTATGTGTTAACGAGTGTATGTATAAAATATGCATAGAAATATGTTTGCAATGTGTTTTCACTTACATATTTAAGGTGGTGGGAAATGATACATGTGTATATACAGAAAACCCTCCAGACCACTATCAGCAGAAATTCAGATGATCTTCAGCATTGAATTAGATACAGCTAAACTGAATGAGACACCCTGCACCTCTTGTGCCCCTGCATTTTCAGATTATTTCATGATAAGAAAGGTAAAGTGTTAATGAGGGTGTTTTCTATCTGGATTGACACGTAAAATAAGCCTGGCCATTAAGAGACCATTTGGTAGGCATTCCTCACCTGATCTGCTGGAGATTTTAGAAAACTGTAATGGTGGTTAATAATTTCTTGAAAAGGGGCACCTGAGGTGGTAAGTTAAGTTGCTAAAGCCTTTCCTTCTGTTGAGGAATTTATATGGGAAGTCAGCATGTATTGGAGTCAGTTTGCACTGACACCTGCATGATTTGTTTCATTTTACTTGTTGCAATATCCTTAACATTGTGAGTGCTTTTTGTGACTTTAAGGAATAGTAGATTGAGAAATAAAGGATTATGAAATGACTGCTTTTGAATAGTAAGTTGTTGTTTTTGTCACACTAACAGCTTATGTGGTTTCAGTAGGGAGCTGAACAAATTGGGGAAAAAAGCACATTGAGAACTCATAAGGGCAGAAATCCCAGGATGCTAACTGACTGTAGAAATACTGAAGAGTGGTATCAATTAATCTTCTTGTCCTAGCCCTGTATTCTTCCTTAGGTAGCTGTAATTGGCCAGTGTCAGGAGCAGGCTATTGTTACACATAGCACTGTAGTCTGACCCAGCCTTTATGTTCAGTGGTATAGTGATGCAGAAGCTTATCAGCTGGAACTTCCAGATTTGGGTCATAGGAGGGAACTGAGGTGACTCTTAAAATAATATGACACAATTTTCTTATTGTGATAGTTCATAACTTAAAAGCAGCAAAGAACGGTAGTTCTAACACAACCCATAAACTTTGTAGTGATAGAACTGCAAGAGAGTTTTTATCAAAATCAGTACTTTAGGCAGGTTCCAGGTTTTTTGTCCTGATTTTGTCATTCAAATAAAGCTAAAAAATATCAGTGAAGAAGAGTACATAAGCCGTGTCACTTTAATTTGAATTATAGAGGGAATTCCTCTCAAGGGCTTTGTGCTTTATCTAACAAAACTGACATCCCTAGCAGCTACATAGCAGCTCATACCAGTGCCTTAGCCCAAGACATGCACATCTCTGAGCTTTGCACAAATAGCTTTAATAGCAAGACACAGGTTTGCAATCCTGTCCTCTTCCAGGAAATCTCCTTCCTTTTGCTTATGTACATTCAGAAAACAGCTGGGTTTGTTGTCTACATACTTTGCAGTGGTGAATTTATTTGAACCTACAAGATGATTAAGGGATGAAATGTATGAGAGAAGTAAAAGCATGGCTTACCCAAAGGGATGGGTCCCAACACACCCAAGTTTGGACTTGATGATCTCAAAGTCTTTTTCAACCTGGTTAATTCTATGATTGTGATTAGCTAGGTTTTGTTGATTCGATATCAAACATGCTTGACATCAAACTTCATTTTCTATTCCATCTCTTGTTCAAGACTCCTATTTTGCTTGTTAAAACCATGATACAGTTTTCAGGAGGCAGCTTAGTGTGTAATCTTAGTATGTAGTCTTAGTGTGGCTCTCTCATTCTGAAACCAGAGACTTCAGTCACCACTCCAAATACACACCGGTACAAGTTATGGGAGCCTATTCCAGTGTAACAGAGGAGTTCAGATAACTGAGATTGTGTGAGTGGAGTAATTCCGTGTTTACTGGAGAAAAATACTGGTTGCAATCATCAGTGATCTTTGATGCAAATTAGATTTATTTTTAGGTTTGGCAGCAGTGATAAATTACCTCATTATCTGTTATACAATGAAGATTAAATCGATGAGTATTTGGGAAATATATTTTTATCTTCCATTGTTACTCTATTTAAATGTTGATGCAAATACATGTCCTCAATGTTGCTGCACTTTGTTCTCTTAATACCAGTAAAAGTACAAGTTTGTAACTATGCTGATATTACCCTCAGAACCAAAAGAGAGAGAAAAGTAGGTTCCAGTTAACCTTTCTGCTCCCTAAGACTCATAGAGAATCATAGAATGATTTTGGCTGGAAGGGACCTTAAAGATCATCTAGTTCCAGCCCCCTGCCATGGTCAGGAACTCCTCCCACTAGACCAGGTTGCTCCAGGTCCTGTCCAACCTGGCCTTGAATACTGCCAGGGGTGGGGCAGCCACAGCTTCTCTGGGCAACCTGGGCCAGTGTCTCACCATCCTCATAGTGACGAAATAATTCCTAACGTCTAATCTGAATCTACCTTCATATGGTCAGAAGTTAAAGCAGGGAGAAAGTACACATATACACACCCAGACACAGGTCCTGGCTGCAGTAGAAAGGGGCATGTATTACGCCTCCTAAAGCAAGTAACTCGAAAGCAAGTCCATGCTCTGCTGCAGAAATACAGAAACCTTTTTGTTTTGTCCATCCCAGTACAGCTTTTGTGGCAGAAAACCCCGTTTCCCAGCAAAATCCCACCAGGCTCTGGCGGCTGAGCTGAGAGCACCACCGCTCCCCTCCAGCACCGGCGCGCCGTGCCGGATGGAGGGATGGATGCATACACGGATGTATGGGCGAATGGATGGAGGGACAGACGGATGAATGGGGTCAGGGCCGCGCGGGGCAGCCCGGGGGGGGGGGGGGGGCGGGCCGGGGGCGTCGAGGCGGGGCGCGCACGGCGCCGCCCCCGGTCCCCATTGGCGCTGGCTGTGGGGGGCCGCTCCGCGCCGCCCCCCGCGCACAAAGCGGGGCAGCCCGGCGGCGGCTGTGTCGGCGTAGCCATGCAGAGCTGCGGGCGCTGGCTGGGGCGGCTGGCGGCCCGAGGGGCGCCGCGGCACCTGCGGCCGGCGGCGGTGGGGGCTCCGCTGCGCTGGGGCGGCGGCGAGGCGGCGCGGTGCATCGAGCAGCTTCTGCCGCGGCACGATGACTTCTCCCTGCGGCACATCGGGCCGCGGGAGCGGGAAAAGCAGGAGATGCTGCGAGCCGTCGGGGTGCAGGTAGGTGCCCGCTCCGCACCGTGCGGGGCGTAGGGTCGCTCCCGGCGCGGGAAGTAATGACAGCGTACGGTCTGCTCTTTGCAGAGCGTCGAGGAGCTGATAGATAAAACCATCCCGGCCAGTATCCGACTCCGGAGGCCGCTGAGGATGGATGATCACGTCTGTAAGTAACCACATGGTCCCGAGTACTCCTGGACCCCCTTCCCCCGCTGCCTCTCTCGGCGCCTTCCGGCCGCCCGCGCTCGCTGGAGGGACTTGGGGTGCACTCCACGGAGTGCCCCCCGCTGAGACGTGTAGTGGACAGACCTCCCCGCGCAAGTGAAGTGCGGGGTAAGTCTTTAAGTAAGCGTAGCAGTACCAGAACCGACACTTCAGTCTTCACAGACTAACTTAGTAGTAGTTCAGCTGCTGCGCTTCTTGTGCTCTTGTCGGAAATCGGTAGGAAAACGTGTGTGGCAGAGCGGGGCTGCCCAAAATCTGCTTTTGAGCTCAACTGCTACAATGCTTTCCCTTTGTCTCAGGAGTTTGATATGGAAGAAGAAAGTGTGGCTAAAAATCGTCCCGTTGGTGTGGACTGTAGCCTCAAATGGGCCACTGTCTTCTGTGGGCTTTTTTGCAGGATTCGTTTTCTGTTGTTGGGTTCGTGTAGTGTCTTCCTCCTCCTGCACACCCCCAAATGTGCACATTTTAATAACATTCAAAACCTCTGTCTCTCTATAATGGATACACAGCAGAGTAATGGCTAGCGTTTAGAATCTGTCTGAGGGAGCAGCATAAACCTGCAGGAGCAAAAAACTTCTGAGCCAGCAATTGTGGCAGTACAGTACTTCAGCAAAACGCTGTGGGAAACTTGAAATGATTTGATGAGGTTTTAGATATTAGCATCTTTAAAAGTCAGCAATCACAGCACAAAACTTCTGTCTGCATAACTGCGATGTTGTAGGTATCTGTGAACATGATGCTGGAAATCCCGTGAGTGAAAGAAATGCTTAACATGCACTGTAGCTAAACAGTTCCACTGAAACTAACAAAGCCCTGGGGCCGTTCAGGTGGTGCAGTCAGTTGCATCGGTATTAACTTCGTATTCGCACCATGAGTCTGTGCCCGGTTTGCAGGAAGGTTGACCCCTCTTGCTGGCTTTCTTTTCACTGCTCACCCATGCGCTGTAATGTGAGTGTGAGCTCCAGGCCCGCAGCTCCGGTGAGGCTCCTGGCCAGTTCAATCTGGTTACTCCGAGATGACATCACGGGAGAGAGGCAGCGCCACAGCGAACAGCCAGGAAAACTAGAGCCTGGGAAGACAGACTGTAGCTAGGGGGGATGCAGTGTTGACTGGAAGTTTCTACTTCCAACATGTTTTATTGGTACAGTGGTATTTTATTTCTTGGTAAATCCCCATCCTATTAAAATGGGGACCTGGCTGGTGAAGTGGAATTTAATCATTGCTTTCTGCCTTTATAACTGATGAAAGTATTGCTTGGCATGTTTTCCTACAATTAATGTATTTTAATCAAGGTACTCTCAGACTGATGAATGGTTTTCACTCATCCTCAGAGGAAAAAGCTTTTGAGATTATTGTGTTTTTAGGTGTGTAAGAGGGGTTAAATGTAGATTTTTCACTAATTACTTTTTTAAAACATGTCTTTTTTGTTGTTGTTTTGTTCTTTCTATTTTTTTTTCCTTGGTTTTTAAAGTAGATGATAGTTTTGTGAAGTTTACATTATTAAAAAATACATAAAAGTTATATAGTACAGTTGGGCATTGAAATACTTGCACATTATTGAAAACTAAACTGGTGATGTCAACCTAAATCAAAATCGTGATGTAGTTTATGTGTTCTCATGCTGATTTGCATAGCAGTTTTGAAGTGGGTGTCTCCTACATTGCTGTGCATTGGTTGACGTTCTGTTGTATGAAGGTTCTCACGGTGCAACAGGACCTCATTAGCTAGCAGTGTATTTAGCTCACTGGCATTTTTCTCCACTTGTTATGCTGTTCTTGTTCTCTTAGAGTAAACTGTGAAAGAATGTGACTGTGATGCAGTTTCACATTGCATGGCATGCAACAGAGTTTTCAAAGGAGATGCTTGCATGAGGTACAGAAAACCCTTTTCTGCACAATGCTGCATTTTTTTCTGCAGCCAATGTGATGAACTATCTTTTGTAATTTAATGTGTAGATTTTTGCCACTAGTTCTCCACTGCATTGATGCAGAAAATTCCAAAGCTTATAAAAGTTAAAAGCCTCAGCTTAAAGCTCTGCAACTTCACTTTGAACATCGTGTACCTAGGACACTGTTGTCTGACTAAAACTTGCTTCCTTGTTAATGTATCATTGGAGAGAACACTGTCTTTCTTCTGATCACCAGTGTGGGATTTCTTATGTGAGTATGATATATTATTTCCCTGTCATACCCCTTCTATTAAAAGGAAATAGCAAAACTAGGGAAGTTTCATGAGGACTATATTCTAAACAAGTTATTTTTATTTGTATGAGGACAATTTTCTTCCCACTATCCCCCAAACTCATACATGCAATGAGAGAACAGGGCAAGGCAATTCAAAACATGTTGTTCAACCTATGCATTCACAAAATTTCTAATATGGTAATTCCTAGTGGATTATGTATACACTTCCACTTTTCTGTATAACTTCAGTTAAAAAAAAGTAATCAAAGTAACTCCAGAGAGCAGCTGAATGAATCAACTGCGTTCAAACTACTCCTTTGTATTGGGAAACACAGTTGAGTTTGTACTGTAGTCTCATTGAAGTCAATGATTACAATTAGAATTAAATATGCATGCCCAAAAAACTGTACACACACCATACATCTGGGTGACTGTTATAGGTCTCTGCAACTATATTTGTGGGTTATTTTAAACTTTTATAGCTTTAGGCCTCATCTCTGGTGTGTACATTTGGTGTATATCATCAAATTTTGGTGTGGCAGTAGGAGAGCTTGTTTGCAATACAGGTCTTTCCCTTGTAATGTACAAGTTGTCTAAAAGACATAAAATCAATGGCTGTGTGTACGCAATAGCTGAATGGCTGTAAAAAAAAAAAAAAAGCAAACCAAAAAACCCTCCTCCGGATGCAGCTTGTATTTAAGAGCTGTTTTAAATTGTATTGCATATTCCATTACTCATAAATAAAAACTCTCATTACAGTAGAAGCACAATCTTTTTGTGCGTGTTTTGTTTTTCCTAGATGTTTTAGCATAGCCCTACTCTTCAATGGAAGAATTGAGCTTTATTACTTCCCCGAAGGGGAATAATATGGTAATAATAACATATGGAAAGAGAAAGCCTCTAGCCTTAACTGGGCATTTGTTTTGCTTAGGTATGAATGAAAAAGCCATTCTGGTAAATGCTAAGCTTTGCTGGTACAAGTGCATCTACACTAGAAATGCTTTTTCAATTGTTATTAGTGCTCCTGTATTGGTGAGTCTTCTTGTACAGATATAGTCAGTGATGGAGGAGAGGAGCATAACTTGTGCTAAGAAGTTTCTGAATCGAGTTGCTTCTTTTGGTATGTAATATGACGGAAGTATCTGTGTTCCTTTCCTGACCTGAAAAAAGACATTTGAAAAATGCCTGCTGCCATGAGCCCACACTGACAGTGTTGCAAAGCCACCTGGACATGCCACTGAAAGCCAGTAGGGGCTGGCTTTCCCTAACAATAAGTTGCAGTCCTGTACCTCACTGATTCTGGAAGGGGACTTCTTTTACATTCAGCTTTTTCTGCAGATACAGTTAAGGGGAAATGTTGTTTTGGCATGTAATTTTTGCTCAGTTACTATTTACAATAAGGTTAGGCATTTGTTTGGTGCTTAACTGTGATCAGCGGCTACTACAGAACTTTTTTCCTGCTGTCACTGTAAGTAAACCCAATCAGCTTTTCTTTAGGTATTGAAGGTGCTTTAGCATGTTTGCAGCGATTGACCCACTTGAAGTAAGAGAACAGATCATCTTATGTAAAAGTAATCCTCTTTCTTTTATCCCTGCAAAGCTACTGTCTACCTCAGTCGCAGTTGTCCTTTCAATACTGCTACTGCATGTCCACCTTTATTTAATAGGTAGGCTTTGTACATACTTATGCAGAAACAAATTTTTAAATTTAAACCCTGAATTTAAAAAAGAGTCTACAAGCTCTACCATTTCTACATGCCCCCCCCCCCCCAATATTCCCAGTTACATTCTCAAATTTTAGAATTTATAATCATTAGTTTATAAAATCTGTGTAAGAACTTCTGCTTTGTTTTAAGTAAGCCAGGGTATAGAGCAAATCAGAGGCTATTGATTTCCATTACTCAGGAATGCAGCTCTTTATGGGTTGTCTTCCTAAAGGCAAGCTGTGATGAACTACTAGGCAGTATAAAACATTAGGGAAGCAGCCTTCATCCCAGGTCTCTTCAAAGAGACATGCCAAATGCAGAGGTGTGTATTTGAGCTATACTGCTGCTGTTGCCTTCATAGTGACCAAAGGAGTGTAAGTAAGTAGTGTGCCCTCCAGCATTTCACCATCCTCACTGAAACCAGTAGCATAACTGTCTTCACAGTAGCTACCTGTGACGTATGTATGTAATAATACTAATATATTCGGTGTTGGGATCTATCAGCACAGCTCTTCTAGGTGGGATGTGGCTCAGCTCGTAAGCTTAACTGCTACCTAAGCTGCCTACAGCCTCAGTAGCTTTTTTGCTTTGTGCCTTTAATCAGTTTAGAAACTGGTTTATTTCAGAGAAAATAGCAGCACAAGTGGTAGTTTATTAGCTGTGTTAGCTGAGAAATGGCTCTGTAGAAGAACCATCCACTCAAGCAAACAAAGGAAGTGCTATCTGGCACATACTACAGTATTTGTGGTATGTGTTTACTTCAGAAATCACATTTCTAATGCATTTTTTGTGTGTGACATTGGGCTAGTGTGCCTTCAACTGGATTTGGAGTTAAACAAGCAAATTTGTTACCATTTTCAAAAAGCACTGATGTTTGAATTCTGCAAGAATACAGCCCTCCCTTTCTCAAACTGCACCCAAATTGTCCTTCATGAAACCTTTGGATTGCAAGTGGTAGCGGAAGATCTCAGTGTTAAAACTCTTACTTAAAATAGAGAAACAAGTGCACCTGGAATAAACTGTGTGGGAGGAATACTGGAAACCAGAGCTGCCCAGCAGTTTAAGAAACTTTGCCCTGGACAGTGCTGAGTTAAAATATAATAAACACATGACTCTTGAGTCTCCAGAAAAAGTTGCCATTTACTGAAAACAAGAAATTAATCTTTATACATTAGATCTAACAGTAACACTGAGTAAAAGGCAGAGGAGAAATGAACTTTGAAGTGAGAACTGAAGATCAGTAGAAAAATAACTTTGTGGAAGGTATAATATAACTATGGAAGACATCAATTGAAAACCAGATTTTTCTTTTTAATTAATGTGTACATGGAACACAATAATAGCACTTCAAGTAAAAGGAAGAGGGAGATCAGTTTTGAAATCGGAGCTGAAGTTACAATATCCTTTTTTATGGCTGCAGAAGAAATTTAAATTCCAGAGAATCGAAATTCTCTACCTAGAGAATTATTTGCTACCAGATTCCACAGCATTAACTGTTTTGACTCAATCTATCTTGTTGGAGTATCTTGTGGAGAGAATTAAGTGTCGAGACCCAAGCTACTCTGCACTGGTGATCTCTAGCCTTACATTAATTCCAAAGTCTGCTTTTCCAGCTGCAGTGCAGAATGAACAGAACTTGGTGCAGCTGCGCCAATACAGCAGTTTCCCAGGTCAGACTTTGGCGAGGGGGAATGAAGAAAGACATACTTCCCTCATCTAGGTGCTTTGGTGTCCAATGACACCCACATCTGTTGGGTTGGGCAGACGTATCTCCCTGTGTAATCTTAGGCAGCTTACTGACCATCTTTCTGCATCTGCAGATACTAAAATTCTTGGTAAATCTTTTCCTTTGGCAAATGTTGGGTAACTTTATTCATTGACTACTAGGAACAGGTTGACTGAATGTGATCTTTGCGCAACCTTCAATACGCTGAGAAGTATGTGGAAGTATGACCAAAGACTAAATGATAACTGGGGAGGGAGTGCAAATGCTTTCTGTCTGAACACTTCAAAAGCATTGTGTTGTAATCTTTCCAAACTAAACCAGCAGACTCATTTAAAAATTAATCTTAAATGGAATTTCTTAAGCTAGAAATACTGTATTTTTTTAACAGGTAAGGCATACTGAAATTGAACTAAAAGAACTGCTCTGTTTTATAGCTCCTTAGGGAAGATGCAAGAAAATGAAGTTCTTTAATACTAAGAAATTACTCCCGCGTGCTTGATTTGAGCCCATTTTGGGCAAATATACCTTTGCTAGAAACACTGAATCATCGTTGTGGATTGCTGTGGCGTAATTCAGTGATGATTCTGCAAGGTTTAGCTAATAAAAGAGTGCCTTCTGAGATACATCTTAATGCGTGTGCAAAAGACCAAATTGTATATGGCATTAGCACAAAAAGGGCTCCATAAGCCATTTGCCTATTGCTGTTTCTCTCACTTTTATTTCCACATTGGCTGAGACCCTGTTATTATTCAATTGTTGCATTTCCCAGAATTTTGGAAGAATTTAACTTTCCTGGAATATTTTACCAGCTTGTTATTTGATCTTTACTTTTCTTGGTTTGTGCTTTATTCTGCTACTGTATATACTTGCCTCACTGATGTTACTTTTTTTTTTTTTTACACAGGGGTGCATGGCATTTAGTTAAATACTGTAGTTTTCTGAAATAATTTCTTTCAATTAGGTGAAAATGAAATCCTTGAAACTCTATACAATATTGCAAGCAAGAACAAGATATGGAGGTCCTATATAGGCATGGGTTATTACAACTGCTCAGTGCCTCAGCCCATTGCACGGAATTTGTTGGAGAATGCAGGATGGTAATGTACCACATTTTCTGTTTAAATGTATTTGTATAAATATACATTTAAATGTATTTGTATAAATATACATTTAAAGTTTATCTTATGAATGACCACAGAAAAAAATACCCCAAACCTTTTTTTTGTACTAAGACTTTCATGTATTTGATACTGGTATGTATGCTACTGTGTAGGAACTGTGTTGTTCATGTTCAAGCTAAAGAGGAAAAAGAAGACTTTTGAGTTCAAAAGGTGTATTTTCTGTAAGATATTTAATTAATTTTTGTGATTTCTGTTCACAGCTCCTATTTATTGTAAACTAGAAATAGAATATTTGTTTGCTTTAAAGAAGTATACAGATCTAGCTCCTAAACCAGAGAAATTCTTTCCTAACTGCTGCCAAAATTTAAACTGCCTCACTCCTCTGTTGGTCTCTGCAATTTGGGGTGAAATTAGTTAAATACTATGCAGTACTTTGATTATGGTTTTCTTAGGAAGAAGTAAGAAGCCTTTAAAATTTTAAAGGCTTTTCTCTTGGTATATATTTCCTGATTTAATTCTTTTTTCTTTTTTTTTTTTTTAAACCGGAGGTCTTTAGGAGCTCAAATGTGTATCTATAAAGAATATTCTCATCTGAACAAATGATTCGCTGGTGCTTGAAAATATATATATAGCATTACTTGATAATTCATTTATGAAAAGGCTGAGAATATTGTTTACATCACCCACCTGACACTGCAGGTTCCTGGGACAAGCAAAAGAGCGGCATTTCTGACTGAACTGAATTTGAATGTTATCAGTTTGGCAGTGGGGTTCTTTTTTGTTTGGTTGTGGTTGTTTTGGTTTAGTTTTACTACTTAAAAAGGAAAATATTTTAATGCATTGATTCATAACTTATGCATTGATTCATAATTTATGAACAGCATTAATCTAAGCAATAATGGGGTTTTGTCTCTTTATGGACTTTTCCAGACAAAGTCACTAAGGCTTGATTATAAATACTCATTTAGCATTGACATTTCCCTAAAGAACAGTAATTCAGAAATGATACAACAGAAGAACTAAATTTAATGTGAAGTCTTGCTTTCCAACACACTGGGGGCCTCTTGATACCCTGCATTGTCTCATTTGATTTAGAAGTTCCCTTATCTCTAGCCTGTAACATCCTTTTTTATGTACCATATTAAAATAATAACTGTCATCTGTATTATTGAGTTTTTAATTTAATAAAACCAAAATTTTCTCTATATATATATGTATAAAAACCACCAACCAACCAATGAGTCATATTAGTCAGTGTAAAAGACCATCGTTACTTAGATGCTATATTTTTTGTAATTTGGATTGCCATAAGTAGGTCTATGTATCTGTAGACCTTCAAGTCTATATATTTTTAGACTTGTCTGCTGTATTTGCATCTCAAAATTTTTAACCCTTGAAAAAGATGCACTGTTTGGACTGAAGGAACATATGCAGTACATCTATGCAAAGTTTTATTTGGCCTTATCCCCACCCACTTCTTGCAACATATGGAATCAACAGTGCCACAGTGCCACAAAAAAAAAACCCAAATGCTCTTTTGCAAGAGGCAAAACCAAGAACAGTTAAAAAGTAAGCAGACCAAAATTAACTGTGTATTTTTAAATCCTAAAAAATTACATAGTGTTAATGAAACAAGTGGGAGAGTCTGTCCATAAATCTGTTCTTGCAGTGTCCAGTAAAGCCAAACTAGATGGCTAAAAGCTAAAATTCTGGATGGCTAAAGTGAAGGCTAATCTGTTTGCTTGAAGAGGGTGTAGGTGTGTGCTCATGTGTGCAAAAGCAATTTTATGGACTTTAGGGAAGCTGTTTGTTTAGGAAATCCAACCTATACTGAGTGTGTGACACTTTTCATGCTAGCACATTTCACATTGCAGCTCCAAGGGAGCTCCAAGGGCTTATTGTTTCTGATCTGTCTCTCACATGGCTCTTGGTTTCTCACTGCATGGCATTCCTTAGAGCAAGGCTTCTATTGGTGTACAGTGTAACTTTACAAAAGATTGATTGTGCAAATCTGTGAAAATGAAAGTGAAGGACTTGTAGTATTTAGGACACTTGGACTTATTAGAAGGAGTTAAACAGCAAAGGGGTGACTTTCAGGAGGAAACTGTTTAGAACAAAATTTATTTTCAGCTGAGAATGAGACTACTGACCCACACTGCTTTCTTTAGAAGATTACCACGAAAGTCTTCCCAAATCTCAGATTCTGGGAAAAAAAAAAAAAAAGCTCAACACTGATGGTGTTTCAAAACTCCTAAAACATTTGGACAATGATGTGTAATATCTTTGTTGACAGTAAAAGCTGAATAGCTTAATTACTATGTGATAAAGCTGCGACCAAAGTGCCACTAGTAAGTGCCTGGGAAGTCAGCATTCAGGAATTTCTTGTACTGGTAGCTATAGAAAAGAATAGGCATACTTTAAAGTCTGAATCCCAACGTAATTACTTCTGTATTCATGAAAGAAGCTATTTCAAAACACTTGCTAGAATTTTTCAGATAACTTTTTCCAAAGAATACCTTGAATGAAATTTAGAGAACAAGCAGAGAAATTTCTGTTGTGGACCTGAAATGCTGCATTTAAAATTCCAGGGATTTGACTTAGTTACAGAAGATAGAGGATAAGTATCCCTTACTTTTGATACTTTATTTCCTTTTGGTCTTGGTCACCAGCTGCTAACAATTTCTTGATCCTAGCAATGTGTGACTAATAATTCCATGCTGACGTGGGGTGGAAGTCTTACAAGTATTTTTCATACACTTCTTAGTTGATATTAGAAAAAGTACTAGCCTGATTTTTCCAAAGAAATAAGTAGCAGGCCAATGTGTAACTTGCTTTATCATTAGAACATATCAACTCTAAGATGCTGCAGAAGAATTTATTTCGGGGCACACCGCCAATTATGTGACTTTCAGCAGAGAGTCCTGAAGTGTATGAATACCTGCCATCTGTCTGCTGGAATGGATGCATAGTCCTTATTCTGCTGTGCCCCATATTAACATATTCATTAATTTATTTTCACTTCCAGTGTGCTGAGCTCTTTCCCTTCTAGCACACCAAATTAATTCTGTGCCCTGACATGAATATAAATGAAGATGTGAAGAGCTGTGGTTTTGAAACTCAGCTTACATATAGTGTTCTTATTAACATATATGTCAAAACAGTGTAGTATTTAGTTTGGGGGCTTAAATGGATAAAAATACCTATCAGGTCTTAAAAATCAAGGCAGCCTTTGAAGTCACACTAATACCATACAACGGAGCATGATGTGGAGGTCTCCACAGTACAGCTCACTTGATTTCTTTGCCCCAGACATTAAATATGTAAGAATAAAGTACTTGTGCCAAGGACACCTGCAATCTTTACACTGGTATTGTAACTTGTAAAGCTTAGTAGCAACCAGCACTTATCCACTGTGTTCTGAAAATTATGCACAGCATGCAAAAAGCTGATATAAACATTATGCAGCTGGTTTCTACATGGTTACAAAATGGATATAGAAAGCTGTACTAGCAGCTGTAAAGCATGCCAAATTGGCAGTAAATTCAGTGTTTATGCTTTGAGTTGAAACTGGCATGTCTCCATGCCCTGTCATAAGACTACTCAGCTTTCTCAAACCCATGGGTAAGCTCCTGTTTTAGGAACACCCTTATAACTGCTCTTCAAAGGTGCATAAAGTGCCAAGCAATGCATCTGGAACTCTACATACAGTATGTCATTTGGGAATTTTACAGGCTAGATGGAGCCGCTTGCAGCTGGATGGCCCTCGTTACACAGCTTTACTCTAGTATCTTTCTACACTGCACTATATATGTATATGTGCATATTTAAATTAAATACACCTTTTTTCTTAGGTTTTGTTTTCATTTTGGCCTTAACAGTCTTAGTTTTCCAGTGTTGTCAGATATATGATTTTTTTTTTTCTGGTTCATATACACTCATTATAAGTTCTGCTTGCAGTCTGTCCTACTTCGAGTTCATTTCATCTTATTAATTGTAGGGTCTCAAAAAGAACCCTCTGTATAACCGGCAATCCAGATCAATTCTAGGTCTGCCATTGCAGGAGATGAGTCTTGCAGACGTCTAAAACTGCAAAACATAATTTACAACAAGATAAAAATATTGTATTGATTATGAATACATTAACACTCCAGAGTTTCAATCAAAGTATAGCAAAAATTGCTGAGGAGGATAGATTTTGTTTGAAAAAAACTTCAGTTTTACTTCTGAAAGAAAACCCACCTGTTTTGTATTAAGAAATTAGGTATCATTATAAGTCATAGGTATTATTATAAGTCATAGGTATTATTGACTGTACACCTACAAATACTAATCAAGAGCTAGTTCACTGAATATTCCTTGGTAATGGAGTTTCTGGAATCTCTGCATGTGTCCTGGTTTTGGCTGGGATAGAGTTAATTTTCTTCATAGAAAGACAAAAAAAAAAAAAAAAGAGGTTACTTTTGAGGGGAGCAACATTGTGTGCAGCCCAGGACATGGTCCCATTTGTGAACTCTGCAGTCAAGTATATGAGGATAAGTAGTTTAGTGTTAGACTTGGCTAAGAAGCAGGAAAAACCTTCAATATTTGAGAAAATCATCAATATTTACCTTATTTGGTATAAAGTTATGGCCTTCTGTCTCTGTACTGAATAGTAGACCTGAGAAATTTGAGTAGGCATATCATTTGAATTGACAGTAAATTCATTAGCATCACATTACACAATGAGTTCACTTCTTATGTTCTTTTTTCTAGCTCTTCTATTCTCCAAGACTTTTATCCTACTTTCTCTTTCGTGTTACTGTTTTATTGCTCCTCTTATCTCACTTTATACCACAGGTTCTGCAACTTGTTCTTAAAAAAATCTTCGTGGCTCATCTATTGACTTAACGTGTTGAGCTTCCGAATACTTCGGTCTCTCTTTAAAGACTATACATTCACCTGTAAGCGTGAAACACAGGCCATGAGTGTTCCCACTTACCACTTGTTTCCGGCTGCTACTCTGAAATGAAACTTGTGTAAATTCTGTCCTGAGCCACCATTAAATCCAGTACACAAATTTCCAGGAGGGAGAGGATACTCTGATCTCTGTTCTTGCCTTTCATCCCTGCACTCCTGTTGATTTGTATTTCTGGACTGCCACAATTAATTGTTTCCCATAGAATGTTGCTTTTTTTAAGGAATTGCTTATATTGCCTTTACTGTTTTGTTCTGCAAATGACAAGGTAAGACTCACACCATCCTCACTTCCCTTCACTAACACATGAGGGAACTCTCATTTCACAAGAAGTTGTATATTTCTGAGCTTGATTCTGTGAAATGTCAAGTGCCTTTCCTCCCATAACAGTGGAGAAAACTTGGCAAGTAAAAGGCTTCAGAAGGGGTATTGAAAGTAATGGCAATACCTAGATGTGATTGTACTAAGTATTCTCATGTGATATGACTCCATTCTCTCACACTCAGCACCCACTTGCCCTATCCCCTCCCCAAGATGCACTTATGCTTTTGTTTTAAAAGTAATTTCTCTTCTTAAAATGGAGAAATAGATTTCTCCTGTAAAAAGCCAAGTCAATAACAGAAGAAAAAATATTCTTAGGCTTTCAGGCCAGTAAAAAATTACACCCATCTAAAAATAACCATTTTATAACAAACTTCCCTGTCAATGAATTATGTTTTATAATCTGTTTTTCTTATGACACAGTTTACTTACGTATCACCATAATTCCATTACACATTATCTTCCTAGACCAAACTCAGACTTCTTTTCTTACAGGGTTACCCAGTATACTCCTTACCAACCTGAGGTCTCCCAGGGCAGGCTAGAGAGTCTGCTAAATTACCAGACTATGGTGTGCGACATCACAGGAATGAATGTAGCCAATGCATCTTTGCTGGATGAGGGGACAGCTGCTGCAGAAGCCATGCAATTATGTCACAGGTACTGTTTAAATGTATGGTTAAATCACAGGAGGGAGGAATTCCAGACTTCAGTGTAGGTGTAGATAGGTGAGTGGATTGAAGTAGAGTGTAGGCTTTTCAGCGTGAGCAAATCACTGAAGAGCTATAGCCCATGCTGTTAAGCCTAAAGAAGTTCTCAGCGCTGATGTGAATCATAGAATCATAGAACGGTTAGGGTTGGAAAGGACCTTAAGATCATCTATTTCCAACCCCCCTGCCATGGGCAGGGAGACCTTACACTAAACCATGTCACCCAAGGCTTCATCCAGCATGGCCTTGAACACTGCCAGGGATGGAGCATTCACAACTTCCCTGGGCAACCCATTCCAGTGCCTCATCACCCTAACAGTAAAGAACTTTTTCCTTATATCCAATCTAAACTTCCCCTGTTTAAGTTTTAACCCGTTACCCCTTGTCCTGTCACTACAGTCCCTAATGAAGAGTCCCTCCCCAGCATCCCTATAGGCCCCCTTCGGATACTGGAAGGCTGCTATGAGGTCTCCATGCAGCCTTCTCTTCTCCAGGCTGAACAGCCCCAACTTTCTCAGCCTGTCTTCATACAGGAGGTGCTCCAGTCCCCTGATCATTCTCGTGGCCCTCCTCTGGACTTGTTCCAACAGTTCCATGTCCTTTTTATGTTGAGGACACCAGAACTGCACACAATACTCCAGGTGAGGTCTCACGAGAGCAGAGTAGAGGGGCAGGATTACCTCCTTCGACCTGCTGGTCACGCTCCTTTTGATGCAGCTCAGGATACGGTTGGTGTTCTGGGCTGCAAGTGCACTCTGAAGCCGGCTCAAGTTCATTTTCTCCTCGACCAACACCCCCAAGTCCTTCTCTGCAGGGCTGCTCTGAATCTCTTCTCTGCCCACCCTGTAGCTGTGCCTGGGATTGCTCTGACCCAGGTGTAGGACCTTGCACTTGTCATGGTTAAACTTCATGAGGTTGGCATCAGCCCACCTCACAAGCGTGTCAGCGTCCCTCTGGATGGCATTCCTTCCCTCCAGGGTATCAACTGAACCACACAGCTTGGTGTCATCGGCAAACTTGCTGAGGGCGCACTCAATCTCACTGTCCATGTCAGCGACAAAGATGTTGAACAAGACCAGTCCCAACACCGATCCCTGAGGGACACCACTCATTACTGGTCTCCAGCTGGACATTGAGCCATTGACCACAATTCTTTGTGTGCGGCCATCCAGACAGTTCTCTATCCACCGAGTGGTCCATCCATCCAATTGATGTCTCTCTAATTTGGAGACAAGGATGTCGTGTGGGACAGTGTTGAACGCTTTACACAAGTCCAGGTAGATGACACCAACTGCTCTGCCCCTGTCCATCAGTTCTGTAGCCCCATCATAGAAGGCCACCAAATTGGTCAGGCAGGATTTCCCCTTAGTGAAGCCATGCTGGCTGTCACCAAGCACCTTGTTTTTCATGTGCCTTAGCATGCCTTCCAGGAGAATCTGCTCCAAGATTTTGCCAGGCACAGAGGTGAGACTGACTGGTCTGTAATTCCCCAGGTCATCCATTTTCCCCTTCTTGAAAATGGGGGTTATATTTCCCTTTTTCCAGTCATCGGGAACTTCACCTGACTGCCATGGTTTTTCAGATATGATGGACAGTGGATTAGCAACTTCATTTGCCAGCTCCTTCAGGACCCGCAATGTTTAGCTCAGACATCTAAGGCTTTAAGAAACCTAGGGACCTAGAGATCGGGGGTAAGTTTACAGCAAGGAAGGCTTACTCCTGGTAGAGTAAGGTCACATTAGAGAATATTTAAGCAAACTGGACATACACAAGGCCGTGGGTGCTGACATGAGGCGCCCATGTGTGCTGAGGGAGCTGCCTGATGTCATTGAGAGGCCACTTACTGTCTCTGAATGGTCATGGAGACTGGGAGGTGTGCCTCAGTGCTGGAGGAAAGAAAACATCAATTCTGTCTTCAAGAAAGCAGGAGTAAGTGTGCAGGGAACTATCAGCCACACAGCCTTACCTCAATCCCTCTGAGTTAGTAGAAAAGCTGCTGGTCATGGAAACCATTTCCAGGCACACTTGAAGGACAAGAAGTGGTTCAGGAGTCACCAGCATGGATTCACACAGGAGAAGTTATGCTATGCATGACCATGTTACTAAATTCATACAATTAAACAGCTGGCTTGGTAGATGGTGGGAGAGCAGTGGATATTATCTATGCCTTTGGTGTCCCTTAAATCCTTACAGAGCAGTTGAAGAAGCATGGGCTGGATGAGGCAAGAGTGGAGTGGGTTGAAAACTGAATGGCTGGGCTTAGAGGGTGGTGCTCAGCGACATGAAGTGTATCTGGAGGCCAGTTATTAATGGTGTATCCCAGGGGCAACACTGGGTCCAAGTGATGATCTTGATAATGGGGAAGAATATCCACAGTAGGCTTGCTGATAATGCAGGACTGGGAGAAGCAGCTGATACACCAGAGGGTTGTGCTGACATCCAGAGGGGCCTTGACAGGCTGGCAAAATGGAGAGACAGGAGCCTCGTGAAGCTCAAAGTGCAAAGTCCTGCATCTGGGGAGGAGTAACCTCAGGTATATGGGGTACATGCTGAGGGCTGGCAGGCTGCAAAGCAGCTTTGCAGAAAAGGCCTTTGGGGGTCTTCAGGAACACCAAGTCAAACACAAGCCAGCAATGTGCTCTGGTGGAAAAGGTGGTGAATGTTACCCTGGGCTGCATTAGGAGTGTTACCAACAGGTCAAGGGAGGTGATCCTTGCCCTCTCCTCAGGACTGGTGAGGTGACATCTGGAGTACTGTGTCCAGTCTAGGCTTCCCTGTACAAGAGAGACATGGCCATACTGGAGAGAGTGTAGTTGTTCTGCCTGTGGTACCAGCCCAGCTGCTGGTACCCAGACACACACCTGCGTCAGCTGCCACCACCACAGACACATGGGCCCCTATGGTGGAGGTGCTGCTACAGTTGCTGGCACCAACAGCTACTCAATCTGGTTATCCCGGTGCTGCACCCAGATCACGGATCCTCCGTGGTCTGACTCCAGTTGCTGACACCCAGACAGCCATACACACCCACACTCACCCCCAGAATGCAGAGTCCCCTCACCCATGAGAAAAATTAGAAAGGAATTTAACGAGAGGACAGACTGCACCAATTGGATGCAAGTGCAGCAACTATTTATATGTGACTGTGTCTGTTCACCTCCTTACCCCTCTG
This sequence comes from Pezoporus occidentalis, assembly GCF_034315485.1. Taxonomy (NCBI): domain Eukaryota; kingdom Metazoa; phylum Chordata; class Aves; order Psittaciformes; family Psittacidae; genus Pezoporus; species Pezoporus occidentalis. The sequence goes on along the minus strand of NW_026913425.1, from coordinate 8,662,939 downwards.
TTTTCCTGCACTTTTTCCTTACTATTCCCCTGAACATCTCATAATAAACCCTTGAAATCCCAAAGCACGTTTCTCCTGCATCCTATAATGTCTTTTGCCCAGGGACGTGCCTAGAAAATGTGTCTGTTTGGATTAATTAATTGGAGTTCAAACCTGCCTTGGGGCCTCTGTTCTCCCCTGTGCTTGTGGAGATGGGTCTTTGATGGGTTAATGTCTCCTGTGATAGGCTGGGGAGGTGCAGGAACAGGGGGCTATTTGGGTCCCCAGCTGCCATTGCCTCTCTGGGGGGGTGCAGTGGAGCATAACCTAATGGTTTGTGGCATGAATCTTTTGTGTCCATAAGCACTGAAGATGTGAATTGTTTTTTCCACTAGTGGTTAAAAGGATCTTTAAAAACCAACAAAGTACGTCAGTCATAAGTTGCTAAAAGCAACTTAGCCTAGAAGCTGTTCCTGTTATATCCAAATTTACTATCAGGGATCGGTATTGTAACAATATGTGAAGGAGATCTGAAAATCAAATGAAACCTGAGAGATGATTGAATGTCACTTTAGGACTGTATATCAGGAAGGAGTTTACTCAGCAGAGACTGTGTTGTAACTATTCAGTTGTCCAAAGCATCAGTTTGATATAAAATCATGTTTACCAGACAAAACTAGGCAATTGTCTTAGTCTCCATCTTGATACTTTGATGGCTCATGTTTTGTTATTCAGGGCAACACTGAAAATCTGTATTAAAGACTGCAGTTTTATTCCTTTAAAAGACTGTGTATATGTGGAGGCATTCCTTCAGGCTTCATAAGCTGGCTCCTTGTTCTGTTTCATAGTCTGTTCTTCATTTTCGTCACGTAACAATCTCATTTCAGTGTCTGAAATGAAACTTACTATTTTAAATGGACCAGAAACTTCATTCAATCTTACATGTAATTTGGTTATGGTATCTAATATTAACAACTGCTTCTTAACTTAGGAAATCTCACTTTCAGAAAATGAATTATTTCCATGCAAAACAATAATTTTTTTGTATGTAACACTTTTTTTTCCCCCCTTTTTAACAGGCACAACAAAAGAAGGAAGTTCTATGTAGATACCCGATGCCACCCTCAAACCATAGCAGTGGTCCAAACTAGAGCAAAGTAATGTTTCCTCCATTTTCCACTGTATATCTTTGCTTACAGGAAATCATTTGTCATCTGTGCCTCTTTACTATATACCTAATATTTTTAGAATATAAAGTTATGTTTTCTTTGCAAAATAGAAATGAAAGATCTGTCAACATTTGGTATTTGTTCTACTTTTACATTCAAATGCAACTGCAAAGTAATTGAAGACATTTAAAAAGAGACTAAACATCTGATCAAAAGAAAATATTTAATTTTCTCCTTAAGTTGTTTGCACAAATATATCCATTTGGTTATTGAATTCAGTCTTGTCATTTTTTAACTAGGAAATTATTTACCCTAGATAACAAAACTTCTCTTTTAATGAAAGCTTAATCCAATTTAAGTGTACAGTTTAAAGTAACATTCTTCTAAAAATATTACTCGATTTTCAAAGCTAAACATGCTAGAGCACCAAAATGTTGATAGCCAGTAGCTTATGCATCTTCTGCTCTGCTTTTCTCCATATTTCTGATGATATCAAATGCAATTGTTCTTCAGTACTATATACTATGACATGAAAATTTCTCAGTGCTTAGTGCTGCAAAGCAGGTTCAACTCTTTGTATGTTAAAGAAAAGTTTGTCCAGGAAAAAGTCATATTAAATATCACTCCAAGGCAGGAAGTCGTTTGAACACGATGTCTTCTGCATGTTTTTGTTTTCCAGTTACACGGGTGTTATTACTGAGCTCAAATTACCCCATGAAATGGATTTCAGTGGAAAGGATGTTAGTGGAGTATTGTTTCAGTATCCAGACACTGAAGGGAAGGTGGAAGACTTCTCTGAACTTGTTGAAAGAGCTCATCATAATGGGGTAAAATAGCTTTTATTGATCTCACAGATTTCAATCTGATGTATCAAACAGCCATATTCATAGAAAGTTACGTGAGATACCATCTAAAGTATTACACTCCATTCTGTTAAGTTGATAACCACTACAACCATAGCATTTCAGCTCAGTGCTGGTGATGTGGAACTGTTTGAAGTCATATCCTGTTCAAAATTAGCTGCCATGCAAATACCATACCTTCAGAAAAGAGGCTAACTTCTTTGTGTACTTCTGTTCCCAGGCTCTCACCTGCTGTGCTACAGATCTTCTAGCTCTCTGTATTCTGAAGCCCCCTGGGGAGTTTGGGGTAGATGTTGTCTTGGGTAACTCTCAGAGGTTTGGCGTGCCGCTCTGCTACGGGGGACCTCATGCCGCATTCTTTGCTGTCAAAGAAAATCTAGTGAGAATGATGCCAGGCAGAATGGTGGGTGTTACAAGGTAAGTGCTCCCTTCACCTTTAGTGTCTTTGGGGGAAATCGAAACGAAACACAATATGACATACTGTGCATATTTTAACGTGCTAGAAACCCTAAAAAAGGACTTGTTTTGATGCTTGGATTGGCAAGGGCCCTTTCAGTTATCTTGTACAGCCTTGCTGGATGGGTTATTTTTGTGTACAAATTCACCATGCTCCTACTTGATACCATTTGAAAAGACGCTGCCTTTTCAGTGTTTGTTCAAATTAAGTTCTGCATAACTATTCAGTTAAAACAGATGCAATAATCTGTGGCATTTTAAGGCAAATACCAAGTTTTGGTATTGTGTGCTTAGAAAACTCATTGTGTGCTCTACTGGACCAGACACATTTGCCAGCCATGATATAAATTCAAGTCTAGAGGCTTTAGTCTCACTCTCTGATATCACAGCTGTCCTGACTTAGGCTTTGTTCTCTCCAGTCTCTAAAGATAGATAACTAATTTCAGGTTAGCATGTATAGAGTCCAATGTCTTAAATTACTGTAATTTTAAAGTAACAGAAGCAACATTTTCACTTGTGATTTAGAGATGCAAATGGAAAGGAAGTGTACCGACTTGCTTTGCAAACACGAGAACAGCATATCAGGAGGGATAAAGCTACCAGCAATATCTGCACAGCACAGGTAATGTGTCATGGTTTATTTTCGGTGGTAGAAAGAGTCAAGTTAAACCATAAGATTATAGTCCTAACATCGCTGTAATTTACGTTAGCTTTATTTTTGGAAGTTTTTCCTAGAAAAATCAAGAACACTGAAATATTCTGCTCTTTGTGCATTTGAGTCCTTTAAAAAATGGAACCCTACTTGAAAAATAGGGTATTAATATCTGTTTCCTTAATAAAGACTTTAACCTTGAATTCGTGCCGTGTCCTGAGTCTGTCTGTCTCACAGGTTGAACACCACTGAGTAGTGCTGTGTTTGTTATGAATGAGACAGATTTCTTGGTAAAATGGTGGAGACTTATAATGATCTGAAATTACCCACTCAAGGGAAAACAAAAAAAATAATCCATTTTTAAATTCTAAGCCTACATCTTCAAATTGTCACAACTGATATTTATATCTATGAGATTTGATGCAAAAACATAACATCAACAGAAAGCTATCTTCGCAGGAAAATACCATGGTTAAGTAATTATCCAAAACTGTTATCTTCAGCACGCCTCTACAGACCTTCAGCCAGACAAGTTAATTATTTTTTCTGTCAGTGCTTTGCTCATGAGTTTACTGTTGTGCCAGATTTCCAGGAGGGGTTATTAATAGTAAAATGAGCTTAGTTATTTAGCATTCATGAACTATTCCATAAGTATTTCATACTAATCCTAAACAATGAGTTTCCCATGACACTGGCTTTACTTGAGAGTCTTCAAACTTCTTTGTTGCAGTGGCTGAATTTAAATGCAACTGCTGACACAGTTGCATTTCAAGCAATTGAATTTAGAATCAGTGCTTAGAGTTTCATGAAAGTATTTTGTCTTTCCTGCCTTTTAGCTTGGCCACACTTAAGCAAGTATAACATCAAGTAAGGATATGTGGTTGTCCCTGGGTGTTAAAGAAAATTTCCAGTAAACTAAGATGAAGTAATCTTTTATAATCATAACAGTAATCGTAATAGTAACAATGTTATTTGGATGGTAGGCTCTTCTGGCTAACATGGCAGCCATGTTTGGTGTGTACCATGGGTCTGATGGCTTAAGGCATATTGCAATACGAGTACACAATGCTACTCGAATCTTGGCTGAAGGTGAGTAATGTTAGCAGAAACTCTTCTTAAATCCTTATACATTCTTAAATAGTACCTCTTCTTACAAGATTCTTTTTGCCAGCTACTGTGTATTCTCTCAACACTAGAGAGAACTTTTTAAAACAAAATTCACAGCTAATGTTTTTGTGTACTTCTGATAATGATGTCCAAGAATTAGGTATCTACGTGATATAAGCTTGCAAGCATTACTTCTGTTTCCTTGAGAAACTAACAGATGATGGCAGTCTTTAGATGGTAAGCTTCAGTGCAGTTTTCCAGCTGCAAGCTCTGTAGTTTGCTTACTGGGCCATCCTAGTTTACACACAGAACTCTGCACAGAGTATTGATAACATAGCAAAAATAAGCAATAAGTTAAATTAAAGAAATACCAACATTTCATTAAGTTCGGTGGGGTATCATACCTGCTATGAACACTGAAATTCACTGAAAAAACAGTTTGATAGCTGATCAAAAGCACGGAACCTGTAGCAGAAAATGATGATTGGAACCGGGCTATGTGGTCTGGTAGTTTTTCTTGCTGGCATGACTATCATTGCTGTCAGAAGGAATTACACAGAACCAGAATACTGGACTTGAGGAATGATTGCCACAATTATCCATGCTTTGTTTGCCAGCTTAACTGGAAGACCTTTTGCTGCTGTGAAAAACACGTGGACACTAAACTTTATTATGCAAGCTCCATGACGCTTAATACCCATTTTTACACACTTGTGGTTTTGTCCCTATTGTATTTATATACTAATTCTGCTACTATGTATTACAAATGTGATGAATAAGAAGGATCTTCACTGGATTCAATCTGCATTATTAATTAGGTGTGAATCTGATTTAGATGCATTGCGCACACAGTGATATTTCACTAAAAAACTGGCTATTTTGCTGCTCTGTGCACAAGGAGAATATTTTGGTTTATTATGTAAAAGCATTTACTTATGAGATTGGTAGTGTTGATACGCAAGTCCTGTGTAAGCAATACAGTATGCAGCTAATGGAATTAACTTACTGTTCCTTATAGGTCTCATGCGAGCTGGTCATAAACTGCATCATGATCTGTTCTTCGATACCTTGATGATCACGTGTGGATGCCCAGTCAAAGAGGTTTTGGACAGGGCAGCTCTTAGAAAGATAAATTTTCGGATTTATAGTGGTGGCAGAGTAAGCAACTCCCTAAATCTTTCAGGAATTTTGTAGTATTACTTTTTCTGCATAAAGTCTCTGGTGATTACATGTGCTAAACAGAACAAAATTATTTAAAACTTCTTGTAATTGGCTCAGATATGTCAGTCAGTTATAAACATCACTTAGAGAATGAAGAAGTTTGGTGATGTACTGAATTTCCAGCAATAATCATTGTTTTTTTATTTTATTTCTTGCCTATTTAAAAGGTTCTGTAATTGTTTCATTGCCTATTTAAAAGATTCTGTAATTGTAATTAATTCTGTAATTCTAGCCCACTAAGGGCTAGAGCAGAGGGACTCTAAAACTTAGGGATGAAATAAAGATGACCTCTAGAATTCAAGTCCTGTGGCAGAGTTCAAAGACAGATTGAAATGTAAACCACATTCTGGTAGGCACTTGGGACTTTAGCCAAGATCTAACATGTTCTGGAAAATGCTGGGGGATAGTCTAACAAAATGGGCAATGGAAACAGAAATGTTAGAAGTGAGGTCACAAGTCTTGAAGCTTGTGAGATATATGGCTTGGATGGTTTAGCAGCGGAAAGGTAGGAACTGGAAAATTTTATGTAAATAAAATCAGTCTATGTATCTGTTTCATAAAACAAAGCAACATTTGCATATTGTTGGGTAGGTAGATTTTTTTCATTTTTCCATTTTTTTTTTTCCCCTGTGTTTCTGGAATAATTTCTCTCAACCAGAACAAATATACTGTGTCTGGAATTAAAAGCTCTCAGTAATTATTATTGCTTTTGTCCATAGCTTGGCGTATCACTGGATGAAACTGTAAATGAGAAAGACCTGGATGACATATTATGGATTTTTGGTTGCGAGTCTTCAGCTGTAAGTAAATAATAGGTTACACAGACCTAATTATTTGAATACTTCAGAAGTTTAGTGAAAAGCAGAACTGCTCTTGGCACAGTGGGTGTCTATATGATGTCCATTTGTTAAATACAGAGAATTTCAGATGTCTAAAGAAAGAGATAGCATGAAATCGTGATTTATGTAAAATCACATTTTCTTACTGTGATGCAGTCCTTTCAGTCAACTTGGACACCTTGCATTTAAGCTGTTACTTTTCTTGTGGGGGTTAGGACATGGTGGTCAATTATTTCTCTCCTACTGGAAATTTTGTTGCACGTCATTAGTAATTAACAGCAATACTACCAAAGTGAAGACTACGAAGACATCTGTACCCAGTTTTAATATAATGCTGTTACCATGATAGGTATATACAAGTGTGTATACTAATAAAGTGAAGGGTTTTTACCTAAGCAGCTGATTAAATCTGAGGGTAAGGTGATAGTATAAGCTGGTTCTGATGGCAATTGATTGCGAAACAAATTTCCATTGAAGTACTTGACTCCATGTTTCTTTGTGTCAAAGGAGCTGATTGCTGAGGGTATGGGCGAGGAAACGAAAGGCATCCTTAGCACCCCGTTTAAGAGAACTTCTAAGTTCTTGACACATCAGGTTTTCAACAGGTTTGTGAAATTGCTGCATATCTGATATTTTAGTGGAATCTGAAAGTATCTCTCTACAAAAGTCAGACTTTTCAACTGGAGTCAATTGAGGACAATTTTGTGGCTGTATTCATGCAGTCACTCATTACTCTCAAATAATGTATTTAGTAGCAATTTGTTTTAAATGAGCAAAGCAGTACTCATGGTCACATGCGGGATGTATTTTTTTCTTAGTTTGCTACATTGTACAAGCTATTATTTTAGGACACAGTATCAGCAGGCTTACTAGAGCCCTTACAGTCCGTATTTACTGATGATAGCTTTTTGAGCAAATGATAATGGGCATTTTTCATCCACGTTTCTAGTAGCAAGCATAAAGTACCAATTTGGGAAGAAGTGCCTCGTATACCTTAAAAGTTATCCCCAGTCTTAATTTCTTTTTTATGGAATTCCTATGCTAAAGCACAGATCAACTATCTGGTATAGCTAATCTGCTTGCCTTAACACCACATTTTGTGTTCTCCAGCTATCACTCTGAGACAAATATTGTGCGATACATGAAAAGATTAGAAAACAAAGATATTTCCCTTGTTCACAGCATGATTCCTTTGGTAGGTATATACCAAAAAGATTAAAAATTAGTTGCTTACATATTTATGTATTTTGATAAATACTGAAAAATTTCTTTCTATTCCTAGGGATCCTGCACAATGAAGCTCAATAGTTCAGCTGAACTTACAGTAAGTTGTAATGATACTCTTACTTGAGACACACATGAACGAACTATCCAGCCAGTGTCACTGTACAGAAGTAAAAGCAGGTTTTGGTCTAGTACTCTAGCTGAGGAGGCAGTTTTAGGAGTAGCTGAAGTCATCAGGTCCTTTTTCTGCTAGGAAAAAAGCTCTGAATAGCACAGTAGGAGTGCAAGTACAGGAAGAAAGTGAATGGCTTTGAAGTATCCATTCTGAAAAAATGCAATTTTTGGAATTAGGTAACATGGTCCCGTTCCCATATGCAGTGCTGCAGTACCTAATTTCTATCTGCTTTACAAACCTTGCAGTCAAAGTAAGATCTGTAAACTCCTCAGAAGAAGAAGTGGGGGTCAGCTGGAACTGGCAATTCATGCGTCTTTGCCAGTGAGCTGTTTCTTAGGATAGCACTCCATTTCCCCAGGTGAGGAGCTGGAGTCCGTGAGTGTTTTCATTTTTCTTGCTGATAGCAAATGAAACAGAGCCTTAGCCAGGCTGTCTCTGTAGTAAATGACTTCTGACTCCGAATGAGCTTCCTCTGCTGTGTCTTGATCAGCTTCTCAGTTTTTAGCTTTCACTAGGTTTCCTTTGTCTCCTTTCTCTCACTGCCTTCTCTACATTTTCTCTCTGCTCCCTGTTTTCAGTCTTGTATATTCCCTTCTAAATAAAATGGATAGCAACAAAACTCTGTGAAACAAGCTGAGTGTTACGTACTCTTCCATAACTCCTGTCTGTTTCCCCTGTGATCCTACAGCTCTGCATAAGGATAGGTGACCTAGAAGGAAACAGGATTTTTAAGCATCTTCCAAATGTTAAAAAAAAGTGTTGCTAGAAATCACAGAATCATAGAATTGTTTAGGTTAGAAAGGACCTTTAAGATCTTTGAGTCCAGCCATTAACTTAGCCTGCCAAATTCAACTCTAAACAAGGTTCCCAAGAGCCATTTTAAATACTTCCATGGATAGCGACTCTACCGCTTCCCTGGGCAGCCTGTTCCAGTGCTTGACAACCCTTTCAGTGAAGTAATTTTCCTAATATCCAGTCTAAACCTCCCCTGGTGCAACTTGAGGCCATTTTCTCTTGTCCGTTTTCTTGTTCTTTAGGAAAAGAGACCAACACCCATCTCACTACAGCTTCCTTTCAGGCAGTTGTAGAGAGCAACAAGGCCCTTCCTTCTCTTCTCCAGGCTAAACAACTCCAGTTCCCTCAGCCACTCCTCATCAGACTTGTGCTCCAGACCCTTCACCAGCTTCATTGCCTTTCTCTGGACCCGCTCCAGCACCTCAATGTCTCTTTTGTAGTGAGGGCCCCAGAACTGAACACAGGATTCACGGTGCAGTCTCACTAGTGCCCAGTACAGGTGGATGATCACTGCCCTGGCCCTGATGGCCACACTATTGCTGATGCAGGCCAGGATGCTGGTGGCTTCTTGGCTGCCTGGGCAAAAGCTGGCTCATGTTCAGCCATCTCGACCAACACCCCTAAGTCACCTTTTCATAAAAGAAGATTGGGTTACCCATGCAGGATCTGCCTTTCATAAACTCATGCTGACTGAGCCTGTCACCTGGTTGTTCCATATGTGCTGCATGATGGCAAGCAAGCTGATCTGCTCCATAACCTTCCCTGGCACCATGGGAAGGCTGATATGCCTGTAGTTCCCTGGATCCTCCTTCTGTCCCTTCTTGCATATGGGTATCACATTTGCTCACTTCCAGTCAACTGGGACCTCCCTGTTAGCCAGGACTGTTGATAAATGATAGAAAGTGGCTTGGTGAGCACTTCTGCCAGCTCCCTCTGTACTCTTGGGTGGATCCCATCCAGCCCTATAGACTTGTTTGTGTCTAAGGGGCATAGCAGGTCACTGTCCACTTCCCCTTGAATTACAGGTATTTCAGTCTGCTTCCCATCACTGTCTGTTGCAGCTCAGGGGTCTGTGTTCCTGGAGGAGAAGTGGTCTTACTATTAACTTATTATTAAAGACTGAGGCAAAGGCGGCACTATGTTTTCCTGACATCCAAAAGAAAAGGATAGAGACTGTCATTAGCCCTCCTTTATTGCTAATGTACTTACATAAACATTTTCATTGTTATTAATGTGGTAGCCAGATTAAGTTCTAGTTTGGCTTTGGCCCTTCTAATTTCGTTCTGCATAACTTCACGACATCCTTGTAATCCTCCTGAGTTGCCTGTCCCTTCTTCCAAAGGTCATAAACTCTCCTTTTCCCCAGTGAGTTCCAGCCAAAGCTCTCTGTTGAACCAGGGCATGTCCCACAGTAAGGTTGGGAACTTGTCTTACTGCACAAGAAATGTTTGATTTTTAATAGAGCACAGGGCAGCTTGCTTCCTGCAAAGAGTTTAACAACAAAACAGAGCTGTCTGCAGGATTCTCTGTTATAGTACATGGTTATTTTTCCTTTTTTTTTTTTTTTCCCCTCCCCTTTCATAGCCTATTTCATGGAAGGAATTTGCCAACATCCACCCTTTTGTGCCTCTGGAGCAAGCTCAAGGGTATCAGCAGCTTTTCAAGGATTTAGAGAAGGACCTATGTGAGATTACTGGCTATGACAAGATCTCCTTCCAACCAAACAGGTAGGAATTTTATTCAGAACATTTGCTCCTTAAGATGATTTAAAAAATTTGCCTCTAAAGAAAACAAACCAGGCAAAAATGGAAGAAGTTTCTAAAATGAAATTTGACAAAGAGAAGCCTTTAATGAAAGGTTATGAAAACAAAACTTGTTTTTTTTTTCAAAAATGCATAACCTTATTTCATCTCATCTCAAAGTTTAATGATTTGGTCTTTTCTCCTTTTCCTCCATGTTTTCCTCACTTTGAAGGCTGGTTTCCCTGCCACTGCTTGCTTAAAATAGTGATGTTACTGATATCCTCCTGTAACCTAAATTAAAGCTTTGAAATAGGAATAACCTGTATAAGATGACAACTACAGAATTGTTGAAACTGATATTTGATGCACTAGGAAATACTAGGTTTGACCGAAGAATGCCTAGGATCTGCATGCTCACTGAAATAAATGAAGCAGAGTTGCAGCCTGTTTATATCTGCTAGTAGTTTTGATACAAAATGAGCAGCAAGGACTTACTCTACGCTTAGGATGTCACTGAAAGAGTTCTTATGTTTCACTGTGTGCAGTTTACTATGCATTTCAGTATTAGTTTGCCTCCTCGTAGTCAAGCATGTAGTCCCTTGTTAGGTGAAGAAATGGGGATCAACTCAGGCATCAAAAGGTTTTAACATAGTGTAAGCACATATAATTAAATCTTTTTTTTTTTCATCTACTGTTGGCAAAGGAGACAAGTGCTGTTAATTAATGCTTGTCCAATTGTAATTTAATCCATGGGATGTGTTTCTCTTAATTTGCTGACACTTGCCTAAAGCCGTTGAGTAGGATTAGGTCTGGAGAGTTTTGAAGTTTCAGTAGAGAGCTGGCACTTTCTGTTTTATATGCTTGTGTAACATGGTTTGTGTTCCTCTTGCAGTGGAGCCCAAGGAGAGTACACAGGTTTGGCTGCAATCAAAGCTTATCTAAATGCAAAAGGAGAACGTCATAGAACTGTAAGTGTTAACACTCAAGTGGGGAAGAGAGCTGGGTGGAAAGTGGAGAAATGAGACTTGATTTAGCAGCTGGGACTTATCTAGATTAACACTAAGGTTGTGTATCCTCATCTGTGACAAGCTTTCAGTATTCTCTGTTTCCTTCATGGATCGTGGGTAAAATCTTAAAAGTCTTCCTTTACTTTCCAGACAGTGGGAATGAGGGAAGGGGACTCCCTCAAAGGGTGAGTCTGGCTGGAATGGAGTTAATTAACTTTCTCTATAGCAACCCATATGGTACTGTGTTTTGGATTTGTGGCTAAGGCAGTGTTGTTAACAAAGGGATGTCTTGGCTGCTGCTTTACAGTGTCAAGGCTTTCTCTTTCCCACTCCGCCCTTTTTCACCCTTTCCCCTCCCCAGGGAGTAGGGCTGGGAGTAGGCAAGAGGTTGGGCGAGACACAACCAGGACAGCTGATCCAAACCGACCAAAGGGTTGTTTTATGGTGTATAATGGCATGCTCAGCAATTGAAGCGCAGAGAAAGGAGGACAAAGCGGGGAAGGTCATGGTTATGGCACTCTTCTTCCCAAGCAACCATATACGTGTGCTGTGGCACTGCTTTCCAGTAAGTGGTTGGACACCTGCCTGGCCTTAGGAAGCAATGAATTAATTCCTCTTCTTGCTTTCTTGCTTTGTTTGCACCTGTGGCTTTTGTTTTCCCTATTAGACTGTCATTCTCTCAATCCATGAGTCTTCTCACCTTCTATTTTGCCCTTGTCCCATGGGAGATGGGAATGAGTGAAAGCTGTGTGGGTGTTTGGCCATTGGCTGGATCAACACATTACAGTACTTTTAAGCATTGGGCTTGAGGTAATGACAGTTCTGATCTGAGCATGTTAAATTGTTAAACAGTAGGCTCCTGTGCGAGTCACAAAGCTTACTTGTTTTACTGTGCATTAGAGTGTAGGGCTTTTAATGGCTGCTTTCAGCTCTTGATGTTTACTGTGCTGCCCATAAGTGTATTTTGCTGTGCTTGGAAAGATGTTGACAAAAGCAGCGGCTGCATTGCTGGACTGGCATAGGTCCCTTGTTGTGAGGCTGCTCCTCTGCTGCATGAGCTACCTTGCAGAGAGACAAGGGATTGCACCTCTCTTTTCCCCAGTGAGGTTGATGTGTCCAGCTCTGTTGTATGGGCTCCAGAGCAGGGCTCTGTTGTGAGGGCATCCTTATATAAGAAGTTTGATCCTATTATCTAGCATTGTTGGCTTCTTGTTGGGTGTCCAGAACCTGGTTTGGCCCTATCATAAAAGTAAACAGTTTGCTGAGCTGACAGGGCTGTTATCACCTCCTGTATCGTGGGATCTTACACCTTAACAGGCTCATAATCCTGTTGACTTGGCACAACACTTGATTGAAGGGGGCCTTGCCTACCCCAGTGAGACACAGCAACTCCTGGCACTGTTTTGTGGCCTGGCCTGTCCTTATTGGGCCTCTGTGTAGCACTGTCACAGCTGCAGTGGGCCTCTACCTCTAATGGTTGATACAGGGACCCAAACCTCAACCACAGTGATTGCTCCAATAGTAAAGAAGCACTGGCAGTGGAGGTCAAGAGGACTGTACCATCAGTTAATAAGGAAGGAGGAGGAGGAAGCATCTGACCAGGAAGCCAGTCCTTTGGCAAGGAAACGTAAGGAGGAAGTGATGGAAGTTATGCAAGAGGCAGACACCACACCATCTCTAACCCAAGCAAGCTCCAAGATACGCAGACAGGCAAGCATACTGCCGCCTAGTGCTCAAATGGAATGCTGGAGGGGATAGTCAGGAATTGAGGGCAGGGAAGCTTAGCCGCAGTAATTCCTCGCTAGGGACCAGGGAATCAACAGCACCAGTTGCACACCACCTGGCATCCCCTGGTTGTTCTTGAATGGCTGGGTGGGACACAAGGAAGAGGGACAGTGCACTCACTTTGAAGCCAGAGTCAAGGTACCTTAACTGCAGGGGAAGACAGATGCCAAGAAGGGACCAAACAGTAAGGCTGCCGCACCAGTTGCTGCCAAGACAGTAGAAAGCAACTAGCAGTCCCAGACACAGAATAAAGGCTGAAGTCTGGCAAAGGCACTTCTTGTCTGACACTGTGGGAGTCAGTGAGTATTGCAACAAGGAGAAGAGGGTCTTTGCCTCAGGCTGGGCAGAAGATGGAGGTAACAAAGTTTCATGGAATGTATGGATTTGATGGCCTGGCACATCAGATCCACAGGTGTATAAGGCTTTGGTACACACTGTACCATAATGCCATGAGGGTAGGAGAGGACCTGTCTGCATTTGTGCAGTGACAGAGGGATGTCAGCAGTTGTCTGTGTTGGAGGCTGAGGTGAGCCTTACAGGGGACAAATGGCAGAAGCATCCTATCATATTGGCCAGAGACTCCATGTATCTTTGGCATAGACTAGCTCAGAGGAGGGTGTTGCAAGGATCAGGAAGTACCAGTGGACCTTTGGTGTAGCCACAATAAACACAAAGAAGATTAAACATCTGACTTTCTTGCCCTCTCCACTGAAGAGTTGCTGCATGATAAGGAGCAGCATGTGCCACTTGTTACCATGATGGTACAGCAGTGGCAGTGTCACATCAGCCAGGACTCCCTAGTTACCATCTATTCATCTATTTAGTCACCATACTTCATTGTAAGCCTTGGAGCGATAAGCAAGTCTTACGAACCCTTACATAGTCCCATAAGGCCAGTGCAAAAGTCTGACAGAGGGTGGAAGTTGGCCTGAATGAAGTCACACCACCATTGATATTGCCAAAGTGTTTTTTTTTACCCCTTTGGCAACAGAGTGCCAGCCGCAGTTTGCTTTCATGTGGCTGGGTGTCCAGTACATCTGGAAATGACTGACCCAGGGCTGGAAGCACCTATCAGTCAGTGCTATCACTGGTATAGGTATTCTACCTATCAGACTTTGACTGATGAAGAGTGCACTGGAACAGAGTGAAGACTCTGAATACCTGTAATACATGGATGACATCACTGTATGGGGCAACACAGCAGAGGAAGTGTTTGAGAAAGGGAAAATAATAATTCAGTTCATTCCCAAAGCTGGCTTTGCCATAAAACCAAAGCAAGGCCAAAGGACCTGCACAAGGGATCTAGTTCTTGGGATTAAAACAGCAAGATGGATGTTGCCACAACTTTCGGGTTGAAATCAGTAAGATAATAACTGTGTCCCCGCCAGCTAACAAGAAAGGAACACAGGCTTTTCCAGGCATTGTGGATTACTGGAGAATGCATATGTGCACCAGGTTACAATCAGCTTGCGGGCCCTCTCTGCTGAGTGTCCCTGAAGAAGAACTGTTCTGAGTGGGGCTCTGAGCAACATGCCTTTGAATAGATTGAAGAGAAGATAGTTCATGGGCCCATCTGGGTGGTACTAGCTGTGAGACATGTACTCCACACTGCAGCTGGAGAGCATAGTCTCAGGTGGAGCCCCCAACAGAAAACACCTGGAGAAATACAAGGCCAGCTTTATGGGGTTATTTGGGATCCAAGTCCCACTACACTCTGACTGAAAAAGTGATACTAGCAGTGTACAAGGGGGCCTAAGCTGCTTCAGAAGCTCGCTGGTGCAGAAGCACAGCTCCCCATGGCACAATTGTCTTTTCTGCAGCAGGTACTCAAAGGACGCTGCACAGAGTAAGTGGGTACCGTTAGTCATTCAGCAGGCTTGGATGGGGAGCTCCAGCAGTCTGGGAGTCCTGGAGGAGGTCATGGACTCATCATAAGGCATTCATTTCAGGGCATCACTCAAGGAGGTGACTCATGCACAAGAAGTGCTGCCACATAATGAGTTATCAGAAGGTGAAAAGGGTGTGATCAGTTTACCAGTGGATGCTGTTGTGCTGTAGGAAACCATTGGAAGTGGAAGGTTGCTGTGTAGAGCTCTACACAAAAAGCTGTGGAAGCCACCAAAGAAGGCAAGTTGAGCTGGTTTGCAGAAGCTGGCCCAAGAGACAGCTGAACAAGAAAAGCAACCAGTAGTCTGCGTCACTACTGAGTCATGGATGGTGACAAATGCCCTGTGAGCATGGCTGCATAGTTGGAAACAGACGGTCTGGCAGCACAGATGTACACTCATCTGGACTGCCCCATTGTAGCAAGAAATTGCTGCTCATGTAGAAAGCATTACTGTTAAGGTATATGTCTTACAGGTGCTCACAAGCCCACTGAAGAACACCAAACTGACTGGCAGGTAGACCAGGCTGCCAGAATTGGAGTGACTCAGGTAGGCATGGGCTAGGATCTTAAGGATGAGTTACCCATAGCTTAGTGGGCCTATGAAACACCAGAACATTTAGGGAGAAACCTAAAATGTACAGATGGGCTTGTGATCAAGGGGTGGATCACGCAGGCTACTTGTAAATGTGAAACACTGATTCAGATCTTCAGTGAGATGGATATTGGCCCACATGTCCATGCCTAAAAAGAAAATAAGCAGTGACAGTTTTTTGGTTTTTCAAGGCAGTTCGACACTCTTTCCAGCTTTTCCAGTAACAAAGAGAACAGGAACTGATTATTGAAAATTTAGGCTGCTTATAATATCACTTGGTTCCCAGTGTAGCCACTCCTGACACAAGAAAGAGACAAGCCTCTAGAATACTGATATACTTTGGTGGCTACTCATAGAAGTCTCTAGGTTCATGTGGTTCTTTTCCGTTCAAACTTTCAAGCAATTTCTTTAGGATATGCAGAGATAACCTTGCTTCACAAGGGCCACAAAAACTGTAAATGGATAATCCAAATCAGTTCTGATTCATTGAGAAACATCTTAAGTTGGTAACACTGGAGTCTAAAGGCTTGATTTCTCATCTATACTAACTCTCTGAAACTTTGACCTGAAGGAGTCAGTTGTACCATTTTAACCTGACAAAAGAAGGTTCTTGTAAACCTAATAGGTGATACAACTGTAGTTTACCCCAAAGAGGAATGAATCATTACTACATTTAACAGAATTCAGAATTTTAACTTTTTTTTTAAAAAAGAAATCTTCATTTTCATTTAATGGCAGGCAGTTATAGGTGAAAAATCTGAAAGGAGTATTGTTCATTTTGATGCTTTCTGAGCGATCTGTAATGCCTGGAAGAGTTTAGATGTCCTGCAGGATTTAGGCATAAGTTTAATTGGAAGTGAAATAGGTTGAAACATGTAGATCTGAAATGTTGGTGGTAGCAAGTTTAATTTTGGTGAGATGATTGCAATGTAAGGACAGATTAGCCCAGACCAAAATCAAACGAGCAAAGCAGCAGGCCAATACTCTTGCAGTCGACCTCATTGGGATTTGGTGCCCTCTCGTGGAAAACAAGTCTGTAAGCAGCTGTTCGAAACCTCTTAGCAATAGCCAAAATACTTCAGTCTAAATTTTTGTTTTGGTAGAATACAGAAGAAAATGCTTTGCAAACCAGCTGAAGATGTAGTGGAAAGTTGGAATTAGAAAGTTTTTCCTTTCAAGTCAATGTACATCTGGAGACTGATTACAGAAAATAAAAAAAGAATCCTCATTTTTTTTTTTTTTTTGTTAAGAAGAGACTATTAAAGAAAAAAATAAAGGTGTGAGAGAAAAGGTTTCTAAATATGAATATCTGAGTAATGTTCTGGAACTGCAGCCCTAAATCTGATTTATGCAGTGTATTAAAAATCTGCTTTCCTTGTGAGTCTTTAGATTCTGATACCTGAATGGATTTTCTTTGAAGAAGACTGAGATGCAACCTTCAGGATAAGTGGCAATTTGTCAGGAACCATTCCCTCAGGACCCTTTTTTGAAAACATTGATAATGAGCTGTAGCTGTGCATAGACCACAATGCTTTACGATTTTTAAACTACTTACACTGTGTCCCCTGCTTCTTTTTTTGCTTCTTTTTCCCTTCTGAGGTTTGCCTTATTCCTAAATCTGCTCATGGCACAAATCCAGCAAGTGCACAAATGGCAGGCATGAAGATTCAGCCAATTGCAGTGGATAAAAATGGGAGCATTGATATCTCCCACTTAAAAGCAATGGTGAGTATTTCATTATCTTTAACTGTCAAGGCAGGAACACTCCTTCTCCTCTACAGGTAATAGCACTGGGAGCTGAATCAGTTTCCTTTGAGAGAAAATAGGGCAGTAATAGTGAATGCATGTTTCTTTCCTTTTTTTTTTTTTGCTCAGACACTAGCCATGTGACATTCGTTTGATTTCCGTTAATTCGAGGATCTTTGGTGCTGGAGTGGCTCAGAAAGGCTTTCTACATAATAGGCTCTTTTATAGCAAACCTTTTTGGTCTCCATCTAGTATTTGAAATGAATGAAGCATATTCATGAGTGGAGCATTTGAAACAGTGCTTTATCCTTCGCATGGTGAAGTTCTAGCCCACCTCTGCTGGGGAAGGTGTTGCTAGGCAACTTTTTTCATTTTTTGGAGCAGATTGGATGCAGGTGAATCTTGGGAATCCAAGGGGTTAGCAGGACACATTTCCAAAAATACATATTTGAGCAGGGTTTTATGGTAGTCATAAAACTGTATTGCTCAAAGTAGGGGAATGGTCATTCAATCATATTATCTTGAAGCCAGATGTTTCACTTGGCTTGTCTTAAAGTTCCAGAAGTGACTATTACACGTACATGTTTTAATACCATTTCAAGTTCTGATTTATTAAGAAAACATTTTTCTACCATAGGTATTGGTGAAGGAAATGTCCCAGTATCTTTTGCTGAATATAAATAACTTCATCTATCTGCTGATAGACTTGCTTCTCACCTGTCAAACACTTCATCACCTTAATTTGATTTTTTTGTGGAAATCTTAAGAAGCTTTAGGAGCCTCGATGACCTTTTTTCCTCTCTTCCTCCCTGCCACCAGGTGGACAAGCACAAAGAGAACTTGGCAGCCATCATGATCACATACCCTTCCACCAATGGTGTGTTTGAAGAGCAGATCGGAGATGTGTGTGACCTGATTCACAAGCATGGAGGCCAGGTTTACTTAGATGGAGCAAATATGAATGCCCAGGTACAAAATCTCCAGGGGAAACTTATTGCAACTGCGAGTGTACATATCCTTGGGAAACAAATAGCAGAGCAGTGTACAGTTCAGACCATAAGTGGAGGAGGAAGTGAGGTTTCCAAGAACAGTAATAAAAATTAGATAGTGAAAACAATTCCCTCTCATCTGAATTTGTCCTGGTCTGCTGTAAGATGTACGAGTTGTTAGCTGAATTTGGCCTAGTCTGCCTAATATTTGTTGAAGACATTCTTTACAGACATGAATAAGAGTTCCTAAAGCAAAAAATTGTTTGCATCAATTCTTGTTATGATGTATCTTGTTAAATGGAAATACACATACTAAACTATTTTTTTTTTGAAGTAATGGGTCTTAAAATGGCAGAAGTAAAGAATATTTTGAAATAGAGTATTCTCTTCACAGGTGGGGCTATGTCGTCCTGGAGATTATGGCTCTGATGTCTCTCACTTAAATCTTCACAAAACATTTTGCATTCCCCATGGAGGAGGAGGACCTGGAATGGGGCCAATTGGAGTGTGGGTACCTCTTTATTAGCCTTTAAAATCCGTTAATGTATCTTGGTTGGCAGTTCACTTACATGAAGAGCTATGAACAGGAGAGGTGTACCGTTTGTAAACTGCGGTCCTTCTCCAGGATAGTTATGTGCTGATCTCATGAATGGTGACGTTCATGTGTATTTGCAAACCCTGACTTCCAAGTTGGCTCTTTAGCGTATACGATAGACCTCCCTCAGTAGTCTGTTTTCTGAGTAAATGCAGAGGGGATCTGTGGGCTTTGAGCTCTGATATTGCACATAGTCCAAACCACAGAAGTGGTATGTCAGTGCTGTGAATCTGTCATTCAGAGTAATCATAATCCTTTAAATGAAAGTAATCTTACTCTTAAAAAAAAAGTAAATTTAATACTTGCATTAATATCTTGTGATAAGTTGAAAACTGTCATCCTCCATTGTCACCAGTTATGATAAGAAACTGTTGAATAAGACATAGACCAGACTTTCTGAAAGACTGTGTTTGGACGGAAGGTGAAGAGAAGCTATTGCTGAAACTGGCCAGAAATTGTACCACAGGAATACACATTTAAGTTCTAAAATCGATGTTTTTGTTTTAGGAAGAAACATTTGGCTCCCTACTTGCCTACCCACCCTGTCATCAATATACAGCTGGATAAGGATGCATGTCCTTTGGGTACTGTCAGTGCAGCACCTTGGGGTTCTAGTGCAATACTGCCAATTTCCTGGGTGTATATCAAGGTGTGTAGACTTTTATAACGATTATCATCTGAGGGTCTGTTTCTGTTTCAGCAACTCTGAGAACCACTGGAGCCACAGGAACAGGTTTAAGAGCAAGCTGTCATAAGATGTTTGCACAGACTGAAATGTATATGACTACGGCACAGTCATAAGTCATTTACATGCTTTGAACCCCCTTTGTTTTCCTGTAAGACAATGGAACAATCTGTTCCATTAGGAAACAATAGGAAAGGATGAAGGACAACTACTATATCTATGCAGACTGCTTAATTCTTCTGTCTCTTGTCTGTAATAGTTTTTGAGACAAGTGGACACAAAGCTACAAGCAGGCTTGCCTCTCCATTGTCTCTGACATGGAAGTCTTTGTCTTTAAAAGCTGCTTGGTAATTACTGTTCTTCCAGGAGTGTTTCTGGTTGTACACTGCAGTATTGTTATACTTCACCTGTATGTGACATTTCATTTTCCAAAATCTGTTTAATAAGAACTTGAATTCCAAGGGATTTTACTGTATTTGAAAACTGAACTTGGATTTGGTTTTAGATGTGCAGCAACTTGATCATGATCTATGTAACTTTTTAATGCCTTGCAATTTAGTGATAAGCCTGCAAATATTTAGTTGCAAATATGGCATTATTTAGCCAACTGAGATTAATGTAGATTCAAATTCTGTTTGAGAAGAGGGTGTGCTGCAACTCTGAACAATATTTAAAGCTTTTAGCAAGAGAAAGATTTGGAATGGTGAACCATGGAATGGAATGCTAGGGACAGTGTCATTCAGAGTACCCTGCAGCTAGTTTGATACTCTTACCATGGAAAACTCTGCTCCCACAGAAACCAGCTTTTCTGGAATTCTAAATGAGAAAAAATACGTGCTGGTTCAGCTTCCATGGTAGCGTTTCAGCTGTGAGTAAAAATCACTTCTGACTGTAATCTGGTTCCTATTACAGAATGTTTATAGAAATCTTTTAAGGGAAGCTGTTTCTTCATAGTGCAAAGTGCCACCTGTTTACACTGTCCCATCTAATGTGACTACCTTTAAGGCTGTTTTGGCTTTCTCCTTTGCCGACTTGACTTCTATGTGCACACACAGCTTTTCGGGCAGCTCTGTGGACGCTCTTTCCCTGGGATGGTGACAGGCAGTGTCTGCGGTTCTAAGAAGTGTGCTGATTACGTTCTTGAGTTCTGCTCACTCAGTTCAGAGCTTTTCAGTTTGAGGAAAAGTTTGTGTTGTTCACTTGTTGACTTTAGGTAAAACCTCTTACACAGTGAGCAGTCTCATAAGCTATGTATACTAAAGTTGCTCTCAAGTAATACCTAGTGCTTTTCTGTGAGGGTAGTGTTGAAAATGTAATAGCATACTGTAATAGCAGCATGACTGCCGTAAAACCAGGCAGATGCATTAAGGTGCTGTTGTTTGTCATGCTTGCCAGCACAAGAACACAGTTAGATTGCTTGGGCATTTTTTCTTGTTTCTTCATGTTATTCCTCTTTCAGACAATGGGAGCAAAGGGTCTAAAACATGCTTCTGAGATTGCTATACTGAATGCAAATTACATGGCAAAGAGACTAGAGAAGCACTACAGAATCCTTTTCAGAGGAGCAAAAGGCAAGTATTTGTTTTCTTCTACAAAGATGACTTTTTTTCCCTAGAGTAGAAGTTGGCTTGCAGTATGGTTCTTATTTAATGCTACATGACAGCTGCGTCTCAGACTTCTCTTTATCTTGTTTACAAGAAGAAAAATAACCTACCACAGTGATCTGTGAAGGTATTGCAATGAAACTGAGACTCTTGTAAGTAGAAGAATAAATGCTTGTTTGTAATTAGATGAAATGATGACAATAGATGGAGTAAACTTTGGTATCAAACTGTTCTCCTTGAAGTTCAGTGGCAGATTAATGTACAGTAGAAAAAGGAGAAGCGACTAAATTGAGACCTCCAAATCTCCTACAACCAATGGCACAGCAATTTAAGTACTGGAAGCAGGTTTTGGACTTCTACTTTCCCTTGCATTCTTTCTCTGGAAAAGAAAACAAAACCAAAAAACCACCAAATTTCTCTAATTTCTCCTCCTTATTCTCCCTTGTGAGACAAGGGAGACTCCCCCTGGCAATGCAAAATACATTAGCTACATTCTAGTCCCCTGCTATGGCTCTGTGGTCTGGCAGAAAGAAGTAATGAATAAGAGGTGAAAGAATCATCTATTATAGTGTAACTGTCAGAGGATGCTATTTTGCTTGTTCTTCACCAAAGGACATTGGAGTACAGTATGTATGCTCCTCAAAATATGTGTCTTATATTCACTGGAGTACACCTTGGCTAAACTTGCAGGTTGAATTTTAAGAAAAAATACTGTTTCCTCACAGAAGTGAATGGAAGTTGCAAATTTTGAAAGATTCACAAGGTTTTTCCAGGATCATGGATATAAATTTAGATAAATTCTGCCTTTAGTCTCTAGAACACCAGATTTGAGCTTTTCTCTTTCATATCATGATAGTGACTATCTTGTACATGGCTAATTCAGGATAGCCTAAGACCCAGATGGTGTTGGGCCACTGACAAATGCATTTATTTTCAGTGTACTTGTAAAGTAAAGGAGCTACTTTGACCACCCTTTCCTAGTTCTGTTCTTGGAAATGAGGCCTTTTCTTAATGTGACATGGATTCAGAGGGCCAGTCTTCAATTACCAGGTGGTGTATCTCTTACCTTGCAATTTCTCAGGTTGGAGATCTTGCCCAAGTGGGTATTTTGTAATTTGTCTGTTTGCCATGCTCTCCACCAAACCAATCAGAAAAGACTGCTAGGCAGATCCCATTATACTCCTAGTGAGTAAACAAAGTGTACACTTTTTCATTTACAGGTTATGTAGCCCATGAATTCATTTTGGATACAAGACCTTTCAAAAAAACGGCAAACATTGAAGCTGTCGATCTTGCGAAGAGACTTCAGGATTATGGTAAGCTTAAAGAAACATTCAAGTCGTGCTTATGGATGGTGAATCTGTCAACGATCAGTTCAGGTCTGCTCATGTTTGTTAACATCTTGGAGAGATATTTGAATCGATTGAGTTGTAGTATCTACTTAGAAGTCTGCTCTTATCTTCTCAGTTTTATAAACTGCCCCTTCAGATTTGCAATTGAATGACTTAACCACTGGTGCAAGCAGGTTGGAGCCAGGAGCTTAATAAGATTCCAACAACAAAAAGAAACACTTTCGAAATAGGATGATAGGATTTAAATGCTTCCATCCTGATATAATTTAGGCAGTTTTGTACATGTTCTGCAGAACCTAACTGTGGCTACTCTTTGGCTGCCATTTGAGAAGTCCCATTGAGCTGCTTGATCCTATGCAACTGTGCCTCTAATGAATATTCATAAAAGCTGTTAAAACCCTGACCAGTAATACCTCTCCAGTGAAATAATACAAAGTCCACTTGTGACACCCTTTCCACTCTTGTTAACTGGGCTGCTATGGCCTTAAATAGCACGCACCACTTCAAATGGACTTTTCAGTAGGTATGGAGGTGAGTTACACGGATAAGTTTCATGAAGTCCATCCTCTGCACCCAGAAGAGAAGTGTCATGAGGCTGTAATTAGCAGTAGCGCACAACAGAAATCATGAGAGATCACTTGATCTTTTTACGTTGTTCACCAGTGCAGAAATCTATACCTGTCTCACTTTGCCTGCCATAAGAAGGTAAAGTGACAAAGCACTTCTACTGAAGTGAGCAGCAGGAACAGAAATAACACAGGAGAGAAAATACATACCTGGGGATGAAAAGTAAAAAAAAGCAAAAAAGAACAGGTTTTAACTGAGTTTCATTAAATCAGTGGTAGCTCAATTGTAAATAATACAATGGCAACACCCTTCAGTGTTAAAAACTAAGATACTCAAAAAGTCTGTTTTACCTTTACAGTATACACTGCCAACACCACCAATCAGTTCAATCCTGTAAAGGTTATAAAGGGTTGAATTTGTGAATCAATTGATAGGTAATGTAGATATTAACTCGTAACCTATTGTCAGTGACTATTTCTTCTTTATAAGGTTTTCATGCTCCAACCATGTCCTGGCCAGTGGCAGGGACGCTTATGATTGAACCAACAGAGTCTGAAGACAAGGCAGAGCTGGACAGATTTTGTGATGCAATGGTCAATATTCGTCAGGAAATTGCTGAAATAGAGGAGGGCAGGATGGACCCCCAAATAAACCCACTGAAGGTAAGATGGCAGGTAGAGCAAGTTACCAGCATCAGCTGGTAAGCATCAGACTTATCATGAGACTACATAAGACTGCTTTGAGCTTCTTGAAATTTGACATTTTCCGAAACCTTAAACTTCTTCCAAAATCTGATTTTTTACCTTTTCAATTCAGAAATCCGGCCTTTACTGACACAGCAGAGAAAGTTATTTACAGAAACACGTGATCTATAATTTTTGAGGCAATCTCAAAGTAATAAAGGAGAAATGTTTTTTTTTTATCTGCTTTAGAGGGGAAATCGAATGACCTTAAAATTTAACAGTTAAATACATATTTAATTACTTATTTTAGTAACTGCAGCACAAAATTGTTATAGGCTCAACTTCTGTTCAACTCTCATGATGCTGTCGTCATAATGCCTTTTAAATGCTGAGGGGATTTACTGAAATCCTGGAAACATAGTCAAACCTTGGGTAGTACCTTCAGGCAAAACAAAATCCAGATACTGACTTGCTCCTGTTTGAAATCTGCCTTTTTTCACCAGAAGAACTGTATTCTCAAGAGACTATCTAGACAGTGATTATTTATATGTAGTAATGTGATCTTGAAGGAGGGTTCACCCTGATACATTGAACTGAATTCAGTAATTTCGTGTACTAACATGTACTTTTGCTTGCAGATGTCACCACATACTCTGAACTGTGTCACTTCTTCCAAGTGGGATCGTCCTTATTCCAGAGAAGTGGCAGCATTCCCATTGGTGAGTAAATAAGGAGATCCTAGTGGTGCAGTAATATATAAATGTCCTTTCTGCTCTGTGGTTTTCTGGTCAGTTGGAGCTGAAATAATCTGGTAAGAATAAAGCTCGAGTCATTTT
The DNA here is from genome assembly GCF_034315485.1 of Pezoporus occidentalis. Classification (NCBI taxonomy): domain Eukaryota; kingdom Metazoa; phylum Chordata; class Aves; order Psittaciformes; family Psittacidae; genus Pezoporus; species Pezoporus occidentalis. The sequence goes on along the minus strand of NW_026913425.1, from coordinate 8,638,388 downwards.
TACTGTTGCCCAATTTTTTATGTGTGTGAGTTCCACAGTAGTTCCATTGGTTCTGTTTTTCAAGACAAGGAAAAAAGATCGTAAAACACAGTCTCTACATATGAAATGCAAACTTGGATGTCTAAATCCCAGCACTTGAATACTGGATATTCCTATTTGAAACATCCCATTCAGATCTGCCATACTGCACTAGGGGCTCCAAAAACAGAGTCCCATCTTCTGAGATGTAAAGCTCTGCCCTGAAGAACTTCGATGAGGGTTTAACAAGATGTACAGTCACCATGGAAAAAGCCACACCAGTGTGAATCTGCTGCAAATAAGGATCAAATTGGAACTGGATACACGGGACTGCTTCAGAGCACAAAGGAAGACTTTAACTGCACCTGTGAAGTTTGCCACCCGGATTTCTATACTATATTATAACCATATTGAACAGCACAGCCTCCTCCACTTTTCCTGGGTACCTACCTGTAAGCCAGTTATTCAAAGGGTCTTTTTTTTCTTTTTAATCCCATAACAGTTGTTTCTTTGCAAGCATTTGTTAGAGGACATGGTTACACCCTTTAAAAACTCTAAATATTCTTTTGACTGCAAACTCTATTATACATGCTTGTTAACTTTCAGGGACTGCAAACAGATCTGAAGTACAACTTCACTTAAAAAATGCGCTTTCCCAGCAAGTGTAATTTTTAAAATTTCTAATATCTACTACAACTACATAGACTGCCTTGGTAGAAAAATTAAAATGGTTGTTTTTTCTTCTGTACTTAGCCATTTGTGAAGCCTGAAAGCAAGTTTTGGCCTACAATTGCTCGCATTGATGACATATACGGAGATCAGCATCTGGTTTGTACCTGCCCACCAATGGAAGCCTACGAATCTCCCTTTTCTGAACAGAAGAGAGCATCTTCCTAAGACTGTTTCCAGCTGCCTGGATTTCTGAGTCCATCCGGATGGCCTTTACCTCCCAGAACTGACAGGGGATTTATATACTGTGTATATTTTGGATAATCACCATGTTTGTTAATTGAATCACTGCTCAGTTAAAATGTAAATACAGTTAATATGCTAGGTGTAAACAGAATTTGATTGTTCCACAGCAGATGAATATGAAGTTGCCTCAATTCAGCATTTTGTCTGTTTTGTGCTAAAGTTTTAACAATTAACACCCAAATTGCAAATTGGCAAAGAAGGTATAGTTAAAAAAGTAGAAAATACACAGATGCATAGGCAATAATACTGAATATTAACTGTGGGAGTAATTGTTTATATTTTGTAAAAAATGATGAAGTAGATTGTTTAATATACTTCACATATTATCACTAGCATTGCTAGTCAATATTTCATGCTGGGTTTTTTTACCTACCAATGTTAGTACTCTAATAAAATTGGTCAGAATTTTAATTGTTGTCATCTTCTCGATTTTACATTTTCACCTGGGTTTATCCAACAAAGCAGTATAAAATGATGAAGCTTTATTTCTGGTTTGTCAGAAATGCCACAGCAGTAACCTCTTCTACACAAAGCGAAATACTGACAGAGACTAATATGGAAATAGATGCTTTTTTTTTTTCCCTTAATGAGCTAGAATGATCACTTTTACTGAGCAGTAACAAACAATGTTTTTCTATGTTACATCAGTTTTTCCTTTGTCCTGGGTTCAGCAGTCAAGGCTGCTACAGAGTATGTGTGAGCCCACAGATACCGATGTCAGGCTGGGCTTTTTTCTTACTTAACAGTACTTTTTCCATTGAGAAATGAGTTAAGGAATACAAACCCTCACATCTGAAAAATAAGCAGCCCACTAATCTGAAAAAAAAAAAAATCTATAAACTTCTACTTTTTAAGAAGTGGATAATATTAAAAACAAAATTAGCAACTTTTCTGAATCATAAAATATTTAATAAGGTATATTTGGGGGGGATATATTGTATATAAAATTTCAGATCACAATATGAAGCGATTTGAACCCTCTCAAGCTAGCACTGCCTTCAATGCCATGTAGATGTATTGCCACTGATACAAGACCTACTAAAAGCATACATTGTAACTAATACAGAAGTGGCCTTTTTATATGAACTAGTTTTTACACAACTAGAGTGTCTTGAATACCCTCTTTAAGTGCAAAAAACACAGATCACTTTACACTAATGCAGCAACAATGCATTCATATTGTTCTCATTAGTCATTAGTAGTCAACTTGCGTAAGATACAAGAAAAGCACAATGAAGCTCACAAAAATAGACTAAAAATCAGCCTGTTCTTGCAAAAAAATACAGCATAATAGAAGAAAAAGACAAAAAAGGATTATGCACACCACAGAATTTGCTGTTCTTTAATCCAGCTGGCTTAAGTGCTGTTTATGGGAGTTTTTGCCTTTTTTTTTGTGGGTTTTTGTTTTGGTTTGGATTGGTTGGTTGTTTTTTTTCTCTTTTGTAAATCAAACCACATGGACCAGGCACAACTAATATTGAGGAGGCAGTGTGTAGCTAAAACTCCACTAAGTTTTGTTATCCCCACAATGTATTTTCCTCTGTCCTGAGGTAGTTACAAAAAAACAAATTATAAATTAAGCATCAGCTAGGCCAGTAAGAGCTGAGGCTTCTTCTTCTTCGTCTTCCTCTTCTTTAAAAACATTTTTTTAACTGGCCAAAACTACCCTTGATGTTAAAAGACAGCTAAGAATTAGAGTTCTCACTACACCAGAAAGATGGCCATGATGGGAAGAGGGTTAGCTGCTTCAAAATGTGACAATATATTGAGTCCCATCAAGGTGGCTGGTCCACTGTTGAATTTCTCATGTTTATTCCCCTTTACTCTCTATAAAGTCATTGAACGAAGTACAGAAGAATCTGAGCACATCATCGTCCTTTACTGTAACCAGGGAAGAACTGGTCCAGTAGTGTCTGCAGTATCTTGTTGGGAACCATGGTGTAGCCTTTTCCCAGGTCGTAGCGGCAGGCAGGGCAGGTGAAAACTTCAGCTCTGAAAGAACGCTGTAAACAACTCTAGGACACACAAAGACAGGGAAACAAATTATGAGAATTTTGTTTAAGAGTGACAGCTTAACCAGCAAAAAACAAAGGAATCACAGTAACCAAAAATGCAACCTGCTGTATTACCAGAAAAAGGAAATCATTACGAAACCCTCTGGTGCCTACCTCTTGACTCTATGACCAAAATGCCCTATCAAAGGAACTCTGCTCTTGGCTGAGATGCGAAAAACTGAGTTGGGGAGGAATTAAAACAAATCACTGCTGGGATTTCCCCTTCATTTCCACTAGGGCCTTCCTGTGAATCATAGCCATGTCTGCAGCTTCTTTCTAGCTTCACAGTCAAATTGGTAAAGTTCTTCAAGAAGGTGAGCACATCAGCTATACTGTCTTAACAATCTCCATCTACCTCACCAGATAAGATTCAATTACGCCTTTAAGACATATGTAGAATAATATTATCTCTTAACACACTAGCATCAGTGCTGTCCTCCTTACTATGTTACCACAAGCTGCTCACAGCCCAAGCAGAAATAGATCAGGGCAGATCTGTGCCCAAACAGCAACAGCAGCTTGCTATCAAACTATTCCTTACAGCTTTAACCGGATGTTATTTTGCATTTGCAAATATTTACTGACATCTTCAAATTCTGTACCTTCCGAGTTTGCTGACATTCAGCTTTCTCTTCTCCAGTTTTCCAGTATCCGTAATTCTAAATATTTACCCCATATTAACACTTTTAATGTTTTAAGGAGCTATAAACATTCCATGTGTGCAGCCCATCCATAACAACACTGATTTTTAAGAAACAATACATATCTACTTAAACAGTGAACTTGTATTATCAGATATTGTACTAGGATCATAATAGTCTGAGTCCTTTTAAGGCTCCTAGGCAGGCAAAATACTGGGTATAGCAGGCAGACCTCAAGTATCACAATTCAGCACATGATCAAGATTTTATGATACATGAGTTATAAATTGATTTATGTGGTCCTCCTACTAAACAATATCAAGAATAACAAGATAACATAACTTACTCCAAATAATTGTCATATATTTACTCTGCATCCTTTGAAATAAGTGTTACACAATAATAAAACCTGTTTTTATTCCTTAGCTATGTCAAATTGAATTATTGTGGCTGTATCATCACCTAGCTCCTGGACCAAACCAATTCCTAGTGTAGTTCTACTGATCACAAAGGAATGACAGCAATGCCAGACTTCACACATTATGTCTACCAGGAACTATACTACACACTTCCAGACTTTATTACATAAAATTAAGCTTACATAACAATCAATGAATGCAAACTTGTTGCATGTTTCTGCTCAGAATGTTAGGCAATAATTATTGAATTCCTAGAATGCATATGACTTTGGTGACTGGGGTCTCAGGACTAAGAAAACAGCCCAGAGCAAGACTGAGTTTATTCTTACTTTACAGACGTTGTGGAGGCACTCTGTTGTCACTGGCTGGTAAACCAGCTCCTGGCAGCAGACACACATAAAGGATTGTTCCAGTTTCTTCAGAAAATTCTAGTGTAGGGCAAAAGAATAAGGACAAGCTCTATTACAGTTCTTATAATACTACTTACTACATAAAGATGATGAATTTCCAGAAGTTTTAAAGGCCTCCATATCCTTAACTCTAGCTTTCTAAAAGTAATCAGGAAGAAAGTCCATAACTGCTTAATTTCCCTGCTCTTCCACAAATCAGGAAACTAATATTTTAAAGATTGTTACTTGTTTGTATCAGTATTGTTATAAACAAAATGAATCAGCCCATAGGGCCCTTCACGCCTGATTCTTAGCAAAGCTCATAAAATTCAGTAATTATGTTTAGTAACTGCAGCTAGAAATTTGCATGTGCCTGAAAGATCTCTGCTTCTCTGCCAAGGGAACAACTTCTCCTAAGAAAGCCACTGCTGCACCTCTTCCTGTGCTTATGGATTACAGCTGGTTAATGGTTTCTTCTCTCCTCAGGACAAATTCTCTGCAGAAAATCTCCCTGGTTTTCAAATCTTCGCAGGGCACCTCTGAGAAATATCAAGATACATTTGTAATCAGGTGTTTTACACACACAAACATGCTTATCTTCAGTATGTCAGTGATCTCCAAACATCTCAAGAACAGAAGCTTGGGCATGTAACAAACAAAGCAGATCTAAAGGCAATCACAATATGGTTCCTTGTAATAATTTTTAATACCAGACTTATCTTAAACCACATTTTATTTAGTTAAAAGCAGGTGTTTCAAGCAGAAATATTTACATTTTCACAGTAGCGACCCAAAGCTACCAGTCATTCCCACTGTCTTTGGTGGCAACCAAATGGAATTCTTACCAAAATTATGGGTAGAAATCTGTAGAAGATGTGAATCAACCATTTTGAAATTGCTGCTCTCTGTTTTTTATAGACATGGATCCCTATTGCCTGTCATCATGCACAATTTTAAGAGATGACATTCCTTCTAGTCATTACAGAACACTGGGCATGGAAGAACGGGGAGTTATAGATGCTTTTTCTGTTTCAGAAGCACCATAAATAGCCACTGGTAATTCCCAAATAAACTATTTACTTATATCAACTTACCAACCAATGGTTTGATTTTCAGTGAATTGAGTTTTATCAAGTTATTTTAACTTCTTAGTGCTTTGATCTCCTCTGCAAAATAGCTAAAATAACTAAGAACTTGAGATTGGTAAGACTAATCATCACTGAAAGACAAAGTATTTCAGCAAATACTTCTTTTGTTGACTTTCTGAATGCTAGTGTCTATAGTCTCTTAATCATGAGCTACTGTAGTGCGAGGCATCCCTGCCCATGGCAATGGGGTTGGAAGCAGATGATCTTCAATGTCCTTTCCAGCCCAAACCATTCTATGATTCTATGATTCATGCTATTTTCTTGACATTTAGAGGGAGGAAAATATTTTCCTCTTACTTAAGTTTTTGTTTCTACAGAGTGGAATAATCTAGATATGGATGAAAATATTTTCATTTCCTATTTAAATTTGAAGATGACAATACTTATATCTTCTTAAACAAAGCAAGCAAGCTGCATTTTCTGTCATAAAATTATTTTCTCTGTAAATGAAAAGTAGTGACTAGAACCATCTTTCTTCATGTCTGATTTCTCACATCAGCATAGTACAAAAATATAATTTCAGTGAAAACACACTCCCTGCAAAACTGAAAAAAAAAAGCCACTTCTAACTTCAAAATGTTTTTTGAGCAAGAAAAGATCTCTATTATGCAGGTGTAAGATGAGCCATCAATAGCAAATTGCACAAGTGAGGATTATTTCCTTGAAATCAAAGTCTTAAAAACAAAAATAATGCTAGGTACAGTCAGTATTCAGCAGAAGTTCAACAAGCAAATTAGGTTTTAAGAAGGACCCAAGATTCCTCCTAGAAGTCTAAAGAAAAGGTAAATATTAAAAATCATGCATGCAGCAAACATACTGGTCCTTCCTTAAGAGAAGCAAGTACTTCATCCCACAGTTTCTGGTTCATCGTGTCTTCTCTAATCAGCCATTGCTGCTCTTGGGTCAGCTGGAAAGCCTCTCCTTTTCCTCCATCTCCCATCCTCATGGCTTTTTTGGGTGTACTCATAGGCTCCTCTATACCTGTTTAAGATTATGACCATCAGACACAGTAAGAACAGAACATTAGTCTGAACTAATAAAAGGTAATCCATGTTTCTAGAAGACTAAAACATGGATTACACTCCTGAAATTTGGACATCAAATCCATGCTCCAACTCATACTGTACAGCATTGTTTTGGGCTGCAGGACACAAATGCACAGAAGACTGCTCGTTTTTCTGCAGAGCTTAAGAGAAAGAACTGTAAGAGTCATAAATAAGATCCCTACACTAATACTTAATAACAGAGCATGTGCTTATCAGTTTACATTAGTATTCCAAATAACTTCACACTTCCACAAAATTTTCATGCTACCAGCTTAATGAACATAACACGACAGACTTTGCTGATGAATGCTAAAAAAGTAAAAACAAAAAATACCATCAATTGTCCTTTTCTGGTTTCCATTGCTTTGCCTGGTTGGCTCCTGTTTCACAGTTTGCTTTTTAACCTTATCTTTTTTCTCCTTACTAGCCATGGCTTCCAAATAACCTTCTGGATACTAAAATAAAAAAGCACAGGTATAAAACAAAACCCACTGGCACACAAGAATTCCCGAATACCAACAAGACTAGTATCTAAAAGACTTCAAAACCCTGTGACTACATATTAAAGTAACTACAAAATAATTTTTAAAACCATACATGATAGAGAAAACACTTAAATTAGTATTTATTACTAAGAAAGTGTAGTCAAGTCAAAGAACCTAATCCAGACTTGATTGTATTAAAAAGAACCCTTATCTGTGCCCTTACAACTATGCAAATCAGTTAGGCAAAGCTGAAGATGACGGCATGCTGCAAGATCTACTGCTGCCTTGCTGTGAAAAAACAGTATGTTAGTTCTTTCTATCTTTTGTGTATTCTGCAATTTCAAAGTCCTTATGGGTCAGTTGATTTCTGTGCCTGGAATGCAGTCACCCAAATCACTCAGTCACATGGAGAGGAAAGTACATAAAATTCACAAGTTTCCCAATTTCTCAGACAGAATCAGCTACAAATTCTAAAATTCTTCTAAAAATCCTTTCCACCATAAGGATCACAAAACTGTATTCAAACTCTTAATTTTCCAATACATATATGCAAAGCAATTCACTGCTAAGGCAGAACACTCCATCCACTGTTCCTTCTGCTGTGTCACTAATACAGGATCTTTCAGTCAGATAATCTACAGTGGTTTTTGACATTCAATTCTGCCAATGTGAAGTACAAGAAAAAAAAAAGAGGGGCTTTAATTTAACTATTTCTGGAATTTATTTCATGGAACTCAGAACAAACACAATTCTGTAAGTCCTGATTCAAACCTGTACACTTAGACCCAGTTTCTTTGTGCGCTCCATTCCTTCTGAAGTCCAAGGTGCAGGCTCAACATCATCTCTCCTCAAAAGGTAACGCCAAACTAAAAATCCACATTTTCCAATTTCTGGCCAGTATTTTACCACCTAAAGAACAAAATGAAATTACTGACATTATTTTATCACAAGCCAAACATATGCATATAGTCAGGTTTTCACAGTTTCATTGTTCAAGAAGAAATGAGAAGACTAAGTTATACATTACTATTATACAACAACTCTTCCCTCGGTGCAAAATTTTTCTATTTTTGATAAATACAGTGCTCTTAAAAGGTAAACACCTTTATTTCAGATGCTGAGAAGTCATTAAATGCACAAAGAACTAGGATATAGTTGGATGGCATGAAGAAATACTTTAATTCCAGCAATGAATATGACTCCGCAGGCACAAATAAAGCAGCTTACATATTCAACTTTACACATCCTATTATGGATTGTGTTTTATCATCACTGCTCTGCATAATTTCATTTTAGTTCTCTGCAGAAGAAGCTAAGGCTAAAAAGCTATCATGGAGAAAAAAGAATTACTTCTTTTAAGTAATATTGAATAATTTGCTATGTAACATGAGACTTTTTAAAACAAATGATGAAAAATGTTATGCTGCACTCAGTAGAGAGACAAATACCTTGTAAATGCCATCATATCTGTTGCCTTCCTCTGGGGCATACTTGCTGATTCGCCGTCCTTTTGAACTGCGCACTACTCTGACTGGCTTACCAGCTCTCCAATTCTTAGACTCTGCTCCATTTTTGTCATCCAGTGGGGCATCACAGTTAAGGGCCAATGCCCTAGAAAGAGATTTAAAATTTTCATACACTAGACTGCTTCACATGACAGATTCTTGAGAATTACTGTAATTAAGTCATATTTATTTCCCTTGTCTAATACGCTTAATCACACAGCATAGAACTTTCCAGTACATTCTTTAACAGCTGCAGAAGTAGTGAAAGCAGTAAGATCCAAAGCAGTAAGATCCATTCTACCATGTATGTTAAGAAAAAAAAACTGGGAAAACAAAATATTTTGTTGTCAAGATTTCAGATGAAAACTCATCTGAAAGAGCTAAACAAAACAAGCCAATTCTTTTAGATCCAATATTCTTCATTTTTAAAACTAATTCTTTCCTAAATAGCATTGAGGGAATTGAAAGAAAACTGTAACAAAAGGCAAACTTTCCCTATCACTATCCCATTTAGCTGCAGATTTTACGGCTCTTTATGTGTGTACCAGAAGTAATGAATATGACGAAAAACACTATGAAGAGTACACAATAACCATCCAAAAAAACCTCTAAGTAACTGAAATTTCTCACATAATACATACTTTGCCTCAGAGTAGGAGTTATATAATAGTATTTAACTCAAGGACAATAAACCCTTTTATCCACTAACTACATAAAGGCCCTCTTCTAGAAATCTGGAACAAGACACTATGAATACCTACTACATCAAACTGCTGTAATGAAAAGTATTTCTACTTCCACAGCCTGATTTGATCAAGGATTGAAAACCCTTCAAAACCAGATTCAAATTAAACCATGGATCTCAGAACAGATGAAATAATAGTTTAAAAACAGCCACGGTACGAGTATAAAACCCACATTACACAGGACAGTAAGAGACAGGCATACAATACCAACTCTAAAAATGTTTCTTACATAAAAACAAAACTTAAAAAAGGAGACATAAAATATTTGGATAGGTAAATTAACCAATACTGACTCAACTACATGGAGTTATCATGATCTTTAGTATCAAAATGCTTGAAAACTTGAATCAAAATCAGTAACTGAGAGCAGAACCTTATCGTACGCCATGCACACTAATACCTGCAAAAATACAAGGTGAGTTTTGACAGTGGATTTCTCATTTGCCAACAGCAGAGGAATGCTGAGACTCTGAAGTCCAGCTTTTAATTCTGCTTCCCAATGCAAATTTGCTCTATTCACTAAATAAGCTTGTAAACGTTTTGCTTAAACCTACTTCCATCTTCCGTCCTTGTTCTTGTTCACATCATGTCCTCCCCCTTCTCTCCCCCCTCTCAGCAGCCAAGGCAGGCTTTCCTTTCTCCTGGAAGCACCACCAAAAAGCAAAGAATCCTTCTACACTCTGCTTAACAGCAGCAGATTGTATATAAAAGCAGACCTGGCAAAGTAAAGGTCTCAGTCAATGTCAGTACCTTACTGGTGTTAAGTGGTCAGTTGCATATGAAAGAGTATGCTCTCAGAAATAAAAAAGGATAGAGAATTCTTTGTTGAGGCAGACTTTTAGAGGATGTGAAAACACTTCAGAGATGTCTAATTCTTTTTTTTTTTTTTACATATATTTTCATTCTCAAGCACCTCTTCTTGATAGAGCAACACCCTAATTCCTTGCTCTTCACAGAAAACTACAATGGAAACAAGGGCTAGCAAAATAGTGAAGATTTATTCTAATATGGGAAAACAAACATGCTTTCTTCCTACTTAAATTTCCTAATTGATTTAAACATTGAAGAACAAATTTAAAAAGAAACACCCAGAATAGAAAACTTTCATGCAGGAGTTTTGTCAAACATCTCATTACAGTAAAACCAGAGCCCTCTGAAGAAAGTTGTAGGACAATTTTAACCAGAGACATGACTACTAGCTGCACCACCAATACAGCAATATTTCATTGAGGTGCATGTTTCTTTACATCAACAAAACATAATGCTTGATAAAATGACCCTGAGCAGCAAGAGGCACCATTGTTTACAAAACCAGCATGTATAGGAGTGAATGAATATAGTGAAATACTAGTTTTTAATCAAAGCACTACAACCCAGAACTTTTGTTCTGGAATACTTTTAAATTATACCTTCAAAACTTACCTATTCATGTGTGTTAATGTCTGATCAAATGAGTGTTCTCCAATCCTTTTATTGCCAGAAAGATCTCTACCTCCACTCCCAGTGTAAGTGAATTCATCTCCTCGATCCTGTGCAAGAAGATTATCCTTCATTTTAACACTGGGAGCAACTCAATCAAAAAGGAAATGTGACTTAATTTGTTCTATTTACTCAGACAGAGAAAAACTATACTCCAAGACATGGAAATAGGTGTTTCCAATTTCAGCATTACTGTCCTTCTAGAGCAGTTGTGCCAGCACAAAGCTAATGGTCTGGATATAACATATTCACCAGGAAGTTCCTAGTAAAAAATTGTCTGCCTTAAAAAAAGTAGGACTTTTGAATCTTTTAAAAAGCTGGTTTTTGGGGAAAAAAAAAATAATTCTGAGGAATGAACACATTCTACTAAGTGGTTACTTGCTCCAGAGCTTTTATTTAGTTTACATGTCTATCATGTTTGTAAAATACATAAATACATTGGAGGGATCACTTCAGCAGCCTGTGCAAGGGACTAAGTGCTAGTAAGTACAAATAGCTATGCCTTACATGGAAGGCAGGTGTTTTAATGCAATAATAATCCCAGCTCTTCTGAACTAGTAAAAGCTTAAACTCATTTAGATTAGCATTTTGTCAACTGATGTAATTCTGTAGTATAGTTCTTATGTAGGAGTTCCTTTAAACTGAAGGAAGGCTGATAAGAACTTTTACCATGAACTGTAAAACCAGTCAAAATTTACATAAACTAAGTAAAGTCAGTATTACTATTTTCTTCTAGAAATATGTCACAGAAATTCATATTACTCCTGGCAAATTCAAGTATTTCTAGAAATATATATATGTGTATACACACTTGTCGTGGTTTAAACCCTAGCCAGACAACTTGTTCACTCACTCCCAGTGAGTGGTGCTGGGCTGAGAGCAATCGAGGGCCCCCCCCCAACCAGGGCTCTCCCCTTCCCCGCTCTTGGAGGAACGGGGAGGAGGATCGAAAGGGTGCAACTCCTACGGGTTGAGACAAGAACAGTCCAGCAACCAATGTACAACACAAATCACCACCGCTACCATCAACTACAACAATGATAAGAGAAAATAACAAGGGAAGAGAATACGATACCACCGGCCAAGAAACGAGTCCCACCTGGAAGCCCGTGTCCTTTCGGGTAACTCCCAGTCACCCCCCACCCCGGGCATGACGTGCTGTGGTATGGAATACCTCCTTGGCTAGCCTGGGTCAGGTGTCCTGTCTCTGCTTCCTCACGGCTTCCCCTCTTCCCTGGCAGAGCATGAGCCTCACAAAGTCCTTGGTCAGGGTAAACTTCACTTAGCAACAACCGAAAACATCAGTATCACCAGCACTGTTCCCAGGCTGGAAGTCAAAACACAGCCCTGCACCGGCTACCACGAAGGAGAAACATGACTGCTACTGCTGAACCCAGGACATTATCCACCCCTTATTCCATACCATTCACGTCATGCTCAGATCCCACATTTCAATATACCATCGCTCTCCCACATATATACATCGATATACACACAGACCAAGAGAAAGAGATCATTTCTTAGTGCATGGACCAATCCCTATAATGCTGCTGAGTGCATTCGGTCCATGATGTCAGGTTCCATCTCTTGTAACAATCTTTCAGGGCAGGAAAGGCTGTGTGCAGTATTGGATCGTTGCCGGCTGATGCTGGTCGTTCCTTTACTGCGGAAATCATCCGGTTCTATCAAAGTTCATTCTCCGTTGGGATGATGGTTGGAGGGAAGTCAGGGCCAGTTGCTGGTGACCTGGAGACATCTAGTTGTGGGGCTATAAAAGTATTACACAGCAGGCAACAGCACACAGTTAAGTTCATTGGCTGTTTTCCCCTAAAATCAAATCCCCTTGAGGTATACATCGGACTTCTCCATCTTCCCGCATTACCCACCAAGTATATCCAGGTCCCTGAGCAAAAGCAATCCCATGAGTGGGTTTGCCTTTACCTGAAGCAGGAATAACCCAGACTGTCTTCCCCAGCAAATTCTTCATATGCACCACGGGAACTTTGTCCCCCTCTACAATATGTAACAGTTCTGACTGGGCTGGGCCAGCCCTGTTGGCAGATCCTCTGGTGTTGACCAACCAGGTGGCCTTTGGTAAGTGTGTATCCCAATGTTTGAAAGTTCCCCCACCCATTGCTCTCAGTGTAGTTTTTAACAGCCCATTGTACCGTTCGATTTTCCCAGAGGCTGGTGCATGGTAGGGAATGTGATATACCCACTCAATGCCATGCTCTTTGGCCCAAATATCTATAAGGTTATTCCGGAAATGAGTCCCATTGTCTGACTCAATTCTCTCTGGGGTGCCGTGTCACCACAAAATCTGTTTCTCAAGGCCCAGGACAGTGTTCCGGGCAGTGGCATGGGGCACAGCGTATGTTTCCAGCCACCCGGTGGCTGCTTCCACCATGGTAAGCACATGGCGCTTGCCTTGGCGGGTTGGTGGCAGTGTGATATAGTCAGTCTGCCAGGCCTCCCCATATTTGGACTTCAGCCATCGTCCTCCATACCAAAGAGGCTTTAACCGCTTGGCTTGTTTAATTGCAGCACATGTTTCACACTCATGAATAACCTGGGCAATAGTGTCCATTGTTAAGTCCACCCCTCGATCATGAGCCCATCTCTATGTTGTATCTCTGCCCTGATGGCCTGAAGTGTCATGGGCCCACCGGGCCAAAAATAACTCACCTTTATGTTGCCAATCTAAGTCCATCTGAGCCCCTTCAATCTTAGCAGCTTTATCCACCTGATGGTTGTTCTGGTGTTCCTCAGTGGCCCGACTCTTGGGTACATGGGCATCTACATGACGTACCTTCACCACCAGGTTCTGCACCCTGGCAGCAATATCTTTCCACAGTGCAGCAGCCCAGATGGGTTTCCCTCTGTGTTGCCAGTTGCTCTGCTTCCATTGCTTCAACCACCCCCACAGGGCATTTGCCACCATCCATGAGTCAGTATAGAGATAAAGTACTGGCCACTTTTCTCGTTCAGCAATGTCCAGGGCCAGCTGGATGGCTTTAACCTCGGCAAACTGACTCGATTCACCCTCTCCGTCAGCAGTTTCTGCAACTTGTTGTCGAGGACTCCATACAGCTGCCTTCCATCTCCGATGCTTTCCCACAGTACGGCAGGAACATCACTAAAAAAGGCAGACTGTTTCTCACTTTCTGACAGTTTATTATATGGTGGGGCCTCTTCAGCACGCATCACCTCCTCCTTTGGTGACATTCCAAAATCTTTGCCCTCTGGCCAGTCCATGATGACTTCTAGAATGCCTGGATGACTGGGATTTCCTATTCAAGTTCATTGTGTAATTAGTGCAGCCCATTTACTCCATGTAGCATCAGTTGCATGATGTGTAGAGGAGACCCTGCCTTTGAACATCCAGCCCAGCATGGGCAACCGGGGTGCCAGGGGGAGCTGTGCTTCAGTGCCAATCACTTTGGCAGCAGCTCAAACCCCTTCATAGGCTGCCAGTAACTCTTTCTCAGTTGGGGTATAGCTGGCCTCAGATCCTTTGTATCCCCAACTCCAAAAGCCAAGGGGTTGACCTCGAGTCTCCCCTGGAGCTTTCTGCCAGAGGCTCCAGGTAGGACCGTTCTCCCCAGCTGCAGTGTACAGCACATTTTTTACATCTGGTCCGGTCCGGACTGGTCCAAGGGCTACTGCATGAACTATCTCACGTTTAATTTGCTCAAAGGCTTGTTGCTGTTCAGGGCCTCATTTAAAATCACTCTTCTTCCAGGTCACATGATAGAGAGGGCTTACAATCGAACTGTAATTTGGGATGTGCATTCTCCGTAACCCCACAGCACCCAAGAAAGCTTGCGTTTCTTTCTTATTAGTTGGTGGAGATATTGCTGTTATCTTGTTGATCACATCTGTGGGGATCTGTCTATGTCCATCTTGCCATTTTATTCCCCAAAATTGAATCTCCTGTGCAGGTCCCTTGACCTTACTCCGTTTTATGGCAAAACCAGCTTTCACCAGGATTTGGATTATTTTCCTCCCTTTCTCAAAGACTTCTTCCGCTGTATCGCCCCACACAATAATGTCGTCAATGTATTGCAGGTGTTCTGGAGCTTGCCCCTCTTCCAGTGCAGTCTGGATCAGTCCATGGCAAATGGTAGGGCTGTGTTTCCACCCCTGGGGCAGTCGGTTCCAAGTGAACTGGACACCCCTCCAAGTAAAAGCAAACTGTGGCCTGCACTCTGCTGCCCAAGGAATTGAGAAAAATGCATTGGCAATATCAATCGTGGCATACCACTTGGCTGCCTTTGACTCCAGCTCATACTGAAGTTCTAGAATGTCCGGTACGGCAGCACTCAATGGTGGTGTGACTTCATTCAGGCCACGATAGTCTACTGTTAGTCTCCATTCTCCATTAGACTTTCTCACTGGCCATATGGGGCTATTAAAGGGTGAGTGGGTCCTGCTGATCACCCCCTGACTCTCCAGTCTACGGATCAGCTGATGGATGGGAATCAGGGAGTCTCGGTTGGTGCGATATTGCCGCCGGTGCACTGTTGTGGTCGCAATTGGCTCTTGTTGTTCTTCGACTTTCAGCAACCCCACAGCAGAGGGATCTTCTGAGAGACCAGGCAAGGTGGACAGCTGCTCAATTTCCTCAGTCTCCAAAGCAGCAATACCAAAAGCCCATCGGTACCCTTCTGGGTCTTTGAAGTACCCTCTCTTGAGGCAGTCTATGTCAAGGATGCATGGAGCCTCTGGACCAGTCACAATAGGGTGCTTTTGCCACTCCCTCCCAGTCAGGCTGATCTCAGCCTCCAGCACAGTCAACTCCTGGGATCCTCCTGTCACTCCAGAAATACAGATGGGTTCCACCCTTGACAGCTTGATGGCATCAGGGTACACTGGGCGCCGGTATCTACTAGAGCCTTATACTTCTGTGGGACTGCTGTGCCAGGCCATCTGATCCACACAGTCCAGTAAATCCGATTGTCCCCTATGTCCACCTGGGTGGAGGCAGGGCCCCTCTAATGGTCATCACAGCGTTGGACACTTAAGTCCTGGTAAAAGGGATTATTCTTCGTTATCACAGGAGCTGGAGTAAAATCAGCTCTTCCATTCCATCTGGGAAACTGCTCACCAGAGACTGAAGCCACAGCTCTCATGGGACGATCAGCCTTGGCCCTTGCTCCCCTCTTCAGCTCACTCACCCGTTCCTCCAAAGCTGAAGTAGGTTTTCCATCCCACTTTGTCATGTCTTCTCCTTGATCCAGCAGGTAAAACCATAGGGTACCCCGTGGCGTATACCTCCTGTATCTCCTCTCTCGAACAATAGGACACCATTTGTTAATAGCTGAGACGTGTGTTGGTACACGTGAGGAGCTGGATAAATCAGATAGATCGTCCCTCAATTGTTTGAGGTCCTGGGACAGTTTTTCCACAGCTGAGATGATGGAAGGGGTGAGATTGTCTTTGAACTCTCGGAGTTTATGAACCATTTCATCCACTGTTAGTGGTACTATGTCATTCCAGGTTACTGTTGCCAATGAATGGGCATATGATGATGGTGCATTCCGTGTAAGTTTTCGCCGCAGGGGTCGTGTACATTCAACTTAATCTGGATCTATGGGTGTATCCCCGTTGTTCGGCTTGATGTGATAGATCATCTCTACGATGGCTGATTCCCTCAGAGACTGGATGCCTTTGTCTATAGTAGTCCACTTGGCCGAACAACTCGTAACATCGTCCTTGTATGGAAACCTTTCTTTCACAGCTGCCAAGAGCCGCCTCCAAAGGCTGAGGGACTTTTTCTCTCTTGCAATTGCTTTGTCAATTCCCCCTTCTCTAGCAAGTGATCCCAGCTGCTTGGCTTCTGTACCTTCTAGTTCGTGACCATCGGCCCCATTGTCCCAGCATCGGAGTAACCAGGTGATGATGTGCTCCCCTGGTTGACGGGTAAAATCTTTTCGCATATTCCGCAGCTTGTTTGAGGTCCGAGGTTGAGAAGTTACCTCTTCTTCTTCTTCTTCGTCATGTGATGATGACTCCTGATCAGATTCTGGACCGGCTGGTGAATTCCTTGTTTCTTCATCTTGCTTCACCCTTCTTGCCTCCTTTTTGCTTGTTCTCTTGCGTACAGGGGCAACCGATATTGGTACGAATTGGTCCTCTGGTTTGGCTGCAGTGATTATCACTGTGGTTTGAGTAGCAACTGTACTTGTTGCTGGGGGTGCTGCAGCTGCTGTGCTTGGAGCTGGGGTAACCGTGCTGTCTGTTGCAGTTGAAGTTTGAGCAGCTGCTGTACTTGCCACTGGGGTAGCTGCTCTGTTCATTGAGGCCAAAGTTTGAGTAGCGACTGTACTTGTCGCTGGGGTTGGTGCAGCTGCTGTGCTTGGAGCTGGGGTAACCGCGCTGTCTGTTGCAGTCAAAGTTTGAGCAGCTGCTGTACTTGCCGCTGGGGTAGCTGAGCTGTTCATTGCAGCCAAAGTTTGAGTAGCGACTGTTGCTTTGCCCTCAGATCCACCGACATTCTTTTCCTTTTGAAGGTGCTGGATAGTGTTGAACAAGGCCCTGTAAGCATAGGCCAAGCCCCAGCACGTTGCCGTGATTTGTCCGTCTCTGGTATGGCCAGAATGACCACAGACTTTGTTTAAGTGTTTTACTAATTCTTCTGGATTTTGCAGTTGTTTGTTAGTGAAATTCCAAAGTACTGGAGGGGCCCACTGACCTAGATACTTGCCCATACTATCCCACACACCCTGCCACTCATGACTGTCCAGCCTTGCGGAAAATCTCTTGGTCCCCTACATCGTCATCTAACCTCAGACAAGACCCAAACCTGACTCTGCTTAACTCTTGAAATCAGTCGTGGGCAAAACACACTCTGTATGTATGCTAGCATGGTGATCCCCATCGCAATCAGCAAACAGGTCTCAACAGCATTAAAAGGCCATTCAAAAAATTCAAAACTCTCAAATGTAAATGGTCTGGAGGGAGGACTGGGAGGGTAAAAGGATGTCTCCTTCACAGGTTGAGCACCTGAGAAGGAGAAAAAAGATGTGTAATTGCTAAGCACTTCTATTATATACCTCCCAAAGTATAAAGGTGGTGACCACACTGGGAACATAAGCCAGATCAGTTTCATGATCAATGATTCTATTGTATTACAAGTCATTACCATAAAGTACAATGGGACAAAAATCCTAGCCCAAGCCCCACACTTGAGAAACACTAATACAGCAAATACCGGATGGAAGTAAGATACGATACACTGAAACTGTGAGATCAAGAGGAACAACCTTGAGAGCCAATAAATCAGCATTGTGACGAGTGACTATTAATCCAGTCAGATCTGTTCTTATCTCAACCCCTCGTGCCCCACATTGGGTGCCAAAAGAAGTGTCGTGGTTTAAACGCTAGCCAGACAGCTTGTTCACTCACTCCCAGTGAGTGGTGCTGGGCTGAGAGCAACCGAGGCCCGCCCTCCCCCCCCAGGGCTCTCCCCTTCCCCGCACCCGTGAGGGATGGGGAGGAGAATCGAAAGGGTGCAACTCCTACGGGTTGAGACAAGAACAGTCCAGCAACCAATGTACAACACAAATCACCACTGCTACCACCAACTACAACAATGATAAGGGAAAATAACAAGGGAAGAGAATACGATACCACCGGCCAAGAAACGAGTCCCACCCGGAAGCCCGTGTCCTTCCGGGTAACTCCCAGTCACCCCCCACCCCGGGCATGACGTGCTGTGGTATGGAATACCTCCTTGGCTAGCCTGGGTCAGGTGTCCTGTCTCTGCTTCCTCACGGCTTCCCCTCTTCCCTGGCAGAGCATGAGCCTCACAAAGTCCTTGGTCAGGGTAAACATCACTTAGCAACAACCGAAAACATCGGTGTCACCAGCACTGTTCCCAGGCTGGAAGTCAAAACACAGCACTGCACCAGCTACCACGAAGGAGAAACATGACTGCTACTGCTGAACCCAGGACAACACTCTAAAATAGATTGAATATGATACCTGTTTGGAAAAACAAATTTTGTCTGTTATCATGAAGCAACAGTAGAAGATATATACTTGATAGGAAAATTATAAGAATTTTTATAGCAAAAATCTGCACACGTACACAGTAGTAAGCTTCAGCCAATTTCTTACCACTATTAAAAGTCTGACACTATTTAGGATCCAGTGCAAGACTGTTACAGTTACTTCATGAACAACAACAGCAGAAAAAGAGAAAGTTAGAAAGAGAAAAACTTTGAACAAGGCCATATAATAATCATAGGAAAGATGTTTATTTTATTCTGTGTAGGGAAAACCTACAGAAATTCAGCTGCAGCGTTATTTATCCTGAAAAATTTATCTAGACATAATAACAAGCATGTGCTATGAAATATTAAGTATTAAATGAAATATTCAAACCTTATAAAGACATGCATAAACCCTGGTATACCCTCTTTTAAAATAGGCTACTTACTCTGCTCAGTGAATTTCTAAAAAATAATATAAATAGAATGATATTGTATGAGGACAATATATGAAACAACTTCAAAAGAATGAAAGACCAACAAGACAGGAACTATTTACTAAGAAAGAATGTAAAATAAATTGCATAAAATAAGGTATCACAGAATTGAACTATGTTTAATTTTTTTGTGATTGTCAAACAAAAAGCACAAATCCCACAAAGATGTTTGCACTAATAATATGAACAGGGATGGATTTGCTTGACAAATCAGGCTCATCCAACAAACTGCATTTTAACAGCACATGGGAAGCTTGGGCCAAGTTCAGAAAACCAGAAGATGTCTCCTGGAAAGTCATGAATCCAGAATGATTTGTGTTTCATAACAGAGGAGAAACTGAACACATGTTCGTGGCGTGGCATAGTAGGGAAAACTGTTAAGGTAGTTTTTTTGATGTACAAGCAGAAATAAACTGAAACTGGAAGGTGATTTTTCACTCTTTATAAAAGGTAATGTTCAATCAAATATTGAAATAACATATATACAAGTACGTAAAACAACAGAGGAAAGACAGAAACACTAAATACGTGAGCAAGTTGAAGAAAATTATTTACAAGACAAGAAAGATCCATAATAAACTGTTTTGCTAGGTAGAATGATCTTCATGAGAAGAAAGTACTGAATAGACTTTTTTTTTTGTATAACAGACAAACATAAACCAAGGACAAATTGCTATAAACTTAGGCCAGAAAATACTCCAGCGAGAAAGCATAAATGCAACAGTTTCACAATTACCTACTGGAACACACTTCTTTAGAAAATGGGTTAAATGTAACAGGCCTAAGAGCATCAATCTTCTAATGCCTTCAGAGTAAGACTGAGTGATTCTCTGGGTGGTAGTCCTTAACCACAGGCAACCACAAGATGCTGTGCTTGAAGAGACAGCATAAAGCCTATGCATAAACGTTCACCTCTTGAACAGATTCCACTTGATGTTTTTTAATTGTGCAACTGTTCTATGCATAAATAGGCAAAATTATATGGATTTGGAGGAAACTGGAAATCCAAGGGAAAGAAAATGGAGGACAAACAGAACAATTATGTAATTATAACAATTATATTGCAGGTCAAGAAACAAGATGATGGCATCTTTTAAAAACTCCCTGCATAAGAAAGACTCATTTCTGCCACAACTTCCTGGAAGAACTACACTCATTTACTTCACATCAGATATACTTAAAAAAAAAAAAAAAGGATTGCAGGGAGCAAAGACACACAGTTCTTAGAACCTGAGAAAAATCACACGAGATCTTGTCATACAGGGCACTGACCTGGACTGGATGAAGAGAAATGGGGAGGACATTTGAACCTCTGATATGAGAGCAATAAGAGGAAGAAACAATAAGAGGAAGAAAGCTCAGGAGAGTATGTAAGCTCTAGCAGAGAACATTTAGAATGACAAGAGTAAATGATGCACAGAGAATCCTTAAAAGTGGAGTAAATGTGGATATGAATATAGTCGATGACAAGCAGACTTGAAATGGGGATACATTACTCTGGAGACCTAATGGGAGACCTACAGAACCTACTTCCATCAGGGTTATGGTGTTTTACTTTGAAAACGGAGTATGTCAGGAATATTCACCAGCTTGTTATTTGGGATCTTCTGATGAATAATGACTTATTAAAACAATTTTGCAACAGCTTTGAGTTCTGTGTCCTATCTATAGACAATGCAGGATCTTCCTACCACCCAAACCAATGTCCAACTGATAGCCTGTGTGTGACAGGTAAAGGGGGAAAGCTATTTTTTCCTTTATGGGATCAAAACGCAGAACTTAAGATATGGATACTGCTGTAAATTCTGCATTCAGTCTGCATTCATTTGGCGAAATGAATTATTGATGTCTGTTTTAAGAAACAAAATAACTGTCAAAAAAGCTATTAAATATTTTCTCTTCTGTTTCTTCTTCTTTCCATTTTCTTACCTTAAAATACATAATTCTGCCTTTTCTCTTCTGCTTTCCACAGCTTAATTCAACTTTCCGGCACCAAAACTTTCCTTCAACAGCTAGTAAGTATTCTGTCTTCTCTTAATGCCTTCTGTATGTCTCTCTTTCTTATGTTGTCTCTATTAAGTTATCTCTTAACTGTCCTGTTTGTAAAGTTTGATCACACTACAGAGCAAATGAACTTCACCCACTGAAGAACAACAAAAGTAGGATTCCGAATTCCACATAATTCTGACCACATGATTTCCATGGGTTGCTTTTATGCAGCAGCTGACAGGGGCATCAGCTATTTCAAGTTACTGGCATACCAGCTACCTCAAGGTAGCTCTCAATTATTTTTTTCTTTACATTAATACCTCTGGTATTATACTCAAAATCTGGTCCCAACATATACACAAAAAAAAAATGCATTTATCATTTATTAAAATAATCTGTTACAAACACAGATTTTCTAGATGAGCTTCAACCTTCAGTTTGAAAAAAATAATGTCTTACTGGCTTTTTTGATACAAGAAACCCCAAAATTTCATCAGTTCATCAACTTCCCAATTCACCAGTTTCACCTTTGTAAAATGTGATGAATAAAGGTTAAGATCATGATTAAAATGACAAAGCAAAATAAGAAAAACACACTAAGCTTTTTTACATGAAATTTTTAAATCCAAGACAAATACTAAGTATGAGACAATTACATTTGAAATTATCTTCTCTCCCTTGTAGTAGGGATACCTGAAACTGAATCATGCCATCATTTATCTCCATTAAAACCTCATGTGTTTGTATGCATGTAAGTGCTTTCAACACCAGTAATTTCATAGTTTAGCACTGCAGTAAAAGATGCCAATTAAAAAGGAAGTGGTAAATTGCATATTTAATTTATAAATCAATAAAATACCTCTTGCATTAAGTGCAAAGGTTGAATATATCATCATCTGTGTTTCTGAGCCCTCCCTGCAACTGCCCTTGACAGCAAAAACATGACAGTATTGTGGCGCATTCCACCACGATGAAAACATTTAACCATTTTAGTGTAAGACAATCTGAATCTCAGAACAGTAAGAAAGACAGCTTCAAAGCAGGAAAGAGCTGAAAGTGGCTAACCAATGATGGAATTAGGTCAACATTTTGAAATATAAATTCTAAATGAAAGTACTATTCAACTACTGCACATGCAACCACTTCTTGAGGTTTTTCTCATCCATTTCCAGGTTCAGTGCAAAATGGTGAACTACCAGACCTTTAAGCTAAACATTAATACGTAAACAATTCAGGCTACCCTGGATTCATTATCTTTTGCTCCTTTCAAAATCAGTTCTGACTTCAAACCAGGTTAACTAGAGATATAACAGACAGAAAGCCTTTTCAGGTCAAAGACACCTGCCTGTACTGGGAGATTACTTAGGAAATAAACGTTTTTTCAGACAACATTTTTTAATAACAGTTATCTCTGACAACCTATTGGAGATTGCTACTTGATTGCTTTTCTGATATAAAAAAGGAAAAAAAGCTGCAATCTGTATGAGTAATTTAAGTAGCCAAGTATAATCCTAGTTATAGCAAGGCAAGGAAAATCTTGTCTGTCTAAAAGACATGCACTTACATTCTTTTATCTCTATATATATAATTAGAAGTTGTTACTTTCATTCTTCTTTTATTTCCTGCATCTAAACAAGTGGTTAATGTCATAGGAATGAATTTTTATAGGTGTTTATGCTAAAAGTCTATGAAGTGCGGCAAGAAACTCATGTATGATACAACAAAGATTAGAATAATTATGCTGACTGTTCAGAGTTTTATGAAGGAAACAGATTGATGACTTATTGCACCAATATGACCAGTCCCTTGAAAATGCATTAAATTCAGAAAGAAAGTATTTCAGTATGTTAGGCATTCACAACCAGAAGCCAAGGCCTATGTCCTTGACCTAAGGCACTATTCCAGACAGAATGTTTCTTGGAAAGATGAAACAGAAAATGAGCGGAACAGCGCTTTCCTGAGCATTGGCAGCATTAATTTCTACTTTCTAATCTGCTTTATCATTGTGTCAAGTGGGTTATCGATGCTTTAGAAACAACTGGATATGCAAAGTGATGCAAATGAAACATGCAAATGAATAGGCAGATGAGACTACTTTGACAGATGTAGTACTAGCAGTAAAAAATTACAAAAAGCCTCTCTGTAACAAAATAAGGTGTTTCAGAGTGTGAAAGTGATTCTGAATATAATGCAGGCACAGAGGAGACAATGAAATTCAGAAAATAATACAAGAAAGGTAATTTTTAGTATGAATTAACATTTTGTACAGACTGATAGCTAACAATATGGAGTAACAGAAAAGATGGAGAGGAGACTGTTGCATGATAGAAGATGTCCTGCAGATCTGAAACATAAGTATTAAAGCTACTGCCCTACAAATTACAACAACTATGTCCTTAGTATTGGAAGCAACAAGGGTAAACAAGTAACACATCAGAGAGAAATGGAAGATATTTGGTAGATACTAAGTAGTGAGATATTCAAGTTTTTTCACATTACGCTGGAGCTCCAAGCAGGTCCCAAAACAGTAGGGTGCTGAGACCTTGGAAACATGATGGCTTTTGCAAACAGCAAGTTTCATGGCTTCAAGATCAGGTTTTCAGCTACATAGTTGATCCAAGTGACTCACAATAGACACTCTCAGTGTAATGGGTGTAATTAACTTGTTATGTTGGATTCTCAGTACTATAAAAGAGAGGTGAAGAAATCTGAAAAACTGTTCCCTTGGTAACATAGTCAGCATGGCATGATAATTCAGAAAACTTTAATAGCACATTACATCTCTTTTGTACGAGGGCTCACACTGGATTCAGATGATCCAGGTAAGCCTAGCAAACTGGTTAATAAAGCTGCAGGTCATACACATATCTAGGTAAACCACTAGTCGCAAAGGTCTTTGGATATAAACCACTTTAACTCAGACATGAAGCTCCCATTCCCACTTGATTTGGATTTAAAGCCATTTAAGTATGCAATTTGCTACAGCACCAGCACTGCACCTTTGGCAGTGGTGGAACTGATCAAGTGCTTCCACTGTGCAATGCACACTAAGCAGAGGTTCCGAAACATTCTGACCTGACCACAACATTTGCTTGGACAAATCTAGTGAGCTAAACAGTGTTTATTTGCAATTAGACTATTTCAAACAAGTGGAATAACACTGACACTTTGAAACCGATTACCCACACACAGGATTAAGGCAAAACCAGAAAATATTTAAAGTGGAAGGCAACCCGTTTCATGAAGTACTTTGGGAATGCTATGTTCCAGGCACAGAATGGTTTGGTATAGAGTATCAATGAATCTAAGCAATGAGTTTATCTGCCTGGGGTCCCTTTTGGGTCACTACAGATGCTATTCTCTTTTACACTCTCTGAATCTTTTAAAAAAAATTGTGAACAATCATAGCAGGTACTGTTCTCCATGAGATTATGAATCTTAATTCAGAGATTTCCTGTATGATCCTATACACAAAATCACTTAAAGAAGAAACAATCTTTGTTCATATTAAACTAAGCACACCACACAACAAGTTTACCATCTTTACAGCACTCCCTCAATCCAGCAGAAACATGGATCTTCAAACTTTTGAACAGCAGTTTAAACCCTGATACATAAACCTAATGACACAAAACAAGAGGGCAATTTTTCAACACAAAAGAGAAATTTCTTCAGCTACTTGATTAGATGAACAGACAAATTAAAATACTTCTATCATGAATACTTTTATCACTCATCACTTTGGTCAGTGATCTGTTAATCAGCTTGTTTGAACAGTGATACTGTTAATACCCAATATCTAGTTTTTAAATGTTAGTCTATCCTAAAATAATTCTTTGATTTTCAGTTCCTGAAAGACTTCTCAATTTCTTCAGCTAATGTTCCTATTACGGTTACTATAAAGAACAAGATCAGCAACATTAGCATATTTGAGACTCAAAAGCTAATTATTGTAATACTCTATCTTAAATAGGTAAGCCATGTGTCACTGTAATTCAAGGTTAAAGATTTACAAGAGATAATGTGTAAACATTTATATGCATGTAATTAAGAATGAGATTAAGCTTCATGTGCAAAACAATTTCACCCATTGCTCTTTTTGTGAACTATGACTGAACCCCTTCGATCCTGTACTGACAGAACTCATCATTACTGAGCACTCTAATACATCCCGACTTGGGCAACTTGTGGACAAATCTGGGTCTGCAGGACTTTAAATTTCCAAAGATACAGAATAAAAATGGCATGATGCAAAAGCTAGACAGTAAATTCTATTCCTTGCAATGTATTTTTACGATTATTTTACCCCAATAGTGAACTGTTAGTTTAAAGCCACAGGAAGCGCTTTAAGATGGCAGCAGTGCACATAAATAGTGCATAAAGTTTAGAAACATAGAGTAATAGTCTTCCAAACACATTTCTCAATTTTGTAAAAACTAATATACAACTACCTACGTCACGTTTCTCTGAACTTTTATTTAGAATTTTCATTTGTGGAATGAGATGCTGTATGTAAGATATTTGTAAGTATAGAATTTGATTTTTCTGTGGATATCCTTATGAGTTTAATTTCAACCTTTTCCTAAAAAAAACAACAAAACAAGACAAAAAAACAACCCAGAGAAAACGGAAATAAACTGGGAAATAAAATCTGGTATATGAAAAAAAAAAAAAAAAGAAGAAAAAATAATTCCAAAAATTCACCTGGGGAAAAAAAAAAATCCCCCTTGTATCCTACTTTAGAGAACTGCAAAAAAGCTAACATTCATGCAAGTTTTTAGGGTATCTTCTGCAATGTTTCATCCCGACTATTATTCTTCAAAATTATGTATGTCATAATGGACTATGACAGTACTTTGGTATCCACAAAACCACATGATCAGTTACATGAACTAGAAAAGACATGCAAAGGATCCAATTAAGTTTATTAAATACTTCAAAGTGAATAATTACAGCAGCAGAAATAAGGGGACATCTGTATCACCACCAAAAAGAAACCAAAAGGAGTCTGCAGCGCCCCAGCATAGCAGGTACCATTTTTGAGCATCAGTGTTCACGGGATCCACTGGCTAAGGGTCCTAGAGCTTGGGTTGGTGCTGACTCTAAGGGTGTTGTAAGGTATCCCAACACCAAATAACTCCTCATGCTGCATGTTAAAAAAAGACTCTTTCAGAGGCAATGCTCTACAGCAGCTGGTAGGTGCTGTTAGCAAAGAATACATTTCAGAATTGGTATTTCAGAATTGGTATTTCAGATGCTTATTTCTGTCTCTAGGGCCCTTTTCCTTATGATTCACAGCTATGCATGTTATTAAAAAACAGACTGTTTATCTGTTTTATATTTTTATGTTGCTTTATCCTTCTTCACCTGATGCATGATTCAAAATTCCACCTGATCAAGCAGAATTGCAGGAAGGGATGCACCCTGCGTAAACATTATTTAGTTGCAGAAAATAGTAATCTACTCATAAATAAATGTAGGTCAACAACAGGAAATGAAAGCTGGACGCAATTACAGTTTTGTTTAGCAGCATAATTGCTTAATTGCTTTTGTTGCTCTACTTCAATTTTAACATCAATGTGTAATCTTTTTCCTGCATCTTTGGGGGTCATAATACAAGATATTGACACTTTCCTAAGAAGTTCTGAAAGTGCTTATCAGTAGGAGTCAAGGACCTTCAGATATTCATAAAACCAAGTAACATGCACCTTTTATTCTTGCTCCATTGAAATACATGTGTCACATACTTAGAAACACAACAAACCCAAAGGCAGAGGCACCCAAGTTTCTTGAAAGCAATAAAAATCAAGACCAAAGCAGAACATAAAACATATTATTTGCATGTAATTACAGTATCAGACTTTAATACTAAATTACTTACATATAAAGTATTTATATCTGAAAATACACTGAAATTTAACTATCTTGAACAACATAAAATCCACCTGTAACTAACATATTTGGCTTGAATATAACAGTGTCTTGAGCAACACGGTCTAGTGGGAGATCTCCTTGCCCGTGGCAGGGGGGTTGAAACTAGATGATCTTAAGGTCCTTTCCAACCCAAACCATTCTGTGTTCTATGGTTCTTTAAAAATATTTGCTTACATATTTCTCCCTGGAATACTAGAAACTACTCAGTTTGTTATCAGTAGTAGTTATTTTTTCCATGGTTGTATTGGCATAAGCATTAGTTTTAGGATCAACAACAAACATAACCCTCTTCACAAACACTGATACATTAGAACAGCAAAACCGTTGCTTCCATAAATGACTTACCACTTCATCTTCAAATCCTCCAGCTAATACAAGTGAATAAGCGCCATCATTACTGCGCCCATGGATTCCACCCACATGGGGTCTGTGAACACCGGCTTCGCTCACCTGGCAACAAAATAAAGCCAGTTTCTAGCACTTTCTTTCACACTACCAGCAATTTACAACCACTTTTAGCAATCAACTTTCTGTTTAAAATACCATACAGGATTCCTGTGTAAATAGTTAATTTAAGACTGTCATTAAAGGTGAGCATTCCACTAGTTTTTAAGGTAGAAAAGCCAAAAGTTAAGGACACCCAAAAAACTGTAAAGACAATGTAAGTGTTGATTCTGGAAGATGAAAAGGTACACTTTCTTCTTTGGGAAAAATCTCCATGTTTCTTTCAATAAGCAGTATTTAAGACTATACTCAGTGCTATACACCTCTTGGACAGTAACTCAGAACAAACAGAGATCTGCCAGTTCGGTAAGCTTTTACAGTCTTTAACTAAGGTAGACCCCAGTTACCTGTGTAAAGATCATTTTGTCAGGTAATATTAAGGTAACACACTGAAAATGTGACCAATGCACAGAAATATTACCACACTGCCTAAGGAAACAGAAGAAGCCATTACAACAACGTACAGATCTCATGTTAGTTCTCCAACTAAGGTAACTCTCTGACGACAAATGTGCACCTAGTCTGTAACCAGACCACCTGAGAGCTGCAGCTATACCATAAACTAGCAACATCATTAAAGTCTGCTGGAACACTTCCCCCACAAAACTTGTACTGTAATTGCTTCAAAAAAAAAAAAAAAAACAAACAAACCTTTTATGAATAATAAAAGAGGCTAAGTATCAAACCATGTATTTTCTCAGTACATGATGCCAAAAATACTACTGATAGAACAAAGGTTACCAGCAGAAAACCAATGAGGATACTTCTATCTTTGTATTTTCCTTCAGACTTTCAAGTTGCCTGTTTTTCTTATTCTGCCTTTCCAAGAGGCAGAATCAACTATGCCAGCTTTTCAAGACCATTATATGCGTATGCTGAATAAAAAGGCCCCACTATTGTGCTCATCTTTCCTGCTGTATCAAACATCCTCTCATTCATTCCTCCCTCCATTCTTTCATGTCCAGGTTTTTATTAGCTAAGTTTAGGTTTCTGGTAGGTGATGTATCCCGAAGATGAATTCTGGTAATTCATGCCAAACATGCTCATTAGATGCTCTCTACAGAAGCAATACTTGGTCAATTTCCTTCTAGGGAAAGGAAAGTTTAAGTCATAAAAAACTACACAAAACTACACTGTCAAAATTCTTACAGATTTGCTGTGGCAAACTCATTTCTCATACAAATACCAGTCATATAAGAAATGAAAGTGTAATTTAATATTCTGTGTAAAACCATTTCAATCTTTAAAAAAAAAATTTAAAAAAATAAGTATTTCATTTGTAGCCAAAATTATTATGTAGAAATACTAATTCCCTTTTTATGTCTAGCCCACCTATATATACATCTAAGAATAAGCATTCTCTGCATAATTTTTGGACAAAAGCAGAACAAAGCAGAACTCTAATTCTGTTCCTTTTTCCTTCCAGCACTAGAAAGATCTAAAAACTATTACTTTTTGTGTTCCAATAAAATTCCTAACAAAATTTGAACTAATAATTTCAATTCTTGTTAAAGCAGTAAAAATAAAACTTGATTTTGAGATGTTGAGCCTGAATAAGTGATTTTAGAAACCTCTGTTACTTAATCTGGAAGCCAACAAAAAAAGTAACTATTCACTAAAAAGTTCTTCAAATTCAACTGACAGGAGAGGTCAACAAAATAGCCCTTAATTTTCCTCTAAAGCATGACATTTTCTATAAAATGGATGATCTCAAGAACCTCATAATTTTAATTACAAATTTAATATGTTACGTCTAAGGCTTGTGTTGATGGTAGTGTTGACAATGGACATCAATGTAAAAAAAGATCAAAAGGATGAGCTTAGATTTCAACTGCTTCACTGATTTCTATCAAGATTTATCTCGCTACAGTGAAAACATCTGCTGCTAACCATTATCAGACTTAAAACTTGCATGGCCTTCCAAATCCAGAATTTTTCACACAATACTGAAAGACACCACCATCAGAGGAAAACTGACTCCTAAGTGTTCTCTTCTACAAACTGAATAATAAAATACGTTTTCTTCTCAGGAGAAAGCAGGTGAAAAGTTCAGAAAGCAAATCAGAAGAGGTTTTTAATTCTTGGCTTGCACCTCCTCAAGCAAGTAAAAAAACCAAAGTTTCTGTTCTTCCAAATATGATGTAAAATAGTCAATTACAATCCTTTACACACACAAAAGATGAAGAACTGATTTTGAAAATAAAGTATGTATTTCTCTGACTAAAAACTGTAATAAAAATATCAAAGATAAACCAAAAAATCAGTGCTACCAGATAAGGCTGGGGAAAAGGAAATATTTTGCATTTGGTGGACCCTTTGAAACCACAAAAAATCAGTACCAGGACAAAATGAAGCTGTCCCACCCTCCCTGCTTTGTTTTCTCCTGCCCCTTGAGTACTGGCTCTGTGCTTATATAATCAAAATGAGAAATGGACTGGGAAAATTAGCTCCCATCCTACCCCAGATGGTACTGTTTTTCTTCCAGTCTAGTTTACCACAGAGCCTAGGAAATATTTGCAACAGAAAATGAGACAGTGCAAGAAAAAGCAAAGGCTGAAATGGACAGCTAATTTCAGTAGCACTACAGGTTTATACTGGTTTAAGCCGTTCATCAGCCTAAAAGAAGATTCAGACATCCATTATGCATGACCAAAAAAAAACCCAACAACTCAGGAAGTCAATTTACAGTCATATTATCTAATGTTTTCAAAATCTACAGTCTACATCTCCTAAGTGGGATAATCAGTCCATGTGAAGTACACTTCAGAAAACACTTGACTATTCACTAAGTATCCCACTCAGAACTTTAACATGTAGAATTTGTCTGTCCTAATGACAACAGACTTCTTATTAAGTTGGATTGTAAAATCAGTGTATTTCAACCTTCACTACTATCAGCATCACTTCCATAAAATCATTATGTATTTGTTTTATCTAGTCCTGGTGGGAATGGCAATTGTTAATCTAAATTTATCTTAGTGTGCAACCCATTCATTATTATTCTTAATTACTTCAGCTACAGCTAATACTGAAACAACATACCTGAACTCTGAACTTCCAGGTTGTCCCAACAGGAACACCAGGTATAGGTCCATAATGATTTGATGGAACAATAGTGCATTCCTTGGTGCGGCCAACACAGGCCATGCCCTGGAAGTACATCAGACATTCAAAAATTAGTTAGTACTACAACATTCAAGATTATTTGCAAATTCAATGCAGATGTAAAGAAATCTATCATTATAACAAACACATACTTTAAACTATATTAATAATTTTTAGAAGGCAAGTTAAGTAATACGTGTTTATGGATTTGGGGGAGGGATGGTGGGTTGTTTTTTTGTTTTTCCCTCTATTCACCTTCATAATTATTCCACCGCTTTAACTGCTAGTATATAGTGGGCAGGCTTAAATATTGTCTTATTGCCTGTGCACCCCAGTACTGAATTTTGTGTTTGCATATGTAAGCAAAATTATAGCACATACATGATCAATCCAAGTAACAACTGTTTCTAAAATACACTCTACCTTTCCCCAGTCTCTCTGGCTTTCAGTACTGGCAGACGGCATCTTTGCTTTCTTTTTACTCTGTTTGAGTTTTTCTCCAGCCTTTACAACTTCATTAGAATCATTTTTGCAGGAAGGACAATACCTGAAAAAATGTTTTAGTAAATTCTCAATTACTTCATAGTAATGGCAGTAGAGTTCTTGTAGCCAAAGCAGTGTCAATTTCTTCATCTTGACTAAACATTTCAAGCTAGCAAGTACATACCAGTCTTAAAGAGCTGACAACTGTGGCTTAAAAAAATAAACCCAACATGAACAAATACTGCCAACTTGTAAAAAACAGGGCATTTCAGTATCTGTGAAGGTCGACTGCTGGAGGCAAAATATTTAACTACTCTTTTTCACATGGTATGTGAGAAGTCCCCACGTCTCCTTTATTCTCTTCATTCTGTCCTTTCATTTAGATCATGTAAAACAGAAGATAGCTGAGATGAGAGTATACTGTTAACCAGCATTCATGATTTGTTTCTATGTCTTGCCCTCTCTATGCTTATTTTTTTGCTGCTAGTACAATAAAATTCACTGCAGACAGCTGAATGTCAAACAGAGCCAAGGTAATGTGTGCAAACACACACATATACACACACAGGCTTATACACACCCACTCCACAACACTGAAACCACTTGGATTATAGCGCTGAGACTCATTCCTGGTAACACAAAGCCACCCTGGTAGGGAAATAGGAGATACTAGTATGTAGTGACTACAGAAGAGAGAGAAAGAGAGGACACTGGTCCTTTTGCTGCTTATAGTAACATTTTTATCCTACTGCAGGAATGCCAATGCAAAGGCAACTGTCCATGTTTCTGGCCTCTAGGGGATAGGTTTGGCCCGTACGCCACTAATGGAGGAAGTCTGATCTACACTAACACTGATAACCTAGTTTAGGTAATTACCACTGTACTACAACTACTACTGTTTTGGATTTATTAATTAACTTTTGTATGTGGATATGAATAGAAGAATTAACGAATAATGTCCATATGAACAGATTTCACTATGTCAATAAAGATGTTGGATAATTAAGACAGTGAAGCAATGCAGATAGAAAGAACTTAAAAATTATATAAGATGCTGAAATTGTGTAACACTAAGACTTACTAAGAATGATTGCAGGTTTTGTTGGGGTTTTTTTTAAAGAGTATGCAATTACCAACTAAAAGAAGGAACATGATATAATTCAAATTCTACAAGATGCTGAAATTGTGTAACACTAAGACTTACTAAGAATGATTCCAGGTTGTTTTTTTTAAAAAAAAAGAGTATGCAATTACTAACTAAAAGAGGGAACATGACATAATTCAAACTCACAAGGTGAATTAACTATGGCATTCCCTCCTGCTTCTTCATCAGGTAACCACAATATCTTAGTGTTTTTTATACTGAGTTTTGCATGCATTAGATATTGGTTTGCATATAGAATGGCTTTATCTCAGCAACAGAAACTTCTCATCCTTTCCCAAACTGCAGGCTTAGACATGCAGAGAGTTTGCCAAACTTTAAACTATAAAAATACTTAGTGGAATTTTTCCACTTATGAAACAAACAAAACCTGTCAAGAAGTTAAGGATCAGACAGCCATGTCACTTTCCTAGTATGCAAAGAGAAGAGAAAATACAGACCTCTTTGGCAGGAGGCACCAGTCTGGCCACTGCAACTCTTCCTACATACAACCAGACATTAAGAGTGCACATGGCTGGCATAACTAAGTACGCCAAAATTAACCGTCACAAGACAGTGCCGTAACAGCACCTCTCCCACCCAGTGACTACATCCACAGATGCAGCTGTCTACTTGCAGGAATAAATCTTAAGATACATATCATTACATAGAAAATCCAGAAAGAAAAGAGTTAAAAAGCTTGACAGCCATTTTGAAAGACACTTTAATAATATGAATTAAGCTTCTACTACTTCATAGAATACCAGCTGGAAGGGACCTCAAGGATCAGCTGGTCCAACCTTTCCTGGCAAAAGCACAGCCTAGACAAGATGGCCCAGCACCCTGTCCAGCTGAATCTTTAAAGCAGCCAATGTTGGGGAATCCTCCACTTCCCTGGGAAGATTATTCCAATGGCTGAATATTTTCATTATGAAAAATTTTCCTCTTGTGTCCAACTGGAATCTGCATGGAATAACCCATCACCCCTCATCTTTTCCATGGGACTTCTTGCGAAAGGGAGCCTCCATCTTCTTTGTAGTTACCCTTTAGATACTGGAACATGGTGATATGGTCTCCCTGAGCTTTCCTTTCCCAAGGCTGAAGAAACCCGGTTTTCTCAGCCCTCCCTCACATGCCAGGCTTCTCAGTCCACTGTTCATCTTTGTGGACCTTCTCTGGACCTTCTCCGGACCTTCTCCAGCCTCTTCACATCATTTTTTTTGTATAGTGGGGACCAAAACTGAACACAGTATTTCATGTGTGGTCTGACAAGTACTGAGCAGAGTGGGATAATGACATCTTTGTCACACTGGTGATGCCCTTGTTGACGCAACCTGGATTCTGTTGGCTTGATTTAATGCAGCAGCATGCTTCTTGTCCACCAGGATGCCTGGGTCCCTTTCCCACATTGCTGTGTAGATCTCAGCCTGTGCTGCACTCTTGGATTGTGCTCATCCTGGTGCAAGAGCTTACTCTTGTCCTTGTTAAACTTCACATGGTTCTTGTTAGCCCACTCTTCCAGCCTATCCAGATAATCCTGTAAGATAGCTCTCCTTTCCAAAATATGCATTTTCCCACTCTGTTTGTTATCATCAGCAAACTTCATCAGGGCTCACTTGATACATGTTCCACATCCACTTCAGCCCTTCTTGTAGATGGTGGTGGTATTTGCCTTCTTCCAGTCTCCTGGGATGTCTTCTGATCCCCACGACTTCTCAAAGATTATGGAAAGCAGCCTCACAACGTCAGCCACCTCTCTTAACACCCTCAAGTGGATATTGTCAGAGCCCATAAATTTGCAGGGGTCAAGCTGCTGTAATAGTTCAAAGACCAACTCTTCCTTAACTGATGGTGGGTCTGTGTCTGCATCAACCTGGATTTTTGTTCCCAAAGCCTGGGGCTCAGCAGTGCTGGAGGCAGAGGTGAAGAAAGTGTTGAGAACCTCTACCCTTCCAGTTTTACTGGTGACTTGTGTAATTACGTAATTTTTTTTGGCCAGAAATGTAAGCAGAAGGGTCCAGAAGTGAATTTAACATATGACCTGAGGGACCCTAACGATCAGTCAAATCTTATGTTGTTGCCTACAGAGCACTAAATCTTCTGTATGGAGGAAAACAGTCCTGGGGACCTATGCAGTGCATTTATAGTGAAACTGATGGAAGAGGGTAGGGAGACCTGAGCAGTAATGGCTACACTCGGAAAAATTTCTACTCCCCAGAGTTTCTCTGGAGCCCTCTGAAATGGAAGTAGGGTAACTCGTAAGATCTTTCATAAGAAGCTTTTGAAGAATAATGGATGCCATTGAAGACTAGAACACTAATACCTAAACTAAAAGATCATTTGAAGCACACAGCAGGCCAAGATAATCTTGACACCCCAGCTAAAACAAAGAGACAATGAATGATGCCTCATAAGATTTCAGTATCGGTATCCTGACATACCCATCAAACCCTCTGTGTATTTGAGGATGTAAAAGAAACTAGGGAGAACAAATTGTTTTCAGTGTAGACAACTCTACACTGGGGGGCTCCCAGTGGGAGTGAACACTTTGCTCAGTGTAGAACAAAGGATTTGGGGATGGGGGCACTGACTTGAAGCACATATACTTTCTTTATCAGAAACTTTCCTGTGACTACTACGGGAAAATAGATTTACTGTTGCTGGAATACTAGATTAGTACAGGAGTAAGGGGCAACTTAAGAATGGATGGACTAAGCAGATGTATACTTTCAGACATATGGTCTCATTGAATATTCTGAAGGAAGTCAAAAGAAAAAAACCTTCCCAGCTGCTGCACCCAAAGGTCAGGAGTAATCTGGAAAGCATACTGCTTATGGACTCCAGTCAATAATAAACCACTTGTGTGATGAGAATTGTTTCCAACATGTGGCATCAACTCACTTATGTTGACAAGTAGTAGCGAACAAGATGTCATGCATGGAAGACTAGTCTGCCTTGACAGCAGAAAACTTGGAATAGTTCAGACTAACACGCTGTGTAATAAACACTGCTAGTCATTTTGCACATTCAAGGAGGGGAAGGCACA
This sequence comes from Pezoporus occidentalis, assembly GCF_034315485.1. NCBI lineage: Eukaryota > Metazoa > Chordata > Aves > Psittaciformes > Psittacidae > Pezoporus > Pezoporus occidentalis. The sequence continues at coordinate 8,602,790 of NW_026913425.1, read as the reverse complement.
CACGACAATATTCAAATAAATGCCATTTTCAGTTCCAATGACCAGTACTGAAAACATTTTTTAGATATTGTTTCAAGCCAGCAGTTCCGCTGGTTTGAGAAACAGTGAACACACCTTTACCCAGTGCAGGAATTTCACAGAGAAGAGATCAACTTCCAACAACAGTATCCCTGTGGCCAAATGTACACACTGAGAAACACCTCTCAATGTTAATGGTCTCAACTGCTAAATCACACATTAGCATAAACACAGGAATTCAGAAAAAAAACACAATGCCCCAGAAACCATGTAGACCATTAGACACTGACCAATAAACAAACCTACTATGGCATCCACTACGGTATAGAAGATGAGTTATTTATTTCCAGAGAATGTTAATACTTCCAAAGCATAGATTTTTACATAAAATTTAATCATAATGTTCAAAGAGATATCATAAAATGTATCCATAGATATCTTAGACACTTACTGATGTCTGTGTAATGGCTTTATTAGAATAAAGTTCTATTTATTATTCATATATAAAGGATTAGCATCTCATGAGAGTAACAGGGAAGTGGTAAAAATGAACAGCATAAATTGCAGATAGCTAATAAAAGCAAAAAAAATGTACAGAGATCCCACACAGAGATAACATAATGGGCTGCTGATGGGTTGATGCAGATTCACTTCAAAATATAATTACCCTGATTTAACAATGCAGGTTAACTTGATTTTCCTGCTGGCAGAACCAGAGACAGTAGAAATGGACAGCAGCAACGTGGTGGTCCTCCCACAGCAGGAGAAATGAATAGAGCAGAGGCAATGAGAAGACACAGAAGGGCACAGGGGCAGCAGCAGGGACAGAGGATGAAGGGAAAGCAAAGAGTGAGCGTAAGAAGTGTTCTAGCAGTAAAGCTTTAACAAAATTAAAAGTCTGGGGAACAACCACTATTGATACAATCAGATCATGATACTGTCAGAGAAGATCATACTGATCACAAAGAATAAAATAAACATACCAGGTTTGAAACTCCATAATGGTCATTAAAACTTGCTACTAATCCTTTTTGAATGGTTTAAAAGAATTACCTTGACAGAAAACATAAGGCTTATATTAAGTAGATGGATTAAAACCACAGCAGGATTTTTTTTTAAAATTCTTCAGTCTTGTCTCTCTAGAGGTGCAAATAACAAAAAGGTACCATGTACAGAATGGCAATATAGATAAGTAAATCATCCTTATATATTTACCAGTCCTCATCTTCTGGTATCTTGCTTAAGGGAGGGTTCAGGCAGTAAATATGATAAGCCATATTACATTCATCACACAGGAGTTGCATGTGAGCATCCTGTTTTCCACCACACAAATAACATGAACAAAAACGGCACTCCTTATCTGGATCAGCCCTACAGTGCTTGCATTCAGGGCCACTTTTTCCTGTCAAAAACAAAGAAAAAGTCAAATGCCATGTATCTTGGAAAAATGCATTATTGTATCTACAGAAAAATATTTCTGCACATGAACAGTGCCCTCTTGAAAATGCTTTCTTCTTACAATGAGGTATTTGACTATCTAGGCTAATGGGATTTCTTCTGCTGTATAAACAAGGAGTAAAGGAAATTACTGATCAGCAGCTTCTCTTATTTTCTCCCTTCCAGTTCCCAACATACCATCTGCATGTTCTCCCTATAGATGGAGCCTTGCAAATCTCCAGTTGGAGCCTTTTTAAATACAGCCACAAAGAAATTCCAGTTAGGTAACTGATAACAGTCAAATGATGACGAAGCTACAATTTGGAACAGCTCTCTTCCCCTTAAATTCAGCTTACAGTTGGATAGAAGAATTAGCAGTCTGAGACCACAGACAATCCAAAATCACCAATTGCTTCACAGCAGCAGTTCAATTTACACACAAAGAAACACCAAGTTTATGTTTCAGCTCAGTAGGAAATTTGGACCCATGAACCCCAACAATGAAGTAAAATCATTGGCACTGATTCCTCAATCAGGCAAAAATGTTTTTATACAAGAAAAAGACATTTGGTATCCTAAGCTGTATATGAAAGAGAAGAGGGAAGGAACACAGAATACTTGTAGTAAAACTAACACAGGAAAAATGTTAGAAATAAGTCAAATGTCCAGAGAAATGACTGAAGACGTAGAAAATAATTTTATCATGGCCCAAATAATGCCAAGATTAAAAGAAAAAAATAATTTGTATGTTCTGTGCAAAAGTCATCTAGAAATGCCACAGAAGTGAATTTGAGCTTAAACGAGTACAATAAAATAACTAAGAGTACTTCCAAATTTCCCTGAACCACAGGCTGTGGAAGATTAGAATTGAAATAGCTGGAACACCAGCCAATATCAAATTTTCTTCTAAATCCATGGGCAAACTGAGAAACATCTGAACTGTTTGATAATTTCTACTCAAAAGGGCAGTTGGCCTAGATGGATAGTGTGATAAGGACAGACAAATTTATTCCTAGCATAATCTTTGCCAAAAATACTCAAAAGTCATTAGTACAAAAAAATAACTCTTACATTTTCTGGGACAAAACCCTTACTGACTATAGTCACAAGATGTAACAAGAAACTTTATTAATAAGGAACCTGAAAGGCAGCCCCACTACAAAAGTGACAATAAACAACCTCCTCAAACCCAAAAACCACTATAGCCCTTCAGAGGCTGCATGAGTATCAGGCTCTTCCATGGTTGCTAAGCAGACACAGTATCAGACAAAGGGAGAAGGGCACAAATTGTATCTAAGAGAACACTTTCCCATGAAACATTTCACTCTTAGGAAAACACAGATTTTTATTTCTTTCTTTTTATGCTAAAGGACTGCTGTCTTTCTGATACATTTTTATGCAAGAACAGAATTTGTCAAACCTCTAACATGGAGATCAACGCCAGGTTTCTCTGACTAGCATAAAAGAACAATATTCAAGGACAAGCTTCCACCTTCTCTTAGCTTTATTTTTATTTTTCTTCACCATGAGTTACTAAGTCGCTTCATCTAGAAGCTGTAAAGCTTCACAGCTCTTTGCAAGTTAGTTTTAATTTGATTAGATAACATAAGCAATCAAAGTAAATATTTCTTTTAGCAGCTGATTCTTGAAAAGAGAGACGAGGTGCGTCACTGATGTATCCAGAGAAGTTCGAGATACCTTTTTTTCCTAGGTGTACCAAGAAGAAAAGGAATGACCAAGTGTTCGCAGAAATCCCAGCCCCTTCCTGCTGAGGAAAACCTCTTTCCCCGACTGGAGTGCTGCAGTCAATGGCTATAAACTGTTCAGAGGGACATGGCAGGAACAAGGGGCCAGTGATATGCCCTCTATGGACTGACTGCACAGAGCTGTTCTTGAAAAATAATGATGAACAGGTTGAAAGCTTGTCGATGAAAATTAGAGGCCAAGCCAAGAAATGAAACCTAATGGCTAGGGTTCGTTGTGGGCACCCAATGGAGGTGTGCCTGTTGATGAATCATTCTTACTTCAACTGCAGGGAGCACCACACTCACAGGCTTTGATTCAGCTGCAGGACTCCAGTCACCCTGGTATCTCCTGGGAAAGCAGCACAGCAAGCTATAAGCAGCCAGAAGCCCTGGTGCATTGAGGATAACTACTTAATACAGGTGGGACACGACCCAACCAGAAGAGGAGGATTACTGGGACCGTTGCTTACCAAACCAGATGAACCAACCGGAGAGGTCAAGACTGGAGGGAACCTGGGCTGGAGTGATCATGCCCTGGTGGAATTCACAATCTCAGGGATATGGGCCAGGTGAAGAGTAAGGCCAAGACCTTGAATTTTAGGAGAGCAAACTTCCAGTTGTTTAGGGAATTACAGGATGGGACCTCCAGAGAAATTGCCCTTAGGGATAAAGGAGCAGAACAGAGCTGGCAGCTCTTTAAGCACATTTTTCTTGGAGCACAAGAGCTCTCAATTCTCATGTGTAAGCAATCAGGCAAGGAGTGCAAGACACCAGCACAACTGGCCAAATTAAAACATAAGGAAGATACACACAGGCAGTGGAACCAAGGACATGTGTCCTGGGAAGAATACAGGGGTGCTGCCTGCATGCGTAGGGATGGGATTGGGAAAGCTACGGCACAACTGGATCTGAGTTTAGCAATGAACAGAAAGAATAGTAAGAATGGCTCCTGCATGTACGTTGGTCAGAAAAAGAATACTGAAGAAAATCTACCACTCTCCCCACCCTCCTCTCTGCTACCATAAACAGAACAGGAGAACTAGTGACAGCTGACATGAAGAAGGCGGAGGTACTCCATAGGTTTTTTTGCCTCACTTTCACTGGTAATCACTCTTCACATCTCTCAAGTTCCTAAACTTCGAGGCAGGAACTAGGGAAATGAAGTTCCTCTTACTGTAACAGAAGATCAAACTGGAGACCATCTGGAGGAACCTGAACATACACAAGTCCATGGGACCCAATGAGATGCATCCCAGGGTGCTGAGGGAACTGCATGATGTAGTTGCCAATCCACTTTTCATCGTATCTGAAAAGTCATGGCAGTCAGGGAAAGTCCCCAGTAACTGAAGGAAAAGGAACACTGCACCCTTTTACAAAAGGGTAGAAAGAAGGACCTTAGAAATTATTGACTAATTAGTCTCACCTCAGTGCCCATTGAGATCATAGGTCAGAGACTCCTGGAAGACCTGAAGCAGATGGAAGACAGGGGGGTGACTCAAAACGGCCAACATACCTTCACTAAGGGCAAATTGTGCCTGACTGACCCAATAAATAACAAGCAAAAAAAGAAAATGCATTATCTTTCTGTATTTTGTACAATGACAGGTTGTTAAGACCTATGCAATTTACTGGTTTTGGTTGCAAAACCAGTTTTCTTAGGTCAAAGGTTAGTAATAATGGGGTTTTCTAAAAAGGAAAAAAGCAAAAAGGTCCACATGTTTCAGTTAAGCAATACCTGGAGTTTTCAACCTTCTTCAATAAACAAACTACAAACTGTCATTTCTATGATGTCACTTTAATTTTTCACATTTCTGCTTTAACTTTGTTATAAGTCAAACGCACTGATTATATCTATCTGCACTACTGGTCCCATGAAGACAGGTCTGTTCATCCCTACCAACACTGTAGAGTTCAGTTACATGCATCATTTCATATTCTCTTCTTTTGCAGACGTTATCTTATGTTCATAGCACAGATTTTGATTCTGATGAAAGTAATAATACACATTGGCACCTAGTTCGTATTTCCATTTTGCATATAAATAGCTGAAATGTATTTACAAGTATGCTGCCTCTTTCCAATTTTCTAATGTAACTTTCTAATAGCTTTAACCTTACTCCTGGGATTTTCATTCAGTAATTTGAAAATGGCAATTTTATTTTAACTGTAACTGCTAAATATCCATTGACATGTCAGACACATTTTTATCTAATTTACATGTACAAAACCTAACTAACACATAGCCATGCTCAAGGAACAACAATTTTTCTGTAGAGGCTGCCTACGTTGTTTATCTGATGAAGATTTTTTCCAAAGCAGGCATTCTACTTTTTGAAAAGGGCATAGATAGCAGCTTAACATAAACAAAAATAAAATAAAGGCATTTTCCAATTGTGCTTACAACAAACTCTTACAGTATTTAAGGCCAATTAATTCTTTGAATTTAATTTGTCATTATTATAACAAAAATCTGCAGGTCTTCACAGCATATAAGCTATGGTAGCCATGTGTGTTTACAGATATATGCATATATATTTTAAAATTTTAAGTATAAACTGCAAATCCAGATGTAAGTAGAGTTTAGAAGTAAAACGGTGTGCTGCTTATGACATACAGTTCAACTGATGTGCACTGTGCATAACTGAACAAAGGCAAGATGAAAAAATCAGTATCACATGAAGAGAACTGAAAAGAGCAGTGCAGTGAGAAAGCTGGCCTCAGGAAAAAAAAGAACAGCTCAAAACAACAAATAAGGCTAAACGGCCACAAACATTAAGTTTTCAGTATTACATCTTTAAAGATTATATTTCCGTATTATATTTATTTATGAAGGTTTGTAAACCATATCCTGAAATGAATAAAGATGGCACCAGGAACAGAATGGAACAAACATATACAGAGGTGCAAATTTCTACACAGATGAGGAGAGTAATTTAAGCAAAGAGGTTACAAACAAGGAAATAGCTGTAAGAGCTGCAAGTGAAATAAAGAAACTGACTTTGAAACAATAAAAGTGGTAATTAGCTTAGGAAGTACAAGATAGGTGAGGCCACACCTTGAATACTGCATTCAGTTTTGGGCCCCTTACTGCAAGACACTGTGGTGCTGGAGTGTGTCCGAAGAAGGGCAACAAAGCTGCTGAAGGCTCTAGAGAATACAGTTCTTACAAGGAATGGCTGAGGAAACTGAGGTTGTTCAGTTTGGTGAAAAGGAGACTCAGGAGGGACCATATCACTCTTTACAGCTACCTGAAAGGAGGCTGTAGTGAGGTGGGGGTCAGTCTCTTCTCCCAGATAATATAATAAGCAATAGAACCAGAGGAAATGACCTCAAGTTGCACCAGTTGCACCAGATTGTATATTAGGAAATATATCTTCACCAAAAGGGTTGTCAGGCATTGGAACAGACTGCCGAGGGAAGTGGCAGAGTCAACAGTCCCTGGAGTTTTTAAAAGACGTGTAGATGTGGTTGCTTACAGACGTTAGTGGTGGACTGAAAACCTTAAGTAAGGCAGTGTTAGGTTAACAGTTGGACTTGATTATCTTAAAGGTCCTCTTCAACCTGAATGATTTTACGATTCCATGCTAAATAAATACTCAGGTCAAATGATGCCACTGTAGACAATTTTATATGGTCAGCAGTACATTAATCATTCATTTCCTTAACACATATGTAATTTAACAAATTAATTCACTGCACAGTAGCTGCAGGGAGGAACTAAATGAACTGTAATAATTTTATATGCCCTTTAAAAAGCTTCACAAACTATTAGACTTGCAAAATAAGTAGGTATTTAAATGCAAAGCAGATTTTACGATTTTTCATGCCATTTTTGTAAATAAAAACATGATTTTAAGATATTTCAAAACCCCTTTAACATAATAAAGCAAAAATAAACAGAATGGACGGTTATTTTCTTTTGAGTAATCTGAGGAAAGTAAATCAAAATTATGAAAAATGAATTGTGAGAAGTTAATTTACAGAAATCCACATTTTTACTTTCAAGACTACCACAGCAAATGGCATTTGCTCCTCTGACAAACACTGATTTTTCAGATGATGGCAAATAAACCAGTAAGCAGAAGAATTCTTGTACACTGAGAGTTATATAGAAACATTTTTAAAAACTGCCTTGGAGTAAGTAGTCTAATATATAATACTATCTAATACCTATTAGTAGAACTGTGTTACTATTACAAACACTTACCACTTTTAACTTTCATATATTTTTCAACCTAGGATAAAATGTCACACTTTTTTTTAGATAAGCTGCCACTAACTCATTCCTATGGTTGTGAGGAGGATGGAGAGGTAGGACATATTTTTTTAGAATGACACGGTGGGCCAAATAACAAGGCAGATGTTAATTATCCATTTTTTCATAGTACAAGCAGCTCTGGCATTAAGTTCCTTATTTTTTTCATTAATTCTGACATTGTGACAGGGTTAAAGTGCATCATTACAGATTGGTCCTATCTTTGGATTTATTAATTTATTAGAAGTGCAATTGATGTTTCAATTGCAACAGCAGTTTTGGTGACGTGGACAGCTGTCTAGGAACTTAACTGAGACTACAGATTCATTCTGCAGCAGACATTTAGAACGTTATCTGCTGTTCTCCTTTTTCCCTGCTTATGACTGATAGCACTAAGATGTTAACAGTTTCTGAATATGCCAAGTGATAGAGCCACTTCATAGTAAATATACTTTTACAACAGAAATCTAAAAAAGGATTCTATGTTATTTTCCTGAACACACATACTAATTATATTACCTCTACAGGCTGACCCTTTAGTTTTTTAAAAGAAACATAATTCAATTTGTACTTATATTCAAATAATTTTAAAAAGCATACTTTTGAAATCTCCATCCCCAAATGTCAATGGATAGGCTCCTGGTTTTTCAATCTTGTACATTTCCTCTATAAAAAGGATTTTACAATCATTTATTGTGTCTTCTGGGCCTCTGTAAAACAAAAAAGAATAAAAAGTACATTCAACTTAGTTCCTCAGACCTAGATTCTGTACTTTATGAATCCTAAGCAATGAGATAAAGCTAACTAGCATCTTTTTCTCATCGCTGATACTTTATTTCAACTCACACGTAAAATTCAGTCTTGTAACTTCAAAGAAACCAAATGACATACTTAAAACCTGCATAAAGACAACTCCATTACCCCTGGCCTACCTGGCAGCTGAGTATGTCCCTACTGATAGCCATTCATAAATCTGTAATTCTACTTCTAAAATCCCAAAATGTTTTTTTGGCTTAAAGCAGCAGACCAGACAAAAACACACCCTCTTGAGTACAGCATAACAAACATTATTATAAACATGGAGTGTCAGAAATGAACCAGGAAAATGATTTATAAAACACAATAATAGATGCTACTTGGAATCCACAGAGTAAGAAATGCAATACGAAGCTTCAGAAGCTCTGCTCTTACTTCTAAATGTTTTGGAAACCTAGAAACCAGTCCTACAATGACATGTGCAATACTGAATTAATCTATTGTGAGTAGTCCTCTTAATGCCATGTTTCAGCGCAAAAGCTGCTCACCACATCTCCGTGACGAGTAACCAATTCCCCATGTCTCCACAACACTAATGCCTAAAGACTACTATAGAAGGATTAGGAAATACTAAATAAGAAGTAAATCTTTCCACCTTCTCCTCTTTGTACTTACTAGAATTCTAATTCAAATGTAAAAATACCTAGGGAGAAAATGCTGTAAAAGCACAAGCAATTTTGAAACACTCCTTTTTTCTTCCCTTCTCAGGGTATTCTGCCTTCAACTGCCTGTTCTCCCACCATTTTTAATTTACTACCTAATCTACAACTAAACAGGAATTTTCAATATAACCTACATTGTAAGTATTAATTACTGAACACAGTCTTGCTGATTTCATTGAATCACATGTGTCACTAATGATTTCAGAATTGAGCAGTTTGATACAAGAGAAAGGAATTTGCTAGCTGGAGAGCTTTCTTTCTCACAGGGTGAGACTCAGCCATTAAAAAATGAAAAAATGAAAATGATTTGGGGTTGTTGAACTTCTTTCCTCTTCAAAATTTAATCTAATTCTTTTGGACTGCTGCAGTCTCTTTTGGTTCTAGAAAAACACTTCAAAATCTGAAACTATACAAGCAACTAAATCAATGCACACCACAAATATCACAGCTTGTATTATTAAGATTATGAAGTTTAACATTGCATCAAGACTCTAATGCATGTAGTTAACATGTTCAGTGAGCACCCTGCTACACAAGAAATAAAATATGTACTTTTCTTCTTTCCTATACAGACATCAGGTGTGCTGGACATAATATAGAAGCGCACAGCATAATTCTAAATTAGGAAGGAGTGCAGATTTTTCAGGTTTTTGAAGGCTTTATTATGAATAAAGCCTCAAACTATTGGATTGGTTACTGCTCAGTATTTGAAGGAGGATGTGCAAGATTCTGCTAAGCAAAGCTGAAGTGTACTTCACCATTACAAGTGTTTCTTCAGAAGAAGGGACATCATGAAAATGAGTAACTGTAGAGATAATTACAAAATATTGCCACACTGGAGACTATTTTCCTGGTGAAAACCAACAGCAAGTTAAAATGATAAGTTTCTTTCAAATATTTAGAGTGTAGAAAGGCCTGAGAATATGTCTGAATCAGGTGAACAAGTTTTCTAAGCCCTGTTTGTATGGTATCTAGAAACATTCACAGAGGCGACTCGAAAATTCTTTTGAAAAAAGTGAGCCAGGTAGCATACCCTTATAAAAAGGTTTAGGTTGCAAAAATAAATCAAACTGTAGACAGGGAGGAAAACAAGATATAAGGGCCATATCAAATACAGATAAAATACAGATAACCACAATAACAGAAACCTCCTGAAACACCAGTCTTCAGTCTGGGATCCATTGTTCCCCATTCTACCACTTTGCTTGCTGCCACCACTTCCCTTTTGCTGACTCCAGTTTTTGGACTCTGCCACACGCTTAGTATAACTAAGGCAGGAAAAAAATAAGCCAAGGAAAAACCCACAGACAACAGACCATTTTTTGGAGGCACTGAGAACTGCAGTGTTTAGGTCTCCATGGAAATGGTGGAGAGAACTCGACAGTGTCCTGATTCACTGTAACTGTCTTTTAATATACCAACAGCTGCTTACTCTGGCATCTGTTTTTATTTTGCCCCTTTTTCTTCCCTGCAGTTTTTGGAAGGAAAACTTTCCTCATTGTTGGTCATATTCACAAACAATAAAAGTCAAGCAACTTCAAAGATTTAGGATATTTCAACAGAACATACAAATGCTACACAATGCAAATACATCCATTATATAGAGAATGCTTTGCTTTCTTGACCATGAAAAATCATGTATTCAAGATAAGCTTCATTTGTACCCTAGGGGGCATTACCTTAAAGCAGTTCTGGCCACTGTGGGTAGCACCCCTCAGATTTACTTAGGTTTCCACACAGTGCAGAGAACACAGGAAGTTTGATTTTCTGCACCTCCACATGGCCCAGCCACTCACCCTAGCACACTGGATGCCAGCTTCTGTTACCATAAAATATGCCTCTGACAGCCTAAGGTTATGGAGATACTTTCAGGTTTTGAATGGCTACAGCACTTAAATTCCTCTGGCTGTTAGCAAATCTGAAGCCCTATTTAAGCCACAATTTCCAGGTTTGATTTATACTTAACTATTTAACTAGAAAACTGTCTCTGAAACAGATAGAAGAGCACTCCCAAGAACGACTACCCTAAAAGGACTGTGGGTACCACTACACCTTTGCAGGAAAGGTGAGTGGAAACGTCTCTCTTCTGCATTAGCATGCAAAGACACTCTGAATGGCTACAAAATACAGCCATTCATTCACTGTCATAAAAACATTATATATTCAAATACAAAAGAATAAATTGTAAACATAACCTCTGGCAGGAAAACCGAATGAACAAATACAGACTGAGCTAGCATCAAGATTTTCCTTCTTATTTCTGCACCTTGGAGCATCTTTCCTTAGCTGCCCTATACTTTGTAGTCATAGATTATTTAAAGTTAAGAACAAAATAAATCTCCTGACACTCTTTAATGTTATAAATCTACTTATATTAGGACCTTCCTTAGCAGTATCACTGCCTACTTGCCTATCCAGCTCGATTCCTCTACGACTTACTTCTAACATAATTCAACATAGTGGATCCATTTTAAAATAAATAAAATAAAATAAAATATAGCATTATGCCTTCTTTCACCTAAGTAACATGAAATTTTATATTCAGATAAAAATTCATATATTACTTCACATAACTCTATGCTTAGAAAGCAAAAGATAAAAATAAAAAAGTATACCTTAAACTTCAAGCAGATCTGTATGGGAAAGTCAAAATAATCATAGAAGTTGAATATGTTGCATATTAGGAAGCATACAACTACATGTGCATTTACAGACAATGTGAAGCATAATTCATTAAGTAAGCTAAAATCTTGTCAAGAAACAACAGTGATAGGCTCAATATGGCAGCTACAAACATGATTTTATGTTATGGGACACAGAGATATTTGCAAATTCCAGTACATTTCAGACAATTTTCAGCATATTTTTCCCGAATTTTTGCATCTTGCAAATTTTCAGCATCTGTGTAGTCTAAGTACACTACCCTTATTATGAACAGAACTGCATCTAGGAAAAAACTTACAACATTTCCTCCCCTCTCGCTGTATTGCCTTATCATTTAGAGCTCTTTTACTGTAATTTACCCCTTTTTTACTTCATTTAGAAAGTACGTTAAAACAAAAAAAACCACCAACATACACACAAAAAAAAACCAAAACACACACCCCCTTTTCATCACAAGCTATTCTCTACATACAATCTTTAGACAACAAGTAAGGTGGCAAAACATCATAAAGCTGTACTCACAAATCTACAGACATGTGTTGGTGCTATCCATTATCTCTGGAAAACAAGCCAAAACTGAGCTCAGTGGAGTATCTATGAGAAATAAATTCCACCAATGCCAATTTAAATTACTAAAATTACTTTTAACTTTTTGCTTATCCTATTGTTTTCTTGAAAGATACTATGCAAAATTTTGTAAGTTGGTTCAAAGATGTCAGTATTCCAAAAGGCACCCCCGCAAAAAGTTCTGGTGCAAAAGCATGGATTTTTACCAACTTTATTATTAAAAAAACCCTGTATATTATCTCAACCTCAAAGTGCTGAAGTGCAACATACTTTCTTAATATAACTACTTGCATAAAACAACTCCTCTAATTAATAGTAGAAAACACAGAACTCTCAAATAAAGATAAATTCAGATGCACAGAGATAACAATCGGCAAAAGCATGTTTTTCTCTTACAGCACTGCAATCCTACTGACATAAGCAATACTATTCCCATATCTACATGGAACTGATAGAATAGATGGAATTCATCATTTCTGTATTACATATTAGGCCATGGTAGACATTCCTTTTTTCAGGGGGTGTCTCCTGTATTTTTCCTTTTGTGATAAAGGAAACTCAGAAAGCAACTTTCAGACCAAGTTTTTCTTAAAAAATATCCAGTATTTGAACAAGAGAAAACATTTCATTTTCTGCTAAATGTTACATAAGTAACAAGCAAATACCAACAAATAACTTTACAATGCTCTTACTTTCTAAGAAATGCACAGCTGCACATCCAGAACTAAGAGAAAGATCAACTACCACTGTGACAAATGACGGCTAGTAATAAATGGTTAAACCTTACCTATGCTAAAAATTTCTGTTCAGCTAGTTGCTTTTCAAAGATTCTTCTGCCACATTATACATACAATAGCTTTAATAATGATCAGGCTAAACATCATCTTTTTAAAAAAAATATGGCTATCTAATAAAACTGTGGGTTTATCACTCTGTCAAATATGCACAAGTACCACCACCCTTCTTCACTTCTTCACCTTACCATACCAAAACTGAGATTGAAAAAAAAAATATAAAATCTGGCGTTATACATTGTGGTTAGTAAATGAGACTGCATTTGTATTTCATGTAAGTACACTAAATAAAGAAATGAAATCCCAAACCACAGCCAGACCCTTCAATACGTAGCAGAATTCCTAATACAAGCCTTCCTTTTAGACAGGTTAGCCATAGCCAGATAGAAGCCTGCAAAACTGAAGTCTCTTATAGCTGTACTTCCCTCACCATACACACACACACTTTTTATAACCTTCAGGCTGAAAAACACTCTAGACATACATAATCACAGTTGAATAAAAGTATGACAAGTACGCATTATCCTGGGTATTTCAAAGGTCAACATTCAGGAAAATAAAAATTCCTAGATGACAATTACCACACTGTGAAAACTCTATGAGTTCTTATAGTCTGAGAGATTCGGTTACAATTGCCAGATCTTTGTCTGGAATTTTCTGGTTTTCTCAATTTACCATATTGAAATTAGAAGAAAAATACTTCACACCAGGAGTCAAAATAAAATGCTGAATAAAAATAGGGGAAAATTTAGTATCCAAAAAGTACACACAAAGGTTATACAAACAAAAGCAATTAAAAGGAAAAGTGTCTAATGACAATTTATCTTTTGGCCACCTAAGAGCAAAACCTTACTTGCATTAAGTCATGTCTACCACACAGAATAGTCAATTTGTCAGCTTCTATGGCTACTGTTAAAGGGTGCTGTCCCGGTAAGCAGAGAAATAGCCACAATCAGAATTAAGCCTAAGAGAATATAATGTTCACTACACTCTCCAGATGTATGAATTCAGTTAACAAACAATATAAAAATAAAAACAGCACCAAATTCACTACCACTTTCAGTATCTATCTTTTCACATGCACTACTATGTTTACATCACATTTATGATTGATCAGCTTCTATTCTGCTTTTGCAAAGCTTTCAGCCAGCAACTCTATTTGCTCACACATCACAAAGCAAGAGCTGGACAACTTCTTCAGAAATATTCAATCTTTCAGTATTACCATTCAAAACGCTTGTTAGAACTTTAACGATCATTCCCTCAGAAGGAGTTGCAACAGTTGTGCAATAGCATTCAATTGCACCTTTGCACTTTCACATTTAACAGCTGCGTGAAATTGCATCCTGAATCAATAGACACTCTTTAAAGTCAGGACTATTTAAGAGCACTTTTCTTTGTCTCAGAAGCAAGAGAAACTATATTCCTGAACTGAGTTAATGAACAACTGCTTATTAACTTTACAAAAATATTAAATTACAAATGTTAAAATCATTAGGCTAGAGAATATGTGGTATTGTAACAAATAATATCTACAGAAATCTATTCTCAAAAAACAGCACTATGTTGTGACGTTCATGTCAATATATTAACTCTAAGTCACCATCAACCTAAAGAATGTTTTGAAATTACAGCAAATACATGTAACAGCATGCGTATTTCAAAGATGTTAAATGGAAAATACCTCAATCTGATATCTAATATTGCAATGTGACTATTACTACCAGTTTGTTTACATTTAAATGTTAACTATAACTTGGGCTAAACTGTAGTTTTAACAATCTGCAAATGCACATTGTCTACACAGAATGAAACAAAGACTAAAATATACCCATAAAACAATTACAATCCTCACCAAACATGACTGGAGATTTGAATTTAAACAGACTTGTTTTAAAGGTAACTTTCAAGATTTCTTCAGACTATTCTACACATAATTGGTTTATGCTGAATACACAAATGCAGTTACAAAACGGGACTGCACTACCTACGCTTTTAATTCAACTTTATTTTTTTACACAAGCCACTATAATGTCTAAGACACTTTTCAACTCTGAAAAGATTTTATTACACTATGCATAGTGCCAAGATTTAAAAAAATAACAATTTTAAAAGACCGTCTTTTCCAGCATATACTGAAGACCTTACTATGAAAAATACCATAATCTGAATTGTTAAGGCCTTTAAAAGCAAACGAAACCAAACCAAACACACCCACACTCAACTCCCAACCTACAAATTCACATCGCGGATACACACAAGCCAGCCAGAGTATTACTTTTTCTGAATCTCACTAGTAGACATAATGTTGGGGCATTTACAGAACAATGTATTATAGCTCACAGTGCAGACTCTGGAAGCAGAGATTTGGATGAGGGGGACATCCTTTTTTTCCTTAGCCCAAGATCTGTAAAGATGAACATTACAACAGCAAGCATAAACTTAGTACCTCAGAAGTGGGGAAAGCACTGGCCTGGGCGAATTGTAAGTCACATTGTCAGATCCTAATAATCTCTTCACCATAGCAACTCAGAAGCACGACTGCCCTATGCCATGAAATCCACTGAAGCGAGAGGGGATGAGGCCACAACTGAAGGTTGGCCAGCCTGCCCAGAGGAGAGTGGCCCATGTGCAGTAGGGTGGCACAACCAGACCTGTCCACAGTGGTGACAGGGAGACCCTGGTTCTATTGGCAGGAGGATGGATCTAAATGATCCCTAAGGCCCCTTCCATCCCAAACCATTCTGTGATTTATGACTTGGGCAGGAGAGGCATCATGACCTACAATTAAAACTACTCCCTTCTTGAACTCGACTGTGGCTGGCACTATCCCAGTGCTGAACGGGCATCCACAGTTTCCAAATACAGGTTTAAACATGTAGATGTTAACATCTACTTGACAGAACAGCCATAAAGAACTAGGTAAAGAGAGCCGGTAAAAACCCAAAACTTGTTTCTTATATATGAAAGGAGCTGTGCTTGGCATCACAGGGCATAGTCTAAGCTCAGACCGCTTTTCTATGTGTTTGTGGACTGAATTGCAAGACTCAGAACAACACAGAGTCAGTTTAAGACATCATTCCACTGATCAGGACTAGTCAATAATCTTCTGTGCTAGGAAGCAGCAGAGCTTCAAATCAGTGATTCTCACAGGAAGAGGTTAAAAGCTTCTATCCACATTTTACATTATGTTACAATTCTGAGAGTAGATGCAGCACACATACCCATCATGAAACTACACGACACCAGTCTGCTTACCCAGCTAGACTGAGAATATCAATCCAAAGACATGAGAAGAAACATGCCCCTTCACAACAAAAACTCAGTGTTACTGTCAGGATGGAAAGGCCTTCCAGAAAACAAAGAATAGCAAAGGAAGTCTTGAAAACTCAGAAACATGGTAGAGTACTCTGTAGACTAAAATAATACTAAATGAATAATTAAATAAATTTAAGGTGCTTGAAAACCAGTAAAAGGAAAAAAAAAAATCTCAAGGTTTGCACTATAAAATAGTAAATGCAAAGACACAAAGACACTTTCCATAGAATGCTTCATACAGAATCAAAGAAAAATGAGAATTGCTTGAAAACATAGCCACACCCACATTTTTAGCCTAGAAAGTCAGTAATGAATGGCTTATCACAGCTTGAATGCAGATGACAACTTTACCATATGAAAAAGCTTGGCATCTACAGATGCTCCTGCTCAGAACAGAATGAATCTCATCTCACCAAGAATTCCATAAAGTCAGAAAGTACATGGTGACCTACAGAAAAAGACCTAAATAATTTGGCATTTGAAGGGCAGTTGCTTCTCTTGGCATGTCTTCATTCCTTGTATACTGACCAATTACCTTTAAACAAATCACATCAAATACCTGTCCCACGATGTCAAATTCCATTAGCGCATGATACTAAATGCTTCATTTAGGTGCCCAGTGGCTATTGCATAATAGTAATACAGCCTTTCTAGGTCTTACGTGTAAGTTTGGAATGAATTCTTACTTATTTTTATGTAGAGTTTATGAGAGTTGTTTCTCATGTAAGAACAGGTCAAGATTAGCAGGCAGAACAACATGGGTAGACACCTGCTGTAGACTTCCTCATGAGGGATAAGTATATGAGGCTTTCTTCAGACAACCACAAATTTTATGTATACAGGCCCTGGTTCTCACAGGGAAATTCACGCACACCTATATCTGCAGGAACAACACAGCAGAACACAAGCAGTCTAGGAAATTTCTGGTGTGCAGTGATAACTTCCTGACACAGATGATCAAGGAGAGATACACTGCTAGACCCAGTACTAACAAAATAGGAAGAACAAGTCATGGGACATTAAAGTCCATGGGTTGCAGTGATGGAGCTCAGGATCCTTAAGGGAGGGAGCAGGTAAAACAAGAGGACAACCCTAGATTTCAGGACAAGATACTATAATCTCTTCAGATATCTGCTTGGAAAAATATTACAGGATACAACCCTGGAGAGAAGGAAGATCCAGTAGAGCTGTTTGATATTCAAGGATCACTTTCTCCAAGCTCAAAAAAGTCTATCATCATGTGCAGGAAATTAAAGAGCCACAGGAAGCCTGCGTGGATGAGCAAGGAGCTCCCAGACTATCATGAGACTTAAAAAGAGGTGGAAGCAGAGGCAGATGACCAAAGGGGTACATGGAGTTCCAGTCAAACTGCGTACACATAAGAGCTGGGAAAAACCAAAATGTATGTTGATCTGAAGAACAAGGAAGGATTTGATAAAAAACAGACAGGAAAACTAGAGAATGGCCCTACTACTAAATACAGTAGGGCCCCTGATGACAATAAACACAGAAAGGCCAGGGTACTCACGTCCTTCTTTGCCTCAAGTGTCTACTGGCAAGACCAGCATTCAGGAATTGCAGGCCCCTAAAACTGGGGAATATCTAGAGCGAGAGAGACTTAGCCTCCGTGGAGAAGCAGGTTATGGATCACATAAACTGGACACAGGTAAGTCTATGGGACCTAACAAATTATACCCATGAAGACTGTGGGAGCTGCCTGACTTCTGGACAAGGTTACTCTTAGTCATCTTTGAAAGGTCATAACAACTGGGACACCTTCTTGAGAACTGGAAGAGAGCAACTGTCACTCTTATCTTCCGTCTGCTTATAGACTGGCCAGCCCCAATTGATTCTCTAGGAACGTAATGCAGCAAATAATCCTGGAAATAATTTCCAGGTAAAAGGACAAAGGTGATTGGGAACTGCAAGCATGGATTTATAAAGGGAAAATCATGCTTGACCACCCTGAGAGTCTTCTACAGTGAGGTCACTTCCTTGGAAGGTAACAGGACGACAGGAGGTGTTCATATCCACTTTAGAAAGGCTTTTGATACTGTCTCCCATAAAATCCTCACATAAACTGAGAAAGTATGGGTTAGTAAGGACTGAAAACCAGCTGAATACAGAAGCTTGTGTCCAGTTTCACAAAGTCCAGTTGGAAATAAGTCAGTGGCACCCCAAGTGTTGACCCTGTGGCTAGTACTTTTTAATATCCTAATTAATGGCCTGAATGATAGAAACAAAGTGGACCCTCAACCGGCTCACAGGTGATACAAAACCAGGAGCAACCACCAATATCAGATGTGTGTGCTACCCTTCAGAGTGACCTGGAGAGTTGGACAGAGAGGAATTTAATTATGTTTAACAAAGAGAAATGAGAGGTCCTGCATGCAGGGAGCACCCCATGCAGCAGTACATGCTGACTGCCAAGTTGCTGGAAAACAGCTTTTTAGAGAAAGACCTTGAGGAACCCATAAACAAACTGACCATGAACCAGCAATACATCCCTGTAAGCAAACAATGTCAAAAGCCTCACGGACTGCACTAGGAGAAGCACTGCTAGCAAGCAGAGGGAAGGTGAATGTTTCTCATTACTCAGCATTTGTGAGGCCAGGTCTGCGCTCCCCCAGACATGGAGTTACAGAAGCGGTTCTAAACAAAGGCCACAAAAATGATTAAGGGACTGGAATATCTTTGATATGGTACTGTTTAGTCTGGAGAAGAGAAAGCTGGTGTATGGAGGGCTCTGCCAGAACACGAGGTAATAGGCACACACAGAAACATGTGAAATTCCCTCTTACTACACAAACTATCTTTCTACAGTGATTCTCCAGAGATTGTTGAGTCTGTAGCCATAAAGATACTAAAAACACCTGGACATAGTCCCAGGCAAGGTACTCTACCTGCCCCTTCTTGAACAACCTCAAGAGCTCCTTTCCATCCACAATGATTCTCTTAAATGTATATATGTTTCAACATCACTAATTTTTTATTTTCATTAATGTGTTTCCTAATATTGTGCTCACCACCCCACCCCCCCCAAGTCTTTGCCTTTTTATAATCTTTTTTCTTCTGTTCTTCTCTTCTGGTTGGGATTACTTTTCCCAATGTGAATAAACTGAGCTTCCAAACACTTCTAAAAAACCACCCCTAGAAAGCAAGCCAAAAGATACTGTGGTTCCAAGTCTGCATGTTTACTGGAGAAAGGGTGGTGTTACAAGTACTGAAGATGCAGTTTATGTTCATAGACAAAAACCTCAAGATCCAAGTCAACCATTCTTCATCTTCAAAAGATACTTTTATGGGAGTTATGAAATTGTTATGAAACAAAACATTCCCATTTTAACACCTGGTACTTATGCATTTTTGTTGTTAAAAGGAATTAACGCATTAACAACAATTAATTGAAAAACTGTGTCTGGTAGCTTAAAGAGCCAATTTTCTCCCTAGCTTGTCACAATTTATGTCGATCATCTCTGCCCTGCCTGCCATATACCACCCTGCTCCCCAAACCACCACAGCAGCCCTGTCCTGAATTCACTCTAGGTTATGTATCTCTCTTGCACTGAGGTGGTAGAAGCATGTTTTGGGGAGGGAGGGGAGTAGGGTATTGTTGAAAAGTGCTTGGCCTTTCTTGGCCCAGGTGCAAAAAACCTCCTGCATTCATCCTTGTTGACTTTCATGAAGCTCCCATCAGTTCACTTCTCCTGACTGTTCAGCTCCCTCTGTTTGGCAGTACTACCATCAAGCTTCTTTGCAAACTTGGTTACAGTGCACTTGCATTGCCTCTGCAACGCTGTTGGTTAAGATACTGAACAGTACAGGTCCTGCCACATACCCCTGCAGCTCCCTGCTTGTTATTATTACTTTCCAAGTAGTGTACAGCTTAGTAACAACTATCCTCTGAGCTTGACCATTCAATCTTGCCTATTTTTAAAACCATCTGGCTGCCCATCTGCTTGCATCACAACATCCTGACTAGGATAGGATATTATGGGATACAGACAAAAGAGCTGTTACAAACTGAAGTATACCTGTTGCTCTCCCCTTGGCCACACAGCTAAAAACTTTATCATAGAAGTCAGACTGGCTTGTAAGGCATGATATGCTTTTAGGAAAAAAAAAAAAAAAAAATCCACTCTGGCCATCCCAAATCATCTTTACATGGCCAGCACTTCCAAGAGGACTCTCATGGTTTTCTGAAACAACATTGACTGGCCTTCTTTGATGGAGGCAACATCTGCCCTTCTCCAACTGCCAGGGACCTCCCCAGCCTCCAAGACTTTTCAAATATAGTAGGAGAGGAGCAAGCACTCCTTGACTCAGTCTTCATTCACCTCTGAGGACTCTCCCTGAGTGCTTTCAAGCACTAGGCTCCCAGAGAGAGTTTGTCAGTGAAAGGTGAGGCAATGAAGACTATTGATACTGTTTCATCAATAGACTGGTATTTTCTTTGTTGACCTTTTTACTGCCCATGCAGCAGTTAAAGCTGTGCTGTCCTGGATGTCTCTTACAAGTGTCAACTCCAAATGAGCTTTGGTTCTCTTAATATCATCCTTCTATGTTCAAAATGCCTCATTTTTATGCTGCCCCGGTTTCCAACTCCTGTATACTTTTTGCATGGAGCAAAGTCATACAAGTTTCTTGTTCAGCCTTGTCAGTATCCCAATACATTTTAGTTTCTTACCAGGATGAACAATCTTTGCAGTTGGAAGAGGTCGTCCTTAAGCAGCTGTCAGCTCTGATGAACTCCCTCACCCTTCACAGTGGCCTCCTACGGGATCCCATCTACCAGTTCGCAGAATGAAACTGAAGTCTACTCTGTTAAATTCCAGTCTGTGCTCTGATACTCTCCTTCCACAGTTCCATAAGGATCTTGGTATCTACTATTTCAGAGTCAGTATATCTAAGGCCTACCATTGACCATCTAATCCCCAAGCAGTTGTTGGTAATAAACAGTAGATCATTTTGTTGCCTATCCAGGACCCATCTTATGTTATCCCCTTAAAAACATCCTTCAAAGAGCTTCTCGACTGCTTGTGTGCCAGTGTTACTCTGCCAGCAAATGAAAGGGAATGAGTCGTACATGAAGATGTGTGATTCAGAGACTTTTAAAGAAGGCTTTGTCATCTTCCTCACCATGACCGTATGAACTACCATCTTGATGTCATCCTTTTTAGCCTCTCCCATCCTCACCTACAAACTCTCAACCAGACTGTTGTCATCCTGCTGGAGAGCTCCCTACACCCAAAATTCTTCATGTTCTGAAAGCCCTGCCCTCTACTTTTGCCTTTTCTGAGAAGTTTGTATCCATCCATCTCTTACTCCAGTCACGTGAGCTGTCCCATAATGTCTCCTCTATACTAATAATGTCATCGCTCTGTGACTATATGCGAACCTAATTCCTCCTGCTTGTTTTCCAGGCTGCATGTATTTGCCTACATGCACTTGAGATGGGTATCCCCCTTTTACCAATCCCAAGACCCTTATTGCTCTCACTACCCTGTATTCTTTTTGCTTTCCATGCACATACCAATACCCCACTTAACTATGGGTCATAATGTCTTTTCATCACCCAAACCTTTACTCACCAGGTTGGCCAGCCTATTGGCACAGATACTCTAGTCCCCTTGAGGATCAAAGACTTTCAGAGACAAATGGGAACCAAATTATGGACCCCATGGTTTTAAAATCCAAATGCCTGCTGACACGAGCTGTGCAATTAGCCAGGCTTTGATCCACAGGATTTTCCTGTTCCTGTCCTTTGGGAGGATCTGTCCTCCAATGTCTTACCTTTTCACCAGCAGGACTCAGCAGCTCTTACATAACTGGCATACTTAGCTAGAGGGTAACTCTCTCTAGTAAGGTACACTTGATTTGCAACTCAAATTTGAAAATGTCAAGACAAAAGAACAGTAAATTCACAGTCCACAAGAGTCAACATGAATTACAAGCATCTAGCATTTCCCTCCGTTTTGGGAAAGCAAACTGAAACACCCAACCAAGTATCAGTTTCTCCATATTGCCAGTTAAGAACAGGTAATGTGCAGGGAAATGGCACAAAGGACAACTAAAATTACTATTTATGCTCTCTTGAAGAATCAGAAAGAGGGAAATATCAAGAGACAAAAATATTTCTTCCGTGTAAGAAAAATAATTACAGGTAAGCAGTCTTAAAACTGTAATTGTGCCACTCCTGCCTGCACAAAGGAACCTCCCTCTTTAAAGCAGGAAAACAAAGCGTGCAGGAAAACAGAATGTCTGCAAGAATAGCTATGATCTGTGCAGAATCTGGCCATTACAAAGGTGTGTAAAATAGAAATCTTTGTCTGAAGAGAGGGCTAAGGAGAAAACATGAAAACAGTATCTGTAATAACAAGTCAGCTACCCTTCAAAATGTAGTCTTTCAGTTCTTTCTAAACTCACTGGTGTTGATTTCATAGGTGCTGAACCAAGGTACTACATCTCATGTATGACCTTCGACATGGTCACGGAGAGGACAATTACCACAGCTGCTGGTTAAAGAATTCACTCTGTTCATGCTCTCTTAATGAATTATTCTCAGTCAGATACTGTTCTTTTGTCTCTCACATTTAACAGAAACAACACATAGAATCATAGAATAATTAGAGTTGGAAAGGACCTTATGATCAGACGGTTCCAATGCCCCATGGTGCCATGAACACCAACCCTTCTCCAGTCCCAGTGGCTTACAGTGTTCCAATACCTCTTGGGCAGTTTGTCCTGCACCCCAGACTCCTTTTGCACCCATAAGAGGAGGCACTGTATGCTACTAAAAAGTCTCTTTAATAATACTCTGTCTTCATGTCCATCATATCTTTTCATCTTTACCTTTTTCTGAAGAATGTTACTTAAGTGACACAAAAACTTAATCTGGAAGTAAAAACCAGTTTGACTTCCATTAAACTTCACTACTTATGTTCAAACAGATCATTTTTTCACACACATACCTCTCCCCCTCCCAGTATAAGTTCTTTTATCTAATACGATAATTAACTGGGACTCTACGTACTCTTCCTGTTGTTAGGGTCATTCCTTTAAGAATTGCAAGATTATCACCTAAGGCTCTGTATCACAGAAGAGCTGTCTCTAGCTGTAGAGACTAGAGGAAAGCAGTTCACAGAAGTGTTTAAGAAGTTCTAGGCATCACCTCCACAGAATCCCCATGAAAAATCACAGCAGGCTTCCTGGACATTTGATTTGAAACAGTTGTGATGATTCAAATGGAGGTCTCTTCTTCAAAAGGAGACGACCAGTTCCACTGAAGTGATAAGCAGAAGAGGAAAAAAGGAGACACAAATTCACCCTTTCAGAAGTTATGTTGCCTAGAAAAAATCTGCCATCTTTATGTCTGTGCAAGAAAGCTGCAGGCAAGTTCTTCAACAATTTTAATACTTTCCTCATGAAAGCTATTTTAAAAAAATCAGTCCAAGTAAATCTTAGCAATAGTCCACATATCAGCAAAACAATGTCTTCTCAGGTCAACCAGAAACAAAGATACTACATTAAATTAAATAAACTGGAAAGTTATTTTACGTAGAAAATTATACCACAAAAGTATACAAGCATCAGTAAAGGATAAACCACATAGACAGAAATTCCAGGCCTAAAGAAGAAACACTGTATGAGGACTAAACTATTGGGCACCTACAAAGCATGACAACTGTGACATGTTGATTTACCACAATGCATACTGAGAGGGATAGAAGCGTGGTACTGTTACTTTTTTAATTGTCAAAACAAGATACAACTGCCAATAATTGTTTTTTTTGGACTACCCAGACAGGAATCTACAGAAGCATAAAACCTCTTGAAATTGTCCAGAACACCATGCAAGACTTGCTTCACTATCAGTTTACTATTCTGCAATGTGTTTAAACTCTGTAACTCTGCAAAGCTTTAATAACAAATACTATGTATAACTTAAAAAATCAGAAATAAAATATAAATGGAAAAACTTGTTCAAAAGAAGGAACAGCTAAATGTAAAGTATCTCTACAGGTAGCCTAAAGGCGGTGTAAAAATATCATACAGCCTTCTGAGAACAACGACATACCAGACATCAGTAAAAGGAGTCTAAAAGAAGATTAAAACGAGTGTATCATACAAAATAAAAACACAAAAAAAGGGGGGGGGGGGGAGGAAGTCCCAGAGATCGTATTTAAATGCCCCAGACCTGGCAGGTTGCACAGAAAAAATATCATAAGCCTATCTAAAAATTAGACAGATTGATCTGAAAACAAAAGATTTTTTTTGCAAGCACAAAGCCTCACACAAACACCTGCAGAACTAGAAGATGACAAATACAAAACTGAAGATTTCAGGCTCATTCTATTACTTCCCATTGCCACTCCTTGGCTAAAGGCTTCAAATTCACTACATATTCACTTACTCATGGAGAAAACCTGCAAAATTTACAGATTATTCTGATATTCTTGTAAAACTCCAAAGACTTAAACAAAATACAAGTCTTGGTATTGACAGAGTCCTTGCTAAACTCAAACTTTCAAAGTCTGACTGACAAAGTAAAAGCCAATTTTGTCTCTATCTTGAAGTCTTACAAGAAGAAAATTCAAAGCATGATTTGAACTACTTTGGTTTGATTTGGTGTGGTGATTGCAATCATGTCAGCCACGTCAAATGTTGAAATAAATTGTGAACAGCTTCCCTCACAACTACCTACCATTAACAGCCATTTTTTTGTGCCCTTTAGATTGCAAACATTACTCTGGACAACTGCTTTCATCATGAAATAGGAAATACTTCCTCAAAAGAGAGGTATATCCTAAAAAATTTAGGTAAAATCAGTTTACAGATACCACACACAGACAGTTCTCAACTGTAAAAATGCATACAGTCACAAGAGACCATAGCCCTAAGCTCATGTATATTCAAGGACCAAAGCACTGCTCTATGCTTAGTATTCCTATTTGAGGCAAATTAAGTCCTATCTGGGTAGGTTTTAGACATCCTGCGATTACAATTTTCAGTTGCAATGCAAATACAATACGAATCAGAATTATTAATAGGTGGACAATTCTTCTGTATAATGATGTCTTTCTCCCCTGCTCAGTCTCACTCCTGCCTTTGGTAATATTCTCTAATCTGTATCTGCTTCCCAAAAGATGAACTAATGATAACAGACTACACAGGACATTTCCTTTTGGTCATGACTGTGGCATAAGTAAAATACATAATACAGATGCACTAAAAAAGAAATCCTCATGTTCCACAAGCTCCAGTTCATGTTCTTGTTATTTCCTGTTAATGTGCTAAGAGCTTCACAAAATCTTTGTTGAAAGCAATCAAGACTGGTAAACCAGACATTCAGCTATTGCATACAAACTTATACAAAGCCTCTCTGGCATAACAGCAAACAGGGAAAAAAGTCCAAGATAGATAGATAGATAGATAGATAGATATATGAAGCAATCCTTAGAAATCTGCCTCCCTTTACTACTGCCTGCTAAGGTTGTTCTGAAGAAGTACACAAATAATTAGTCATTAACATACAATCAATTAATCACCTATATAACTCAAAGTGTTCAAAATAGATTTCACCTTTATTTAAAACAATTAACTAATACTAACATTATGGTAAGAACGCATGACAATATATCAATAAAATACTGCAGAATATCCATATATTGTACCATCATAAAGTAACAACATATTATTACATGTCTAAAGTAATTTATATTAATATATTATGTATTATACATTTAGACTATATTAGTATATTAATATATATTAATAAACATTCAAGCAGTAAGACATTGGTTTTTATTTTGCAAAAAGACATACCTAAAAGGCAAAGTGATTCTTGTTGCAGCATGTTCCTTACATGAGTTTATGAATACTAACGGATTTGTCTTGTACTTTTACTGCTAATTGAGAGGGATAACTTAGGTAACACAGGTGATACAGAATTATTCCTTGGTAAATTTCAGATATGGCAGGGCTCAGATAACCTTGCTTTCTGCAAACTAGTTTGTCACTACATATACAATCTATCAATATGTAAATAAAGCCTGAATTCTTAGGCATGAAGAAAATTCAATGAAACAAGATTCCCCCTGAAAAATGGACTTAAATTCACCACTTTAGAACAAGACACTTGTCTTGATACTATGGGGAACCTCACGGTACATGTTACAGTACCCACAATACCTGAAGTTACCAACTTCAGATTTGAAACATAACTATCAGTTTATTTGGATTAAGAAAGGATTATCCTATAGATTTCCAGAGAAGATGATTTTTTATTAGACACCAGGAGCTTGCTTTTGACAATATAAAACGTATTTTAATACTTTAATAAATGGGTAAAACTCTTGAAAGAATCCATGCAGACAACAGTTTTAAATAACATTATCAACAGACATTTGAACTTTGAGATCTGGACAGTTCTGCTTGTAGACGGAAATGACGACCACCTCTGATTCAGTGAATGCCAGACAAATATTGAACGTGTTACAATTAAAATCTTCACCTCTCTAGACTGGTTTCCATTTCTTAATCCCTTCTGCCTACCAAGTCAGTAATTCAAGCTACCTACTCAATTTCTTCTTACTTTACATTTGAAGTTTGGTTGGAGTTTGGTGGGTTTTCGTTTTGGGGGCTTTTCTTGCTTTGCCTACAGAACAAGTTTATGTGACTGTTCTACGATACAAGGCTACCACAATGCACTGAGATTATCCAATAAAATTCAACTCTACATATAATACTCTGTTACTCTATATTTAAAAACCATCCACAAAACAGATTTTCATTTACCTGCATGATTTGCCAAGTTTATGTCCTTCTTATTTCCCATGATTGTCTTTTTTTTTTTAAGTAAAAAATACTGAACTGCATCTGATCATAGAGACAGAGTCATCTATGTGCCTCTTCCAACTAACCATATTCTGCACTGTAAGTCTTCCTACAGATTAATCAATTTGCCTTTCTGATAAAAAAACCTACACTAATATGCAAATAGTCCAATTCATTTTAAGGAACACACTTGCAGAACAATGATACTAGTCATTGAATAAATGTGGGACATGCCAACATTAAACCAATCATTTCTGAAGTAAAGAAATTTCACTTTAGTTCCAGTTTAATTTTAAAATCAGTTTCACTCCTAAGCATCCATAAACCCCACTCTTCTGCAAGGATGGAAGTGGAAGACAG
Source organism: Pezoporus occidentalis (assembly GCF_034315485.1). NCBI lineage: Eukaryota > Metazoa > Chordata > Aves > Psittaciformes > Psittacidae > Pezoporus > Pezoporus occidentalis. The sequence continues at coordinate 8,575,318 of NW_026913425.1, read as the reverse complement.
GATCCGTTTGCTTTTAGTTCCTTCGTGTCAGAAAAGGATAATGTTAAAAGGAATGAGGAAAATTAGTGAGAAGGAGGAGGAAGGTTACAGTCTCACTCAAGAAGACTGTCGATGAAGTCTGGTCACCTGTTCATACCCATGAAGGCAATCACACAGCATACTGACAGTAAGCTATCACATGACTGCTGCAGAAAACAATACAGAACTGTACAGAAGTTTTAAAATTAAATAGCAAAACAAAGCAAAGACACTCAAGTGAGTTCAGCCACATGAAAACTCACAATTTCCACATCCCACATTTTACTTATCAGAAGCTGTAATACCCACAGAAATATTTTATTATTTAAAAATTCAATTAGCCAGTTCAGAGGCTGACCCGAATTGTCAGAGATGACTAATACTCAGTGAGACCTAAGGGTTCCAAATTATCTCAAAAATTACTAAAACCAGACTTTTCAGCTTTCAACAGAATTGAACATAAATTTATAAATATAAATGTGTTTATAGCATATAAAGGAATATAAACATACTCTGATCAATCTGAACCACAGATAACACATGAAACCTTACCATTGCCTCTAGGAATCTCACAAAACGTAAAAACTCTGACACAGCTAAGTCTGCACACCGTAAAAAAACATGCACTGTAATTTTATGACTCAAAAAACTGTCAAATCAAAGTATGACATAAATTTTAATCTAGTGACTAGTAGACAAAAAAAAATAACAAACATACTTTATATGGTATGCAGAGATTTTATGAGTTGGCCAAACAAATCTTACCCCAGCAGAATTTTAGCATGAACCTCTTTGTTAGTCCTTGAGATTTCTCTCAAAGAGGTAATTTCTGCATCAAACCAAAATCCTCTTTCTTCTGGAGTCTCAACATTGTAGTTAACCATCACCACATCACCCACTTTCAATTCACTCCACTTCAGAATGGTTCTTGCTCGGGGTCGAAGATTACTGGTGTCCATTTCTACTATGCCATTCTCTGGGTACCTTGAAAAGTAAAACCAACAACAGTAATGATCAGGACTTCTGTAACAGGAAAAAGCAATTCACAGGTAGTATTTTTCAAAAGTAGAAATTTTTAAATGTGTTTGGGCATATAAATAACATGGTTTAAATATCTGACCGTGTATCCTTTTGACAATGTAGTTACCATCAAAACACAGACTGGGAATTTAACTAATCTCAGATGGACAAACAGCCTTCATGAGTTTTCTCACACTCTCAAAGAAAGAATTATATACATTTGTAAGTTTACAAGCACCAGATAACTTTTTTATTAGAATGTGATACAGCTCAAGGTTTTGGCACACATACTACCCCAGTTTGTTCCACGTAAAGTCAGTATTACAATTAAAATGAGAGGGTAACAAAGATTAAAACTAGGCTTTTCAAGCAGGCACATTTTAAAGAGTATGAATAACTTCTGAAAAGCTCTGATTCCTTCCCAAGTTGAGACTCATTTAGCAGAATTAAGACAGGGGTATTCAACAACACAACTAAAATCCCAGTGTAAGAAAGCAAGCTTGTTAAGATTTGAAATGTTAACTTTTCAGTTTAACACCACTGCCTTCTTAAATCCTCTGTATAACGCAATTCTTCAATGACAGCAGAGCCTGTATAGTTTGCACGTACTGGAAAAACAGCATGGTGTGACAAAAATACTACTTATGGGGTGGGGGGAACGCTGGACTGTTGCAAGAAGTAAAAAGAAAGATGACAGAGTAAAACAGGGAAGTTCCTTTCTGATACTGTGTATAAGCAAATACAGAATCTTTCAGCCAGTACTAGATGTCATAGTAAAAACACAACAGAGAAAATGAAAATAAGTCTACTGCCTAAAACCAAGTGCTATTAAATGTATTAATTCTTCCTTCTTAAACATTGCTGAGGATTATACCTCTTAACTTAAATCTCCATCATGTAATTACTGTACTTTAGCTAGAGCACGTACATTTTATATTTAGTATACCTTTACGAAACAGCACTGTTCAATCGTAATGGCAAAATTGTACTCTTACTAGGACAAGTATGGCTCTGTCACTTTCGGGCATGCCTCCCTGCAATCAAGATCATTCTGAGGTCTTAGCTAGCAAGTTTAAATGTGGTTTACCCAAAGAAATGCTATTAACAGCATGAGGCTCTGAGTCTATAACCTGAAATCAGGAAGTCTACTCCTAAACAGTGACTGAAAGCCCACCAGTGCAACTGCAGACATTTTAAACAAGTTATTTTTGCTTTGCTTTATGCCTTCTATTAAATCTAACATACCAGTTTGCTAATATAGATAAGGCAGGTCAGAGCTAGACCTGGCATTCTACCTCCAGGCATTTCTTTGTCATTAATCATGCAGATATCTAGAGAGTGCCTTAAATTTTTAGCAAGATTTTTGTTTGTTTGTTTAAAGAAACATGAACAACTACAGTTCATAAGTGGCTGCACCTTTACATAAACCAAGGCCAGGCAAAAAAAAAACAAACATATCCTTAACTCCTTACAAAAGTTATGTCCAAAGAGTGTTTTTCCCCAATATTTTCAGACCATAATTATTAAAAACTGCATGACAGGAAATATATCATACAAAGACAGGTACTTGGGATTGAGCCATTATTCAAATGGTAGTCTCGTATGATGTAACTCCCTACAGTCCTTAAATTTTACTTGGTTTTGTTTTTACTTTGAGTGTGCTGCAAAGCTAACATTTATGTTTTTATCTTTACGTGGTGCAGCTTTCCCTTGAAAGAACTATTATATAATTTTACTATAATTATTAATGTTTGTAACTGTAAAATCCACAAAACCCATATGACAGAGGTACCAACAGGTTACAAGACAATGCAAAAAAGCAGCTACAGAGGTACTGTCTATTTTATTGAGTGCCTGAATAACCACACTGTGCTATATAGTACAACATGCTACTGAAGTCTTCTGGCAGCTATGTTTGAGCTACTAGTCAGTCAGTTCCAATCATCTTAAAATATACCCTTCCTAAAGTTTGGAGATGACAGCAACTAGCACACAGTAAACGAAAACTCTGTTTACCTGAACTCTGAAACAAAAATAGGCTTAAACATCAGGAAATTATAGATTGAAAAAAAACAATTTATATGTACAGTGAAATAATCAAATCAGAAGTACATATGGGATCAGCAGGATTTTAAAAATAACCAATACAGACTTAAGAAGTTCCAGTGTCACTCACAGCAGTTCATATTCATAGAAACTTAATTCTGACCTCAAAAATCTATTCTCTTCTATGACTAAAATGCCTTCAGGTTCTTTTTTTTCCTGCGAGAACTTTGGACAAATATATTTTTTACTTACTTATTAAAAAATATTTGTTTTCTCAAATTCAGATTTCTGTCCTCTTTCCACCCGTTTACCATTCAGAACAGAATCTTTCCTACTGTACTGCTGAGGAACTTCAAAGATTGTCATTGTTTACAATGACCCCACCTCTGTCCCTGGAAATATCTGTTGAAAGAACCCAAACAAAGACAACTGCTTATTAGCATGACTAGAACAAGATGACCTATAGGAAGACACACGCAAAATCCCCATTTACAAATAGACAGAAACTAACTGCTTTTCAAAGAAAGAAAAGGCAGATTGTTCACTGAGTTTTTCCTCCTATTGGCTGGTCAGAAACTTTAGCTAGGAAGCTTTGGAAGAAAAAAGACAACTTACAAACAGGTAAGATTTCCCATATGCAACTTTAACTTCCTTTTGCATCATGTTCCAGACACTGAATGTGTTGCTGCTGTGCCTTCGCATATCAAAATATTCTTTTATGGACTTTGGTGAACGCTAGAAGATATTTAACCATCCACATTTGTCTGTAACTGGCACCCCAGTCAAAACAGCAGAAACAGCATTTGTCACAAACTTTTGAGTTCAGCTCAAAATTGCACAGTCACACTGTATGTATTAAGTACAGTACCACCTCAGTATACTAAGTAATAAACAATCAGTATTTTCACTTGTGTCCTCAAATGTATAGAATGCCACAATTTATGTAAGTATGGAAAAAACACACTCACATTAGAAAACACTACCTCCAAGTTTGTTTCCCAAAGCTTAACACACGATTTGTAAAAATGCCACATTAACTTAAAACCTAGTTTCTTAAATATGCCAAAGTAAATACAGTATCACAAAATGTGAATACATGGACTCAGGTACATAAACCAAAACATAAAGAGAACATATATGATCTTTTAACATGCCTCAAGAATGAAGCATAAAACCCATTCTAGCAAGCTACAATAAAGGACTACAGTTAGACATGAATGTTTACTGGAAGTTTTTTCTTATTTATTAAGTTGCTTTTAAAATCCTAAGATGACCCTCAAGAGAAAACAGAAACATTTTCACAGCAGCGGTCTAATTAGACTAGCATAAAGTCTGGTATAGTTGAAGATTATATGACACAATTTAACCTTAAAACTTAAAACAATTGTACACATTTTCTTGGTTTTCCATGTTTCTCATGACAAGTGGCACCTAATATTAAAAAAAAAAAAACAGACACCCTAACAGTAAACATAGTCATAAAAGTTTAATGAATACTACCCATAAGTCTCATGTTTATCGTTAAGCTGTATTTTCCAGTAATCTAATTTTCCCCTGTAGTATTTCAAACTGTAAATACTAACACCAGCATAGCAAAGGTTTCTTAAGATTTCCTATCTGTGCACAGTTTCCATAGCAAAGGATTAGCCATGAAGTAAAAATTCCAGTGTTTCTTGGCTATGATCAGTATATGCTCATTCTAAAATGCTCAAATAATAAAAAACATATTAGCTCTATGTCAGAATATACACAAATCTGCTCAGTTTACTGAGAATCTGCAGCAATTTACTGAGAACTTGCAACATACCGTTTAACACTTTTCCCAGCTGTTACCAGAACAACTGGAACTAGAAAGGCAAAATTCTTGAAACAAAAGTCAAGAGTTCCCCACCCCCTCTCCATACAACTATGGTAAGGAATGTGAGTGCAGATGTGCGATTTTTCAGACTGTTATTTTTCCAGTATAAATAAAATGACAGTATAATTTGTTTTACTAAACAACCAACTTGGAAAGAGTCATACAATATACACCCAGAACTGAAGAACAGAAGGGCACAAATAAAAGGAGAAAGAGTAAGGGACGAACCCACAAAGGAGGCAAATCTAAGAAAGTAAACCTGAATAAAAACTACCTCACCTCCCTCACAATTTGCTACCTGAGTAAACAATAATTTTGCTGTAGTATTTTGAGAAAGCAAATGAAATTATACTTGAAGGGCATCTAAGCCACAATTATGAATGACAAAAAAAAAAAAAAGTCACTGGGATGATAAAGCTGTTTGTTCACACTTTCAAAAGACCAGCAGGTCTGTTAATTTGTTATTACAAGAAAAAAAAGTGCTGTATTTTAAAAAACAGAGTGGAAAGAATAATGAATATCTATAAAGATAAAAATCAGCTACATGGAACATAAACAAGACCTTGAAAACCTGAACTGACAACTAATGCTTCTAGAATTAAGCAGCATAAATACTGAGAAATAGCATTAATAGCCTGTTAGAAAAATCTGGCTTCCCTAGTGATTTTAGCGTTAAGGATTAAGAAAAATTAACTTCTAGACCTACAACATTGCACTGTGTGGACAACAAGGATACTCTGAAAGAAGACAAACTAGTAACAGTATCAAAACAGAAGTTCAGAAGCTCTAAGAAATACATGTTTTTTAATCTTGCATTGCTCTTACAAGTTGCCCAAGTTCCTATTTTTGTGTCTGTTTCAGCTAGCTAGGAGCTAACAGGAGCTAACAGGTGTCCCAGATGACTGAGATGAGTCCCCTATAATGGCAAGCTACCATATGAACTCATCTTTTTCTTGACTCCACCTACAATGCAAGGGTCTAAAATGATGTGGCTTTTTCCACAATAATTTTGTTTTTACAGCATTATACACAGCTTATGGAAGACTAACTGGTTAATGAGACATACTGACTGAGGCTTACAGTTATGGTAAATGCATATTCTTACATGCTTCTACCTTCAAAGCAGTTTGGGGTAAGGAATGTCTTAAATGGTTCTACAAAGTTTAGCACAACAGTGATTTTTTTTCTTGAGGACTATATATTTGATTAAAGTATATACAGTACATCAACAACACTACAACATACAACACCATCAGCAACTTAAGGAACAGAACCAGTAAGAATGGACATCTTACTAGATACTGAGGAAAACTAATGCTGTCCTTAATTCTTCATGCTGAAGAATTAAATGGACTAACCATCAGCAATTTTATTTCTTAGAAACGCATTACTCAGGTTTGTTCTGTAAACAAAACTGCCTCTGTAACAGGCACAGATCTGTAAACATTCTCTTCTTGTCATTCCTCCCACCATGTATTTTTGGCACAGGGAGTACACACAAACATGACTAGGACCAACTACGTAACAAAGCTCTCTACAAGAAACAAGGGCCAGCACACTCACAAGTGAGAATGCCATATTTGAGACCATGCTTGTCCTGCCAGCACACATGCAACCACGTTCACCCATTCAAAGATGAATGCTTTGTTTGCACAAAACAGCCGTTGATTCTACTCAACTTCAAAACTCCAACATCCTACAGGCTTTAGGATAGATAAATGATGAATAAGCACATGGAAACACTAACTCAGAGAAACTAGCTGCTCTTAAATACCCCTCCTAACTACCTACACATCAGTTTACACGCACAGTCAGTAGCTTCCACACCCACAGTTTAGACAGACTGGCTTTGCAATTTCTTCATTACACAGTAATTTTTGTAGAACTGCATCCAAGCACAGCATAGTTTCTAAACAAAAGTAATAGGCAGTAATATTTAATAGATATCCAGAATGGTGGCATTCTTTAATAATGTCACAGTTAGAAGTATATCCAATACATTTGCCTTAGCAGCCTTGCAACAGATCTTCAAGTTACCAACATCCACTGAGACCATCTCCAATATTGCTTTGATCTTCCATCTAGTAGCACAAAGAAACATAAGGGCCATCTGAAGCAAGCTGAATGATGCCTATTCTATTCAACTTATGAAAAGCTGTAAGAAAACTAACGTTACAACCAAAATCAGAAGTAGGGTGAAACTGAAGTCAAAACATAAACTAGTTCCCTAAAGAAGTCTTATGAAATCTTATTTAACTTATCTAACAGTTAATGATGCTTCTGATGACCCCTCTTGCTAAAGTTTCTGGTTCCCTAGAATAAATAACCACAAAGAGTGTACTTTGTGGTTATTTATTGTGTATTATCCATCATACAGATATTATCTCAAAGTTGAATTTGAACTTTTCTGTTGGCTGATTTAAAACCTGAAAGGGGTATCATCAGCCAAACAAAATGGCCCTGGAAAAAAATGGTACCCTTACTTGAGTATACTAAATCTATACTTGCATACAGGCGGGCATACTGACACTTCTCAGGCTGCAGAAGCATTCAGCCATCCTATAACTACCACTGAGAGCCTTCTTAAGTGGAAGGCCTTCATTACATGTAACTTCAACAAGAAAAGGAAGGAAAAGACAGCATTCGTTTGTAAGTCTATGTCTTTCCACTTCTTCAGGAAAGAGCTAACCATCGAGACAGAGTGAGAGAACTGTCTCCCTGAGAATAACTTGCCTGTATCCAGTGCTGTACAAGAAACAAATACAAAACACAGTAAGTCAAAGGGAAACACCAAACTTTCATATAACACAGCTCTGTAAGACATGTCCTTATGGTGCTATATTAAGCTACTGAAGTGTCCTGCTCCTGATTTAGAAGTTATGAAGTATGCTGTGATAGGGATTCTACGCACAATTATCTCCATTAACTTCAGGATCTAAGCATGTGTTGGATTCCTCATGAGTTCTTTCAAATAAGGACTCAGATTTCTTCTGTTAAAGGAAGGGTCACTTCTGTACTAAAAGTCAGTTGCTCAGAGCAGAAGAAATAAATGTATAATAGCACACTCTTGACTTCAATGTGACTTCAAATGTATAATAACACACTCTTGACTTCAATGGCTATTTGTGATACCAACAAATGCAAATGTGAAATGGAAGTAAGTGAATAAAGTGGCAGAAGTGGGGGAAGACAACAGTGATAGAAATAAGAACACAACTGTAAGCTCTGCTGCCTTCAAGGAAAAGGCTGCATTCAGTTTCTGAATGCAGAGGAGGGACTATCAGGCAAAAGACTGGATGCCAAGAGTCGGTAGTGACTGAAGGTCAGCACTGATAAAACTGATACACGGCCTCTTTCTCAGTGATGAAGAGAGAGCTCTTAAACAAGCACCACAAGGTTTTTAAATCTTTGTTTAAAGATTTAAAACTGGATTACTCCAGTTTAATCTTGAACTGACCAGTTCTGTTCCTGTGAATGGCACCAGGTTTTCTGCAGATCCATCTCTGCAGAAATGTGTGTCTCTATTGCAGCAATCATAGAATAGTTAGGGTTGGAAAGGACCTTAAGATCATCCAGTTCCAACCCCCCTGCCATAGGCAGGGATGCCTCACACTAGACCATGTCACCGAAGACTCCATCCAACCCAGCGTCGGACACTGCCAAGGATGGAGCATTCACCACTTCTTTGGGCAACCTGTTCCAATGCCTCTCCACACTCACAATAAAGAACTTCTTCCTCGTATCTAAGCTGACGCTCCCCTGTTTAAATTTAAACCCACTACCCCTTGCCCTATCGCTACAGTCCCCAATTTAGTTAAATGCTAGGCACACAGGCTCAGTGAATAGGGAGGGAGATGGAAACCACAACAGAAACAACTCAAATACCCTGTTTTCTACAAAATCAAGAAGGAATATGCAGTACCTTCTATTTGTAGCAGTCACAGCTGACAGTGAAGTTCTGTTTAGCTACAAGTAGTTACCTCTTTGAAATTACTGTAACAAAGCTCTTGCCCAGTGTTATGGTTTCAGCAGGGACAGATGCAATTTTCTTCCTAGTAGCTGCTCCAGTGCTGTGTTTTGGCTTTGCTCTAAGAACAATGCAACACACTGATGCTTTTAGTTGTTGCTAAGTGGCACTTGATCAAGGCTAAGTAGCCCTGATAAAGGACTTTTGCTCTGCCAGTAAAGAGGAGCACAATAAGACACAAGGGAGCAGAGACAAGACACCTGACTCAAACTAGAGTCCAAGCTATTTTATTTCCTGCAATATTTAATAAAATATTTACATTTCTATGTCCACCTTTGTAACTCTCATTTTAAGTAAAAAAGCTCGCAGTTGCAGATACAGAATCAGAACTCACAAGATTAGAGGAAAGCAGGTTTTACCAAACCCAAACCTGCAAAACAATGTGTTTAAGTTGCACACAGGACTTGTGATATGTAAATCTAGCAGCTCTACTCCCAAAACCAGCTTTCTCACTTAAGGGAAGGACAAGTCCTGCTTCAGCCTTTAAGAACAGCTGCTCTTAAGAGAACACAGTGACCTTGTTGAGAAAGAATTAATGACTGATGAGGCTCTTCACATGATGGGACTGTCAAATGTTTCCAGCTAGAAAACTAAAGCCAGATGAACATCAGATCTGTTGATACTGTTCTAACTACTTTCAAAGAATCAGATGCGGAACATACAAGCAAGACAGTACAGAGTGAGACTCCTCAAAGCACAGCCACAGGACCACAGGACCACAGAACCACTGGCTAGGGCAGTATTATTCCTTACTCAAACTGATGGACAGTGGATAAACACACAACTTCTGGACACATTTCTGACAGAAATTCTTAATTAGTTCTTCATGCTTAGAAAGAATTTTACCACCCCCTAAAAACTTCAAAGTAGAGAGAAGTGCGCTCCAGTATAAATTAGTAAGGCAATTAAGGCTAAAGGTAAACTTTCTGACAAGCAGAGTCTAAAAGAAAATTACTGAGGTGAAGCTTCACTTTCAGATAAAATTCCCAGCTGCACAGTTCCAAGATCGATGGTGTCACATAACTCGTAACTCAGTCCTGGATTTATGAATACAGTGTCAATACCCATGGGAGCTAAGGAAACAACAGTTTTAGGTCTTCGTCTGAGTCAAGATGTGGAGCTGGTATGTTTTGGAGCCAGGGGGGTGAGACAAGCCTACCCTAGAGGACTCTAGTGCAAGAACCAAGCCTATGATGATGGAAGACCTAGTCCTGAGATGGGGTTACACAGACCTCCAGCATCTCCTATATAAACATTGCTATTAGCATTACTGTTTCCAGCCACTATGGCTATATGCACACATACCTACCATATAAATATGCATGTCAGCAACATTACAAGAAAAAAGTGAAACCATTAAAGATTTGTAACATACATCAAAAATCCAATCACTGATAAATGCACAAATCTCACTTTCCAGAAAGCCTTACAATAGTTTCTCTTCCAGTACCTTAAACTGATCAGGTAAGTAACTGTGACTTCAATGACTACCTCACATCATCGCATTTCTGTACCTAATTTTGTTTGTTATAGAATATACAGCTCCTGTATCTTACATATAATCTTATAGTAAAAAGACTATCTCCACCTGTTGAAGGGGAACCACTAGGTCCTGAAATACACATAGAGGTCATTCTTCTTTTTTTCTTTAGCATGAATACGGCAAAGACAACTGACCTGTTGTGAAATTCTACTTCTGTACTTTTAACTTACCAAAACCAACGATACCCACCAAAAAAAAAAAAAGGAAAAAACTCACACCCCCGAAAAAAAAACATAATTTCATTTCAAAGTTATGAACGCTTTTTCTCAGAAATGTTTTCCCTTGACTAACTTACATATATCTGCACTGTTGTAAAATTAAGTAATCCTAAAGCCAGCATTTTGAAATCACACCACAGCAGACATGTAATTTCAGGATATTTTCATTTCACTATACCAGTTTCCAAGTCATTTTCATCCATTTCCAATTACCAAAAACTGCAGTTGCAGATACAGGATCAGAACTCACGAGTGCATAAAGTTGTATCTGCTAGTGAGAGCAACAAAAAAGTGCTCTATGCAAGTCAGATTCACAGTTACATAATAAAATAACTGAAGTTGAAATAGCTGCTCTAAAAATCTATTTTTGAAATCTGCATTTAGTTAATACTGCATATACTTTGCATCCTTCTATCTTAATCTTACACTGCACAAACTAAAATATTTTTACTAATCTCAGTACCAAAATTAAGAATCCTCAAAGTTTTATTAATTTTGAAGCTTAAGTTAGTGCTGGAACAGATGTTATTTAAAAAAAAACCTACCCACATATTGCAGGCCCTGGAATTTGTTTTTTACTACAGAAACAAACAAACAGAAAAAAACACAGCCCACCCTTAATGCTTTCTCTCTTTAAACGTAATTTCATGCTGTCAGTCACAAAGTTACCTATAACAAACCTTACTATACATGCAAACCTCCAATTTCCTCCACAACTGTTTTACTTTGAACAGAATAGATCCAAATACATTAAGAAAATTTGCTCTCATGAGAGCTGTCCTCCAGCTCCAGTGAAAGAAAGTGAATTTACACAGGGAATGGTTAAAAAAATAATAATAAAATCCACAGTAAAGATTCGGTTCTATAGTTTCTTTTCCTTACGTAAGAGGGATGGATTGTAAGTTTCATAAAGGCAAAGAAATTAAAACTTGGCATGAAAAATACCATCACTCCCAATAAATTCAACAATGTTCTCAAAATACTACCAGAAGCACTTACTCATCATACTTGATATGATAAATAGCTTCTTCACCAGCATCCATACATTCTGAATAAGATGTGGATGGTGTACTGTCCAAATTATTTGCATTTTCTCTAGAATGATCTTGACTTAAGTTTCCATTAGTCCTTTTGTAAGTGTTACCACTCTTTCCTTGAGCTTTACCATTCTTATGTCCCTTTGTTGCTCTGGTAACATTTTCTATATGAGCTTCAAACCAGGCTCCAATGCTGACATCACGGGCATCCACTAATTCATTTATCTAAAAAGGAAAATTCAATAATGAATATATGCTTATTTTATTTTTTTCTTAATCAGGATTACATAAGACAACTTATGCTACTGCTTAACTTTGTTGCCAGTAAACAATCAACTCCAGTAACTAGTTGAGCTTGATCAAGTTCAACTAACACGCAGTCATGAATATGCTGCACTTCCACTATTTTATTATTTCTTCCCTTATTAAAATCTAGTACGGACACAATCTGCATGTAATTTTGAAAAGCAAGGCTAGGTTTCTTCTATTATTTTTTTTTTTACTTTTCCTCCAAGCCTCAAAGTTTGCCTCATCTCTCTCATTATCCTTTCCTTTTGATTCACCAATTACTCTTTATAGCCAAAATAAACATACACAGCATTAAAATATTAGCTCTCAGACAAGGAGTTTAAAGACTTTCCTGAACCTCCAACTTGGAATTACTATTTAACCTTCTATCTTTCTGGCCTGCAAGATTTTAACCATTCAAGACTTGCAGAGAAGGCGAGGAAACAACTCTAACAGGGTTGCTATCACAGTCAGCCAAAAGCTTAGGATTTAAGAAATCTTAAGAACTGGAACTACCTCCCAGAATTTCTTCCTTCTCTACTAACAATAATGGTATTAAGCAACCAACCACTTTACTATTCTAAATCATGTTTCCTTTTCTCAAGTCTTCAGCTAATTAAGCAGATGTTCCTGTAATAATAGAGAAAAAAAAGTAAGTTTTAAAGAACACTTCATCAACAGTACACCAAGTATAAAAATATTATTACAACAGAACTACTCCACAGCCATACCATAGAAAACATCTACCATAAACAGTACAAAATACATATATTTACCTATGTATGTGGTTTAAGCTACAACCTTTGTCAAGTACCAGCACAGTGGCAGATACTTACTGTTACTAACCTCAAAGGCTAGTTTCTGTAACTGAACAATCTTACTCTATTTTCACAGGAGCAAGCCAAAAAAGCATGCTCAATACCTTTTAGTATTAAAGTAGTAGTTAGGTATCTGAAAGTGAAATTGACAGCAGTTTGAGCTAACAAGTTTATACCAACAAGCAGTATTTTATTCTTCACCTTCTTAAAGAATCCTCCAAAACAGAATCCTTTATTTTTCCTCCCATTTAAAATACAAACATATGTATTTTGTATTTTTACTCTTACAAACCTGCAGCGTTCAAAGTACAGCTTTTTACCAAGAGGAAAGCTACAGCCATATAATAAAACAAATCTGAGAAGGACACCCTCATATTAATTCTATCAATCTGTTTCAAATATAAACAGTGGATTCTAGCACTTCTAGAAGGAACCCTCATGAAGGCACCCTTTCACAGCTTTAACTGTTTGAATTGGTTGCTTCTTTACTTTGTATTATCAAAAAACAGAGTTGAGCAAGACACACACTACTAGGAATTCCCCCATCTGCTGCTAATTTTTGCTACCAGTCATGAAAGTGCCAGAGAAGCAGTGCTAGCCAAGTCAAAAATCATCATCAGATTCAGAAGAAAAAAAAAAAAGTTAAAAAAATTAAATAACATCAGCACAAACTCCCTTAATCACTGATCTCCAATGTATCCTTCCATAATCTGATGGGCACACTTATACGAGACCCACCCCTACAAAGAGTAAGAGCAAATAATTATTACCACAGACCACTGAGGAACATCATTCAACTATCTGATGTTACTGGCATCTGGTTTAAGAACTGGGTTATTAGTAGCTCTATGTGAACAGTATTAAACAAATACTAGCATTAATTACAGATTGAGTTTGTGTGTTTTTTATTCCAAGCTAGTTAGAGTTCTCAGTTAAAGTGTCTTTACTACAGCCAGAGATTTTTGGATGAGAAGGTATAAAGACTGTGTGAGCATCAGAAGGGGAAACATTCACATGCTTCTGGACAAGCTTTTGTTTTTCTACCATCATTACTGCACGCCCAACCACTGTTACTGCAACTCCTCTCTTGCAACCTGTTTTTTATTTCTCCTTTTGGCATTGACGATCTGCCCTGCTTAAGCAAGGCACTGTTCTTCATATATGCTGAGACCATCTTGGAATGGACCGAAGAAGCTCTTAAACCAGACACCACTAACGGAACAGGAGTTGAATATAATTCCACTCACTACTAGTCCTTCAGAGCCCATGTAAGTATCAGGTGTCAGGTACAAACAGAATATAAAACAAACTAAAGTATTCTGATTTACATAACATAAAATGACTACACAAAGGAACTCTGTTTAAATCACTATTTTAACCATCTGACAATAATTTAATTAACTATTATTCCCAGTATCAACTCTACCACATTTTTATTTTTTTTTTTTAACTACAGGTTCTATGCTGACTACCTTTCCTTTTAGTAGCTGAAATAGGAAACAGAAAGGGGGGCACATGGGCCTACATTATTCCTAACGTGGAGCAACAGGTACCTTGTAGAATCTAGCTCTAGATTCAGACCCAGTGAGGCACAGGACTTTACTAGACAGAAAAAAATTGTAGCAAACTATACTTTCCTATAACCAGACAATTCTTACTGTTTGACAAACAAGCAAATACAAAATAATTAAATATATCCATTTAAATATATTTTAAAGCATCAGAAATTAAAAACTGGGGAATTTTTCCCCACTAATAAACTGAGATGCAGAAAAAGGGAACACACAAGACTGTATCTACATATTCAAGATACTGATATTTTGACACCCTGATTCCTCAGAAAATGAATAAAATTCACTGCACAGAATGCTACAGGAACCTAAAGTAACTTACCAGTTGTCCTCAATACCTGAAACAGACAGCTTCCCATCAGGATGACAGATCTGAACAACAGCATTGCTCTAAGTGAAATTAACTTGTTTATGTACTTTAGCCTCAAGCTGCTTTTCCCCCTCTGCAATTTTGATCATTTTCCAGCAAAAGAATTATTGTTACAGGTATTTCTTAACTAAAAGGAGCACCCAAACACAAGGTAAAATGTTACCATTCTCTCTCTCTCCCTCTCTCTAAATATATGTATATACATCCTACTAAATATCTAACGAGCTAGCAATCTGGAAACTGTTCATCTTCTGTTTAAATTAAATTCCTGTTACTCTGATGTAATCCTAACATGACAATATCCATGCCCAGGGCAAGTGGGTTGGAATTAAGTGATCTTCAAGGTCCTTTCCAATCCAAACTATTCTATGAATATCAAGAACTTCAATGAGGTACAATCCTAAAAATCAATTACATAAATGATTCCTAAAAACTACGTCAAACAGAAATCATTACATCACATACAATTTAAAGAAATTGTGTATTTCCAGTTTATCTAGCTCTAATGCAGCACTGAAACAATTAGCGTATAAACAAATATTTGGCAAGCTTGAAAAAAGTGAGCAGGGGAAAAGCTATATTTTCCAGACTTTATATTAGCAGCTTCTTCTGTCCACAAACAGTGTTTCTATTACACAGGCAACTCAAATGTCTTGGAAAACATGTTTTGGAGAACACAATGTGTACCAGAGTTTATGAATGCTCCTGAAACTGCAACACCAGTGAGCCTGGCAGAGAAACATTTTCATGACACTGCAGGAGTTAACTTAAATGAAGTCAATCTGACTTACATATAAATTGGGAATTATGTCAAATCATGAAAGCAAGCAATGAGAATGCATACTTTTATATAATAAAACAATAAACATTTTTAACAATAAAACTAAACCCCAAGTGTGAGGCAACTTTCCAGATCCTAAAGTTGGTACGTACCTTGTATAATCCAATGCCGGGATCAATGAGAAATGAGCGAGATGATGTAGATGGCTGACTGGGTGACCCACTATTTGGTTTTTTGACTTTATTCTTGCAGTTGGAAGCAGCACAGGGATTGACATCTCCATCCTGATCTGTCACAGAAGCTGTGGCAGGAGCTTCAGATTCAGAACGTATCAAAAGCTGAACTATGTCATTTAGTCCAACATTGTAGTCAAACAAAGTGTGTCCATCTTCTAGCTGCCAAAAGAAAGTTATACTTGTAAAATTCTGCCCGGAGGGATAGAAAAAGTTTCCAAATCTCCCTTTATAAACACTAATTGTACAGACAAGAAGAGGAAAGCCATCTATTTCTGGCAAATGAAAACTCATGTCTTGAGTATATGCAAAACCAAACTTGCATCAGTTTCCTGCAGCCATGACTTCATCCACTGAAAATCACCCAAAGGCTTCAATTAGAAAAAAGTATCTATAGACTTCGGACCTCTTAATCATACATCAACATCCAAGGTAAGGCAAGGTAATGCACACAGTGTTTTTCTAATAAAAAAACAGGTAGGATCTATGTTGCCGCTTACATGACATACTCAGTAACTATAAATAGATGTGAGAATTTTTAAGTTAACAATCACTGTGTTGTACACATTTCGGTTACATAATTTCACAATTTGCTCTCTCAATCTTTTCTAGAAAGAAAGTCTTTTTTTTTTCTTTTTTTATGAAGGCCTTGTACTTCCTTAATTTTTGCATCTACATATAAATAAACAAACAAAACAAAACAAAGAAAACCCAAAATGAAAACCCCCACCAAACAAAAAACAACAAAAACCCACACCAAAAAAAAACAAAAAACACATATCATACACTTAAAATTCCATTTACTTTAAAAACTGTAAGATCTGAAAGTACTGTGCAAAGTACTAGAGGGAGCAACACCAAGAATATGTACTGGGCCTTCAAGTATATGAAAGGAAATCTGAATTGAAAGCACACAGTGACATTTTTATCCCAAATTTAGCCAGGTTCCCCGTTCCTCAGGCCTTTACCCCAAGATCAAAACAAGATTATTCTCTGAAAGTAAATCTTTTAGCTAGTCAATTTGAAAGCTATCAAAAAACTGAGGCAACATCCACTCTGCAGCACTCCCTCAAAACACTTTGTCCATCAGGCTCTGCTACATTCCAGATGCAATCAGATCCTGCAGAACACAAAGAACATAAATAGAAGCAAACTTTTTAATCGTATATAGCACACAGCTCCTAAACATTATTTTGGACACAGCTTTAAGATACCTGTTACTATCTTTATTTTACCTAATGATCTCACTTACCTACAATTAAGCTGAGAAACTCACACCAAATATAACAACATGCTGTGCTGCTAGGAAAGAAGAAACACAGGGAGTAGTGACCACTGCTGCTTTGCTCAGTTAAACACTTACAGACCTACAGCATCACTGAAGCAGAGATTTCATTTACTTAGAAGTATAATAAATTGCTCTAGGGATATCAAACTAGGATTTGTTTAGTTACATGTTATTTCACGTTGCAGTAGGAGAAAAACATGCATGACTAAAAAACTCCCACCCATTTCCAAACTACTTTTGCAACCAAAAATTACTTGATATTTTTCCAGAATAGGTGCTGTTTTCAACATCACTGTTCCAGCAACCTTTTCAAACAGATCTGTTCTCATAAGCTTATGGGTAGTATCAATACAACAACAAAAACTAGGGAGCCGGAAGGAACAGAAGAAATAAAGAAATTCTCCAGCTTCTCACTAATATACTTTTCTGGAACATGCTAATGACCTCAAGTTAGACAGAATGTACATTTCTTCCTTCATCCCCTCTGCTTAGCCAAAACAACCCTAAAGGGCAGAGGATGAATATGGACATAAACCGACAACTCAAGAAATGAATCAGCTCCTCTTTCATGAATTTAAGACCTGTGTTAAAAAAAAAAAAAAAAAATTTGCTCTATACAACAATATACCCACAACTATACCCACAGCAGGGATGTATAAAGCAGGAGTACACATAGTCTGTGTCAGTACAGTTGAAGCTGACCCAGCTGTCTGGTCTACAGCTGCAGAAAGTACTTTTGTTCAGCTGTTTTCAAACCAGTTCAACACACAGCAGATAAAACCATACTGAAGATTTTGATGCTATTAACAATTAAATGAACACAAGTCTTGAAATGGAAGTCTCCACCAATTGTTATTCTACAGGTGACTACCTACACTGCCTCATAGATTTAGGCTAGGGCTTCATACTGAGTATCAAGCTACTTCAGCAAGTTTAAGTTACCTTTTCCATCTGCTGTATGATACATTCCTATGCTTTTGACAACTCTCTTAACAAAGGGGACAGAAGGGTTTTTGCAGCCCTGTGACAATCCAGATCTGGAGGCTTTTCAGACCACAATCTCCTCATACCTTTGGTGTTAAGTTTATTAAAGAAGTTTTAAAACAGCTATTCTTAGATTCAAACTACAAATGAAGTCCAAAGACAAATAATCACCTTACAATAATACATGGGCTGGGGGTGGGGGGGTAGGGAAGAGGGGAGATCCACATTTCTGAAGCTGCTACTGCTTCTGAGCTCTGCTCCAGACCCACTTTGACGATTCAATTCCCCACCAAGTGATTTCTCTGCTACAAAACAGTTCTTTTAAATCAATCAATTAATCAATCAATCATCATTACACCTACAAAACACACCACTTCTGAAACAATGAATAAATTGGGTATTATTGGAGACAACTTCTGTTCCATTTTTATGTTCCAATTGGACAACTTGTAGCAGAGGTTCCTGGGGACAGTTTCTAGAATCTTCCAGAGGACTGATATGAGGAAATTGGTATGGTATGAGGAAATCTTCTGCAAGATAATGCAGTGGAGAGAAAGGGTAGCTCTTCTCCTGGTAGACTGAAGGTGTGTAGGCAACAGACAGTTGAGAGCAAAGAAATGCTGTCATTGCTCCTCTTCGTTAAGGACATGCTATGTGCAGGCTGATAGAAAAATACTTTGAGGTACTGCTGCTTAAAGCTAAAAGCTAATTCAGTGACAGCCTAAATCTGAACAGCCTGAATGATCTACCACCACAAGGTAATCAATGTTAACAACTAAAACATGTCCTATGCCTAGTTCTTGCGATCTATGTCAGTTGTGACTACAGCGTAAATTATATGTTTGATCCACAACTGAATCCTCCCTATTCACATGAAAAAGAGGCAATTAAAAAAAAATAATTAAAAAAACCCACACTTGAAAGTAATCTGTCCACCAATAGTTACATTTAACACATTCAGAAAGCAAGAAATAGCTAGTTTAAGCCTTGTGTGAGAAGAGGCCGTCTTGAATAATGCACATACTATGCACAGATCCTACACCATGCACAGACTACCTATTCCTGCATAGGAATCAAAAAGTCAGCTTTGATGAATATGAACTAATGGTCAGCAGAATAAACCGGTGACCACAAAGTTGTCTATTTTAAAGTATTAATTTATAAAGAATTAGCATTCTCTCCTCTGTCCAAGTGGTCATACAGTTTTTTCCTTTGTTTTAACAACCAGAATTCTTTGCAGAAATATTTTATGACTACAGACTATTCTGTAACTAGTGATGTCACACTTAAGTCTGAAAGCACAGTTACAGAGGAAAAATATTAATCTTAAGCACAGTTCAAACAAGGCAGGATGTAGTGTTTGGCAGTGTGACAGGAAAGAACATCTGTTTATAGCATGAGCAAAATATACATTCCCAGAATATTAGCAACCATATCAATTTAGACCAAGTCAATGACTTTGTAACACTGCCTGATTCTAGGAACAAAGCAGAGAAACACAAAATCTCAACTAGTAAAATCAAGTTCATATGCTATTTAACTTACAAGAACTAACGCATGTACCCACAAGAATACCTGGGCCCAGCATTAATGCATCGACAAGTGAAATTCTTGAAATAACAAAGCTGTAAAGCAATGAGTGCTTAAAGAACTCCATTCCACAAGAGAAGAAGAGAACTGTAAAATGTTGTTTCTTGAATTGCTGACACTATGGAATGTTAATATAACAATGGGATCTTCACCAGTAAGTCTATAACCTCACATACTAGAGTAACTAAACAGTAATGCACCACAACACTTTATAGTGTACCTGTCCCTCCAGACACAGCAATATCTCCTAATCAGTTCCAAGTTAGGCAGGTACTGGAATATGGCTTTTGAAAGTATATTATTAAAGCAGCATCAGATGCAGAAAATTCAGGACCTACCATTATGTCTGGATATTAACAAGCAGTAGGATAAAAAGTTTAATACCCTCCTTTGTACAGACAACTAGCATTTTAAATCCATTCTGGAATACGGTATTTCTTACCCAAAAATACAATGTAAAAAAAAAAAAATCCAAACACCAAAGAGAAGCTAAATATTCAACCCAGAGAAGTAGAATATTTCATCAAGGAGTCTGGCAACCTGTGAAAATACGTTCAGACCAATCCCCCAGCTTTATAGTATGCTTGCTCCTAACAATAGTTACCAATTTCAGTATGTATCTTAACAATAGTTACCAATTTCAGTATGTATACAATTTTATACCATTCTGCTACATAGAGATACTAATAAGATTCCCTGAGAATACATTTGCCTGGACAACGTATTTAAAGTAAAGAATGAAACATTACATGCTTACTTAATCGCTCACTAGGCATTTAAGGACACTTCTCATTCACAAGTTTATACATGCAAACCAAAAACAAAGTAATCAGGCAAGTATCAGATAATCAAGCTCTATCTCATTCAAGTCAGTTATGGTTTCTTAAATGGGTGATTAGAACACGTACTAAAGCAAAAATAACTGAATAGGCAATTTCATTTGTGAAATTTTGCCAGCCTTCTCATCCTACTGTCATTTAAAGAAAAAAAAAAAAGTATTTGTTTCCTTGGCAGTAGATTTCACTTTCAGTTTTTCTTCTTAATGACTGGCATGCTTCAAAAGCCTTTAAGACTTCATTAACATATTCTGAATGAAGTGACACTGAAGAGCAGCTAGATTTACTGTATCTAGCACTCTTTCACTATACTAATATCCATAAGTAGAGAAACAGAGTACATCTTTCAACTGTATTTTCACAGATCACATGCTATAGAGAT
The DNA here is from genome assembly GCF_034315485.1 of Pezoporus occidentalis. NCBI lineage: Eukaryota > Metazoa > Chordata > Aves > Psittaciformes > Psittacidae > Pezoporus > Pezoporus occidentalis. Next base: position 8,554,410 of record NW_026913425.1, on the reverse strand, counting down.
TGTCTAATTTCAAAATACTTCTACAGAAGGCTGTTTAAATACTTAAAGGTTAAGACAACACAACACTTAACACTACTATACAACAGTAGCTGTAGCAATGCAATACTGGAATTGATACCTATCTACTAGAGTGCAGTATGATACTGCATTGGTTTGGAAAAAAATATGCCTGAGAAGTAATTCACCACCAATTACTATCACATTAACTTGTCTACAAGTCTCAGCCCAAGTACAGCTCATTATGGGTTATAAAGTGTGCGCAGAGACCTCATGAAAAAAAAAAGCACATAACCGTTCTTACTGTTTTTATCTGAAAGTGTGATCTAAGAAGGTAAGTTCCTGGATCACCTTAATCCAGCCTTTCTGCTTGACAATCAAGATCTTTAATCACTTACAGAAGTGTGCCTTTGAGCATCTTCTGAGGTTTTCTTTTCCAAGAACCAGAGCAGTACCCACATACAGCAATAAAGATGAAAAAAACTATAATGCTGAAGAGCTCTTTAATTAATGTAGTATGATGAAGAATTACATGACATCAATCTTTCACAGGGAAGTCTGCTGCCTCCCTGGGGCCAAAGTAAGGGACTTGACCAGAAAACTCACTCATCTGGTATGGCTTGGCAACTACTATCCCTCATTAGTCTTCCAGATGGACAACAAGGAAATCTCTTCAAGAAGCCTGAGCGGACTCAAGAAAGACTTCAGAGCCTTCAGGTGACTGGTTCAGGAGCCCAAACAGTTTTCTCTTATCTCCTGCCGGCTGCAATCAGTGACAATGCTCACATCAGAAAAATCTCACTAATTCCTTGCTCCGTGACTGGTGTTGGCATCAAAAGTTTGGCGTTCTGACCATGGGTCAGTGCATACAGCACCAGGCCTGCTGGCGGCAGATGAGGTACACTTGTCCCAAAGGGGGAAAAGGATTCTAGCCCAGGAGCTACCAGCGCTCATAGAGAGGGCTATAAGCTAGGTTTGAAACAGACACCCGGCTTGCTAGACATGAGCCATGGGGTAGCATGCCACTGTTGGGAGTCCTGATCCACAGGGCAACTTAGATGCATTTATGCCAATGCCTGCAGCATGGTCAGGAATCAGGAGAAGCTGGAAGTCATTGTGCAGTAGGAAAATGATGACACAGTCACCATCACAGAAACGTGGTGGAATGATTCACATGACTGGAGTGCTGCAATGGATGGTGACAGGGTCTTCAGGAGGGATGAGCAACGAAAAAGAGGTGGTGGGGTTGTGTTGTATGTCAGGGAGTGCATCAACTCCCTAGAACTCAATGTTGTGAGTGAGAAGGCTGAATGTTTGCCGGTAGAGATCGGGGGGAGGCCAACCAAGGTGATGTCCTGGTAGTAGTCTGTTACAGACCACTTAGGATGAAGCTACAGGTGAAGCGCTCTTCAAACAACTGGGACAAGTTTCAGGATCCCTTGCCCTTGTTCTCATAGGGTACTTCAGTCTACCAGATGTCTGCTGGAAGCACAACACAGCAGAGAAGAAACAATCCACGAGGTTCTTGGAGGTGTGGAAGCTACCTTCTTAACACAGCTGGTTAGTGAGCCAACTAGGGGAGATGCCTGGCTAGATTTGCTGACCACAGAGAAGGACTGGTGGGTGATGTGAGAGATGGTTGAAGGCCATCTTGGGCAAACCCATCACTAAATGACTGAATTCTCAATCCTTGGAGAAGTCCGGAAGAAGGTCAGCAAAACCCCCACGTTAGACTTCCGGAGGGCTGACTTTGGCCTGTTTAGGATGCTGGTTGGCAGAATTCCTTGGGAAACACTACTGAAGGACAAAGGGTCCAGGAAGGCTGGACACTCTTCAAAGATGAAATCCTTAAGGCACAGGAGCAGGCGGTCCCTATGGGCCAACAGTCAAACCAGCCTGGCTGAAGAGGGAGAGACTGCTGGAACTCAGAAGAAACAAGAGAATTTACCACCTGTGGAAGAAGGGACTGTCACAAGGGACTGTACAAGGATGTTGTTAGGTTATGTAAAGTTAGAAAGGTGAAGGCACAGATGAACTAAATATGGCCACTGACATAAAATAAAAAGTACTTGTACAAATATATTAGCAATAAAAGGAGGGCCAAGGAGAACCTCCATCTTCCACTGGATACTAGGGGAAACTTAGTGACAGAGGATGAGGAAAAGGCTGAGGTACTTAATGCTGCCTTTGCCTCAGTCTTTAATAGTCACACCAGACATCCTCAGGGTACTCAGTTCCCCAAGCTGGATGGCAGATGGGGAGCTGACTGAAGTCCCTATAATTCAGGAAGAAATGGTTAAAGACCTCCTGCTCCACTTAGATGTATACAAGTCTATGGGTCAGATGGGTTCCACCCAAGAATGCTGAAGCAGCAGGCAGAGGAGCTTGCTAAGCCACTCTCCATCATCTATCAGCAGTTCTGGTATAGTGGGCAGGTCCCAGAGGATGGGAGGTTGGCCAGCATGACACGTCTCTACAAAAAACGGCAGGAAGGAAGACCCTGGGAACTACAGGCCTGTCAGCCTGAGCTCAGTGCCGAGGAAGGTCATGGAGCAGATGATCCTGAGTGAGATCATAAAGTACATGTGGGAAAAGGGAGAGATAAGGCCCAGTCAGCACGGGGTCATAAAGGGCAGGTCCTGCTTGAACAACCTGATCTCCTTCTGTGATAAGGTGACTCACCTGGTTGATGAAGGAAAAGCTGTGGACATTGTGTATTTGGATTTAAGTAAAGCATTTACACTGCCTCCCATAGCGTTCTCCTGGAAAAACTGGCTGCTCATAGCCTGGATAGGTGTATTCTTCACTTAGTCAGGAAGTGGCTGGATGGCAGAGCACAAAGAGCGGTGGTAAATGGTATCACACCTAGTTGGTAACCAGTGATAACCAGCCCCTTCAGGGCTCACTGTTGTGGCCAGCATTAGTATCTTCATTTAATGATCTGGACGAAGGGATTGAGTGCACCCTCAATAAACTTGCAGATGACACCAAGTTGGGCGGGACTGTTGATCACCTAAAAGACAGGAAGGCACTGCAGAGGGATCTAGACAAGCTGGATCGATGGGCTGTAGCCAGTGGTATGAGGGCAAACAAGGCAAACTGCTGGGTCCTCCATTTGGGCCACAACAACCACATGAAACTCTCTAGGCTTAGGGAAGAATGGCTGGAAAGCTGCTCAGTGGAAAAGGACCTGATGGAGCTGACTGACAGCCACTGAACATGAGCCAGTTTGTGCTCAGGCAGCCAAGAAGCAAACAGCATCCTGGCCTGTATCAGAAACAGTGTGGCCAGCAGGGCCACAGCAGTAATCATCACCCTGTACTGGGCACTTCTGAGGCTGCACCCTGAATACTATGATGCCTCTACACAAACGCCTGTAGTATGGGGAATAAATAAGAGGAATTAGAGATGTGTGCACATCTACGGGGATATGATATAACTGGTATCACAGAAACATGGTGGGATGGCTCCTATGACTGGAGTGTTGGAATGGAAAGTTACAGCCTCTTTAGAAAAGACAGGCCCAGCAGATGGGGAGGGGGAGTTGCTATTTATGTCAGTGACAGGCTGGAGAGTATGGAACTCTGCCTGGGGAGAGGTGTGATCAGTTAACAGAGAGTTTGTGGGTCAGGGTTAAAGGGAGAACAGCTATGAGGGACATTAGTGTGGGGATCTGTTACAGACCGATTGATCAAGAGGACTCTGTGGATGAAGTGCTCTATAAACAGATAGGAAAAGCCTCATGCTCTCAGGCCCTTGCCCTCATGGGGGACTTCAACAATCCTGATTATCTGTTAGAGGAATGGTACAGCCCAGCATAAGCAATCCAGGAAGTTCCTCGATTGTGTGGAAAACAGCCGTCTCCTGCAAGTAATAAAGGAGCCGACAAGGAGAGGTGCCATGCTTGACCTCGTGCTCACCAACAGGGAAGGGCTGGCTGGAAATCTGACGCTCCAGGGCAGCCTTGACTGTAGCGATCATGAGATGGTCAAGTTTGAGATCCTCAGGACAGTGAGAAGAGCGTGCAGCAAGCTCACTGCCCTGGACTTCAAAAGAGCAGATTTTGGCCTCTTCAGGAACCTGCTCAGTAAGGTTCCATGGGATACAGCCCTAGAGGGCAGGGGGGCCCAAGACTCCTGGTTGGTATTCAAGGATCACCTGCTACAAGCTCAGGAGTGCTGCATCCCGACTAGAAGGAAGTGCGGCAGCAGGGCCAGGAGACCTCCTTGGATGGACAAGGAGCTGCTGAGGAAACTTTGAGGTTAAAAAAGAGGCTTACAAGAGGCAGAAGCAAAGACAGGCAGCCTGGGAAGAATACAGGGATGTTATCCAGGAAGCCAGGGACCAGACTAGGAAAGCTAAGACTCAGAATTAAACTTGGCTAGGGATATTAAGGATAACAGGAAGGGATTCTATAGGTACGTAGCAAATAAAAGACAAACTAGGGACAACCTGGGCTCTCTCCAGAAGCTATCAGGAGAACTGGCTAACCTGGAGGATCTTAATGACCTCTTTGCCTCAGTATTCACTGGCAAATGCTCTTGACCACACCACCCAAGTCTTGGAAGGCAGATACAGGGATTGTGACAATGAAGATCTTAGGCCCACTGTAGGAGAGGATCTGGTTCGAGACCATCTTAAGAATCTGAACGTGCACAAGTCCATGGGACCTGATGAAATCCATCGACGGGTCCTGAATGCAAATGAAGTTGCTAAGCCACTATCCATTCACATTCAAAAAACCACGGCAGTCAGGTAAAGTTCCTGATGGCTGGAAAAAGGGAAATATAACCCCCCATTGTCAAGAAGGGGAAAATGAATGACCCAGGGAATTACAGACCAGTCAACCTCACCTCTGTGCCTGGCAAAATCTTGGAGCAGATTCTCCTGGAAGGCATGCTAAGGCACATGAAAATCAACAAGGTGCTTGGTGACAGCCAGCATGGCTTCACTAAGGGGAAATCCTGCCTGACCAACTTGGTGGCCTTCTGTGATGGGGTTACGGTTGGGATAGAGCAGCTGACATCATCTACCTGGACTTGTGCAAAGCATTCGACACTGTCCCACATAACATCCTTGTCTCTAAATTAGAGATACATCAATTTGATGGACCACTCAGTGGATAAAGAACTGGCCGGATGGCAGCATGTAAACAGTTATGGTCAATGGCTCAATGTCCGGCTGGACACCAGTAACGAGTGGTGTCCCTCAGGGATCAGTGTTGGGACCGGTCTTGTTCAACATCTTTGTTGGTGACACAGAAAGTGGGAATGAGTGTGCCCTCAGCAAGTTTGCCAATGACACCAAGCTGTGTGGTTCAGTTGATACACTGGAGGGAAGGAATGCCACCCAAAGGAACCTTGACACGCTTGTGAGGTGGGCTGATGCCAACCTTATGAAGTTTAACCATGACAACTACAACGTCCTGCATCTGGATTGGAGCAATCCCGGGCACAGCTACAGGCTGGGCAGGGAAGAGATTCAGAGCAGGCCTGTGAAGAAGGACTTCGGGGTGTTGGTCGACGAGAAAATGGACATGAGCCGGCTTCAGTGTGCACTCGCAGCCCAGAAAGCCAACTGTATCCTGGGCTGCATCAAAAGGAGCGTGACCAGCAGGTCGAAGGAGGTGCTCCTGCCCCTCTATTCTGCTCTCCTGAGACCTCACCTGGAGTATTGTGTGCAGTTCTGGTGTCCTCAACATAAAAAGGACATGGAACTGTTGGAACAAGTCCAGAGGAGTGCCACGAGGATGATCAGAGGACTGGAGCACCTCCTGTATGAAGACAGGCTGAGAAAGTGGGGGCTGTTCAGCCTGGAGAAACAAAAGCTGTGTGAAGACCTCACAGCAGCCTTCCAGTATCTTAAGAGGGCCTATAAGGATGCTGGCGAGGGCCTCTTCATTAGGGACTGTAGCAACAGGACAAGGGACAATGGGTTCAAACTTAAACAGGGGAAGTTTAGATTGGATCTAAGGAGGAAGTTTTTTACTGTAAGGGGGGTGAGGCACTGGAATGGGTTGCCCAGGGAAGTTGTGAATGCTCCATCCCTGGCAGTGTTCAAGGCCAGGCTGGACAGAGCCTTGTGTGACATGGCCTAACTATTCTATGATTCTGTATCACCAACAGTGTGACCAGCAGGGCCAGGGCAGTGATCATCCCTCTGTACTCAGCACTCGTGAGGCAGCACCCTGAATACTGTGTTCAGTTCTGGGCCCCTCACTCCAAGAGGGGCATTGAGGTGCTAGAGTGGGTCCAAGGAAGGGCAACAAAGCTGGTGAAGGGTCTGCAGCACAAGTGTGATGAGAAACCACTGAGGGAACTAGGGTTGCTTAGCCTGGAGAAGACTTGGGGGGGATCCTTATCACTCTACAACTACCTGAAAGGAGGTTGTAATGAGGTGGTGGTCGGTCTCTTCTCCCAAGTTACAGCTGACAGGACAAGAGGTAACAGCCTCAAGATGTGCCAGGGGAAGCTTAGATTGGATATTAGCAAAAAATGATTCACAAAGAGCATGATAAGGCATTGGAACAAGCTGCCCATCGAAGTTGTGGAATCACCGTCCCTGGAAGCGTTCAAAAACCACACAGATTAGGCCCTCAGTGATATGGTTTAGTGGTGGTCTTGGCAGTCTGGAGCAATGGTTGGACTCAAAGATCTTCTCCAACCTAGATAATTTTATGATTCTATTCTTTTATTATGCACAGTTATTACATACACCCTACAAATTTCTTTAACAGGCAACACATAAGGATAAAGAGCTTCACCCAGAAGCTCAGCAGAAAAAACTGCCCAGAGGGTAAAAGTTAGTCTGATGAAATAAAAAACCTGTAACTTCCAGCTGGGTACTCACTGAAAGGAAGCAACGTGGACTTTCAGAATTTCTAGTATTCTCCACCTCAACACTGATGTGCAAACTAACTTTTTTCTGCCTTCCAGAAGGATGCTGGAATTGTCAGCTCCACTTAATATTTCTACAGAAGCGTTCAAGCATATCTCCAAACAGCATCTAATAATGAAAAGCCTAACTGAAAATTCAAATCAGCTTCTGAAGTATGTAACAGTGACTTTTTGGCCAACGGGACCACCTCAGGTCAAGAAAATATCAATAATCTTTGCTACAGATATTAGACACTTAGCTCACGGACTCCTGCCATACACTTACTGTGGTCAGTTTTCTTAATTTTTAAAGCCAAAAGAAAACCTGAACAATATTCTTTATTCCACACAGAAAACTGTAGCCTACACCTGGATTATGTGGTTTATAAAGAGATTGCTTCAAAATTGGATGATCTTTAAACTCTTGTATTAACTACACTCAGAGCAGTAAGCACATGGTCAACTTTTTGCAGTAACTGTGTACTGGAACTGTTTCCCAAGGAAAAACAGTTGTCTCAATTGCAAAAGCTAAATAAAAGGGAATTTAGAAGGCAACTACATAAATAAAATTACGGTCTACATGAATTGGAATGTTTAATGTGTGCTGTCTTAAAGGAGATTTCCTCTCTCCTCAAGCAACTTTAGTTTCAATAATACTTGTCACAGCTCCCATACAGGCTGCTCTGTCAAAAAAATTTTGTCTGGATATCATTCTACTAAAACATCCCATCTTCTTAGCAGCAGAACTGTCCAATGTGCATCAGTCACTTTTTTTTGACTGATGTATCAGTAACTGCTTAGGGTCCAAAAAGATACTTCTGACCCTGAACAATGAACTCCACCCAGAGAAGCCATAATAGTAAAAGAATAAGAAGGCAAGTAACCACACCCAAACATCTTTAAGTAAAGACTGCACATCCACAAGGTTTAGTGGCTCCTTCTCATATGTCTACAGAAGACTTCCTGAATCTTGACTATACTACCCCCACACTCTTTAAGATTTTGTATACACACTGTTCAGACATAAAGGCACCCTACCCATACTCTTTTCACCATGGCAATCCCAAATGTTTTTCCCCAACACTCCGCTCCTTATTGCTGCTGACATTTTTAGCAAAGATGCTAAAAGAAACCAAACAGCAACACATATCAGTCTCATATAAAAAGCAATTACAATAAAGGTTTACTTTCCTAAATGTGAAATAACTTTAATCTTGCTTGGACAGAAATAGCAAAGAAATCCCAGGCCGTTACCAATGCTTTTCATTCTTCACTTTGTAAGCAAGCCTCTCAATGAAAGCAAAGCTCAAACAGAAACAGACTGAGACAAACACATTTCTTGCTTGCCCCTAGAAGCACCCTAATTTGCAGAGTTTCATTAAAAGTCCTACCATTGACAATCTGTTCACCAAGATTTATGTTAATTTTTTATTCTTAATAGTTTGGACTTGCATAGCTTGCTGTTAAAAACTAACAGATACAAATGGTAGATCATTCTTTAGTTTCAAGAAGGATAATCTACTCAAAAAAAAGAAAACAAAAAAAAAACCACTATTAAAATCTTTGTTCTGTCTTACCCATTCATTAATGTTTTTTAGAGCAATGAAATCATAACTGAATACATAAGTAGGTGAAACTTCTGGACAAGAAACTTCTGACAGATTCTAGATCCATATGACTCCAGAACAGAATGCAAGTGGATCACAACATTTTAAAAACCAGTAAACAAACAAGTTATTAGTGTCTGGAGAACATGGTTCAAAATTAGACTCAATTCCATCATTTTTGCCACAAGAGTCACATTTCAAAGCAGCCTATGAGAATATTCAAAAACATGACTTCCGACACAAAAAATCCCACCTACAAGGTAACATGAATTAGTCCTTGTAACAGACTGCTTCGTTTTGGCTGCTTAAGTGTGCTAGTACAACTGCTAACGAGCTGCTCTGGACTAAGGGTAGTCTTAACACTGGATGGTATTAAATGTCTTATTCTCAATAAATCATAATTAGGTAAGTATCACCAGTCTTGCAGAGACTCCCACAGTACTCAGCAGAAAGCATACAGGAAGAATACATAGAGAAGGAAGAATATAGAAGCTTACAGTGTCTGAGGAAGGCTTTTCTACAATTATAGTGACAATCAATGAGTTTGATCATAGCACAGTGTGAATACGCTGTGCTACGGCTCTTCACACAAAGCAGAAGTCTGGAACGCTACGTAAACCACACCACCTTGGAAGAAATTACAGAATCTTGCTGTTGACACAACAATCAATTCCAGAACACACACCATGATAAATGTACATTAGTCATCTTTGTACTTAATCAACAAGACTAGCTTTCTCTAATAAGAAATTCATACTTTTCCTTAAGTCCTGTAACTAAAATTAAGTACAGAAACTACATTTTTGAGGCCACATTCTCCAACAAAACAGTACTTTTTACACCATTACTTCAGAACTATTTGTAGAATGTCCAGGTGGTACCAACACATTTTACCTTTGAAACTGGGCTTACTATAATCCAGAAAAAAAATCAGCATACACGATTAGAGCCAACACAAAACAGCTGAAAGTCAAGAACTATAAGAAAAGACTTCTTGACTTAAACAGAAGACGAAGGTGAAGGCACCCATTCTCAGTCTCAAGCAACAACTCCATGACTCAAGTCTGCACCTCTTCCAAGCTATACTTTCTAATAAGAAGTTAAGGTTTTGAAGATTATTTTCCCCCCTTATCACTGGGTGAGACTAAAAAAAAAAAAAACTGCTAATTTAGATACGACATTTTCGTCTTGGATGCAACTCTAAACCCTACTAAAGGAACATCTGCTCATTAACTTCTAACTGAGATGAAGTTAGAGCAGCAGAGTTTCTCTTCTTTAGCAGTTCTCAGCAATCTTCTTATCAGGTAAATAAAAGTTCATGGCATCTTCTGGCTGATATTTAGGATTATCTGATACTGGGGAAAAAAAAAAATATATATATATATATAAGGATGTCAACATATAAAGATGCACTGAAACCCTCAGAAGCATGAAAAGATTCATCCATCTATCTGCTGATTAGATGAGAGCAGTCAAGTACCATCCCGTATGGTGGTATGGTCTTCTACAGCACCAGCAACTGAAGTTCAGGAACAGTGGTGTCAAGGAGAGCAAGTTACTATCTGCAGCTTGTAAGGATACCTGTAATGAATAATTGGCTATTATCTCAAACTTCCATAATCAACAACAGAAAAAAAAAATAAAAACAATTCCCAAGCATATCAGGGCACTTATTTTAACATAATTTAATAGTTAAAATATTAGGAATAGAGATCTAGTTAATGGCTTTTATAGAAGAGAATCACCTAACTTCTATCAATGTAAATTACATCAACATTTAATCACATTTCATCACTGGAAATCCTCATCATCTAGTTATCAGTGCAGGATACACATCAGGTGTGTTCTGCATCTAAGGGTTTGTGAGGCTTTTTTTAAATACAAGAAGAAATATTTAGTTTCCAAGAGCTTCCAGATTAATTACAAAGCTACTAGTACTGAACTATCCTAATGCGACTATATGAGTAAATATATGTGCCACAAAATATAGCCCTAAAGCTGCTTGCAATTTCTTACAGGTTATATTATACTTTTTTCCAGCTTCCCAATACTGAAGTCATACATGTAAAGTATAGTGTTCCGTTTTCATATATGCTTCAGCTTTTCCTTCAATTTGTTTATATGCTTTGAATAACAAAGATAATGGTACAAAGGAGTGGTAAGTTGCACTAGAAACCTTACATTAAAAACCTAACAAGAAGCTGATTCCAGCAAACAACTTCTGCAAGCATATAAAAAAAACCCTTGCTAATACGGCTACCAAATGGCCAGAGAAATTTGAAGTATACTTCATGAATGCGTGGGTATTTTGGAATGCAGTCTTATCATGCCTGCCCTGAAGACTTCAGATGAGACTCATCAAGCTACAGAGCTACCTGCTACCAACTTCGAAGAATGGCAACCACTTCCTTACTAAGACTTCTTCTAACTACTTCTCCAAAACTTAACTGCTACAGTTGAAGATTTCTCACACCCAGATGCTGCCTGAAGCAGATGGGGTTTGGACAGCTTCAGCTGAAAATGTTTACAGTTTTCCAAACACAACAAAGCTGGGAAGAGATTGTGCTAAAAAACTCAATTGTTTTATGAATAGTTTTAGCACTCCCATTCTTTGGGGAATGACTCCACTCTATCCTTCTGGAAATTCACCCAAGCTCCAAGTATTTAAGATGCCCTTAAACATACAGTTTTCAAACGTGAAGCTTAGAAGACTGAAGTCACACAAGTTTCTATCTACTGCTCATGTGCCAGCCCAGGTCAGCAGAAGTTAAAGAGGTCTTGTATAAGAAAGGCTGTAGGTAAATCAAGGCATGTCCTATTGTCAGATTTACAACTGTATTTCACAGAGACTGCTTTATCACAAGGATGCTCCCACACAAAGTGAAAGCTCCTCCACTTCTCCTACCCCTCCACTGTCTGAGTTACATTTACAGAATTAAAAACCAAAACACTAAACCCTTTATCCTGACAAACCACATGTAACAGTCACCTTGCACAGCTAAGTAACACAATGCACACTACCATACTTAATTGTGCATAAAAGCAGAGTTGGATTTCTTCTTGTGAAGTAAGCCTGATTTGCAATGACTTTCACATCAAGTAAATCAACAGCTTCAAAACTTGCACTTCCACCTGCTGACTTCAGTGTCCCATGAAACAGGTTTGGAGTGTCTTCCTCATCAACAAGATTAACAACTGCAAAAGCAGTTTCAGTCACTGACTCTTAAATGTAGTGGGAAGAAACATCTGAGCTCCAATATCCTTCTTTTCTGACTCTGGGAAGCACTGTGAAAAAGCAGCTTAAGATGATGGTTTAACAATAACAGCCATTTACAAGTTTTCATTGAATTCAAATTTCAACAGGGCAGAGAAGATGATGCAAACTGTGCACACTATGCACACTGTGCACAACTGGTTCTATGCAAAATGCAGTTAGTACCTCTGCAGTCTTCCAAACAGCCTTAAGTTTTCTGGCAAGTTTTCAAACTTAAATAAGCTTCAACATATTTTTACTGTTCAATTTCTCTAGTGTTGTAACTAAAGGCTAGAAATTCCAGTGTGACTACAGCTTGGTCCTACTGAAAATCTACTCTAGTAGGTCAAGATGCCAGGAATTTGTCTACTATAATAATCTCCTTCACTTTCATGAATGAAAATAGGAACCTCTATCCTCATCAAGAAATGCTATATAGGTTTTCCAGTTAGGATAGACAGAAAGTATGCTGACAGAAAACAGATTGTGTTGCCTTTCTGAATTTTAGAGGAACTCCACACAGTGCACTGTTATTTACAAGGTTACTCACCACTGATAAAGCATTAGCTGGGAATAGTCTGTGGTGGATCAAGGTTAAGATATGACTCATTCCAGCATAAGGAAGTATTTGTGTCCCTCCAAGAAACTCCCCCTAGCCAATGATCCAACTTCTTCAACAAAGAAAGCAAGAGAAACCACTGCACACTTCTACATTCAGTAAACTTCTCTAGCTAAGCACAGACTAGGCTACTGCATGACAGTAAAGAACTATGCATACAATACTACTTCCTTTCCTCAAACAGTTCTACCTCAATCTGTAGAATGACTTGACTTCTCTGGCTGATAAGACAGTTACTCAGCACTGCCCAGGATGTCCTCACAGACCAGACCAAATTACAGAGCAATGCTATCCTCTTACTTGTCAGTACCATGTATGCATGGTAGGTCCTCCTGGCAGTAAGAGTTAAAAAACAGAAACCAGTCTGTTCAATCAAGTAGTGCTTTTCCTGGTTTTGCAAAGGGAAGAGGAAAAGAGAAAAAAAAAAAAAAAAGGTCACAGCACCAGGTTTTTAACTGGTAGTTCTAGCGCATTTTAACCCTTAAGAGCAGAACAAGAAGCACTGCCCACTTAGGGTCCTGCATTTGTGTTGACAATCAGACAACACCGAATTAGACTGCAACACAAACTAAATTAACTGGACATGGACACGCCTAAAGAACTGCAAAATAACTGCCCTAGCTTAAAGTGTTGGTTCAAGCTGTTCTGTACTGCAAGCTAAGAAAATTAACTTGAAATTCTGCCCATAAACAGTGACTCACTTAGGTTTCTGTATAGTTATAACCTCATAAACCTCCCATTTTTAGAAGAAAGATTATTTAGCCAGTTTCCTGGTACCCATCACTTGAAAGTTCCAAGTATTTCTAGAAGTTCCCAGACTGCAGTAACCAGTACTCAGTTACACAGTTCCACTAACAAACTGCACAAATTACCATACTGAGCGCTAACCAGATAAAACAGGAAAGGAGTTTGGACTAATATTTTTTTCCAACGCATGCAGGAAACTTCAGGTCTTCCATGTTTTAAAGCACCATATGCTTTCTATTGACCTCACATTTAATTTTTTTGATCACAGCCCTGAGAGAGCTGCAGTTATTCACCAGTTTCCTTTGCTCATATCTGTCAACATCCAATTTTACTTGTGCAACAGCAATCCTTCTGACCTTTTTTCTACTTACTAGCATCATGGAATCAGAAAAACAATCCACTTCAGGATCACTTATGGTAATTGCAAGAAAACAGCCAGAAATGGTGAGTGAAGCTATAAAAAAAATAAAATAAAATAAAATAAAAAAGGAACTCCTTAACTCTTCACTGAACGTGATCCAAACTGTGTCCTAAACTCAATAAACTAAATACTAAACTCACAAATGCTGCTAATGTCAGTGACTTTAGCTGTAATATGTCACTCTTCTGCTTTCTTAAATAAGAGATCTCTTAACTAAAATGTTCAAGCTAATTGGTATAGCCACTGCCAAGAGTACACAGAAAAGCTCAACTCATGACAGGCTCATTTTCCCTGCTTCTCAGGTGGGTGAGCCCCGTGTGCCACATTAAGCTCTGAAATGGAAGAAGGGGTGTGCTGGGACAACACAAACCAGAACAGGTTACACAACTTCAAGACCAATATTCCTTGATTTGGTCCCTTCAGAGAAATATGAGATTGTCCAAAATGGCCTTGAAAGAATCATCCCCACCAATGCTCCGTAATCTGTAGAACACGGGAATCTAATTTGCTATAAGGTTCACAATCTAGCCTTAGCATCTAGCCACTGACGCTTACCTGCTAGTCACAGTTAAATACCTCTCACTTTTCTCCCCTTATCTGTAAGACACACACTTCATCTCTTCTAAAGCAGAAATCTCCCTGCCTGGCGTTTACCAGTTTAGGTGAGCAGTGCAACACTCATCTGCTGCAAGACGGTGCAGCCCAGAAGCCACGCTCCCACGCACCGGTACCATTAGTGCCTGGTAGTAGCTGTGCCTCACTCAACAACTCACACACCGAGTACACCCCATAGTTTACATAACGCAGCTGTAAAGGTCACACCCTTCGGCAGCAGAAATACAGCCCGAGGCAACCCGTTCGGATGAGAGCCCGCCTGTCCCGGGGGGCGGCGGGGAGGGGGTGGGCAGAAGCGTGTCCCGGCTGGGCAGCTCAGCGCCCCGCGGCAACCACCGCCGGGACGCGCGGCTCTGCCCGCCCAAGCGGGCCGCTATGCGCCCGCCCCGCAAGGAGGTGGGAGGGGCTCGCAGCTGGCGGGCCCGAAAACCGTTACACGGCCGCGGCACTGAGGGGACACAGCGCTCGCACCGCCCCTCCCCGCCCCGCCACGTGTGGCCCCAGGGGTGCGGGGACACGTTCCGCCGTGGAAACCGGCCGCGGTACCGGCCGAGGCAGCGGCAGGGCGGGCAAAGGCAAGACGGCGAAGCGCTCCGCTTCCCAGGGGTGGCTAGGAGGGCAGAGGGTCCCTCATCCCCTCAGGGGCAGCCCTGTCACTTCGCTAGGATAAAAGCAAGGGCTGGGGGAGGAGCCTCCGGCGGTTCAGGTGGGAAAACAAACACAAAGGGGCCTCTCCGACACCCGCTCGCCCTCGGGCAAAAAGGCATGCACGAGGGCGCGGGGAAACCCGCGTCGGGAGCCGGACCCCCGTGAGGCTAAATGCCCCGGCTGCCTCCTGCCCTACACCCTACGGGACAGGGGTAAACAAAAGCCGTAGGACAACATATGGGTGGGGATGGGGACCCCCGCGCCGGCCACACAAAGAGCCGAGCCCGAGAGCTGACGCGCCGGGCGGGAGACGGAGGGAGCCCCCGCCCGTCCCCACCCCTGCCACCCAGGTAGGGGCGTTTCCGCCTCACCTGCTTGCCCCGGTAGAAAAGGCGCTGGCGGTTGGGGCTCACGCGGAAGGTCTCCTGGATCTTCTCCCGCAGGCACTCGATCTTAGTAAGGCGACTCAGGTCGTCGATGGTTTGGGTCTGGGTGCCGTCTATCGTGCGGACCTGGATCCACATGGTGCGTGCCCTCCCACTCGCTCAGCCCGCCGCGGGAAATAGGGAGGAAGAGCTGGGATAGCAGCTGGAAAAGGGGTCCGCTCTCCGGGAGCGCGTCTGCGGCGTGCGGTGGAGAAAGGGAGGGGGCCGGGCACTTCCCCCGCTCTTTGTTCGGCTCAGTGGGGCAGGATTTTCAAATCCCGCGGAACAGACGCAAGCCTCCCCCCTGCCCCCCCGCCCGTCGGGCCGCTGTCCCCGGTCGCAGGGACGCGCAAGAGGGAAGGAGACCCGGGCCGAACCCCCCCCCCCCCCGCCGCTCCCCTGTCGCCAGCGCCGCGAGCCCCCTGAGGCAGCACAAGGCGAGGCGGAGCCAGGCGGGAACGGCCGCGGGCAGGTCTAACGGGAGCCGCCGGGAGCCATCTCCCAACCCCGGGGAGTGTTTACCAGGCGCCGCCGCTCTCACATGGAGGTCACGGCGCCAACGCTGATCTCGCGAGAGAGCGCGGCCGCAAAGACACCACACCACCGGGCGGGGGCGGGGCAGCGGGAGCGAGGCGCGCGGGCGGTGCCACGTCCCCCTCCCGCTGCGTTCGGCACCGCGCGCGGCACCGCCCCTTCTCCCCTCGCCTCCCCTCCCCTCCCCAGCCCCCCGTCCCGCTCGGTGCCCGGCAGGCGGCTGGCCCGAGGCCCTCGGGGGCGGGTCTGGCTCGGGCGGGGGAAGCGACCGTTGAGGTCTCCATGGCGGCCGGCGGGACGGGGCCGGGCACACACAGACACACGCACACACACACACACACGCACACACACACACACACACACACACACACACAGCCGGGAGCCGTGCCCGCCGGCGGAGCGGCCTCAGCGCTTCCGGAGCTTTTAGCCCTGCCTGTTACATTCCACTGCTGGAAACGTGGGCCAGGGGAGGAAAAGGCGAGCCTCGTGTATCGTGCAAATCTGACTGCGAGCTTCACTTTCTGCGTGTTCCAAAACTGAGTAATCCTGCAAGTCAGCATCAGAAAAATACGGGTTTGTCATGCTGTTGTGGGCTAGCTCCAGTTGGAGCAGGGCACCACACTGCCACTTGGACACTCCCTCACGGAACGATTGGGAAGAAAATCAAGGCCCGAACTGAGGAAACGTGGCTCAAGATACGGACGGTTTAATAGGTGAAGCAAAGGCTGTGCACACAAGTAAAGCAAAGTCAGAAGCTAGTTAGGTGCTTCACATCAGCCAGCAAATGTTCAGCCATTTCCAGGAAACCAGAGCTTCATCAGGTGTAGAGGTTACTTAGGAAGACTAGCACCAACACTAACACCCCCACCCTTCCTGCTGCTTGCCCAGCTTTCATTGCTGAGTATGGTGTGATACGCTCTGGGGTCAGCTTGTCCCAACTGGGTCCTTTCCCACCTTCCTGAATGCACACCCCCAGACTGCTCTCTGGGAGGGCAGTGTGAAAGTCTGAAATGGCCTTGAGCCTTGTCGGCAGCAGCTGAAACATCTCTGTTTTGATCACAAATACAAAAGAGCACCATACCAGCTACTATGAAGAAAATTCATCCTAGCCTATACCAGTAAACGTGAATACTGGTAACATCCTGTAAAAATGTATCTGGTACAGCACTGTCTAGAAACCAGGAGATGCAATAGTGGATGCCTTCGGGAGGAATTCTGAGCAGCTTTATCATCTAAAACTGTGGCAGCTGGATTAAAGTACGTATTTACGAGATCCAGATAACATCAATGTACTTTTGTGCCTTTTATGTACCTGGTGTTGTATCACCAGTAGTGTTGAGTCGGGGGAAGAGAGAGATCACAACCAACAGTTATTAGAACACCACATATTAATGAGACAGTTATTATTAACTGCAGATAACTGTTTGCATCGTATGTGCAGTTACTGCTTCACATTGTGCACACACAGTCACCTAATGGGACCAGCGGCAGAGAGGCCAACCCCAGCAGTTTGCGCAGGAGCAGGGCCTCGTACCCACACCAGGGAGCTGTGCGCAAGGTCACTCATGCACACAGTGCCTTGTGTCAGCGGGCGTGCTTACAAACACTGTCCTGTAGTCTGCCCTCCTACAGCAACCGTTGCTTTCTTGGGTGTGGTGTGGGTTACATGATCCGTTGTGGGTGCCACTCTGTGCTGGAGGCCTTGGGCTGGTTCCTTGGTATCCTGAGCTTACCCAGTTTTGACCCAAATCACAATGAGTTCTCAGGAGGCTTTCAGATGCTGTCTCCAGCACCTATTTTTCCTCTCTTTGTTCTGCTGTTGTCTGGTAACTATTTCTCCATCCATGCACAGTCACCTACAGAGCCCGCTTGCACAAACACAAGCTTTTATGACACAGTATGGTAGCAAAGATTCCTGTATTTTACTTTCAGTTCTGAGAATTCCCACTGTTGTTTTGAGAGAATTACTTAAGGCTTGATTTTAGGGTACTAAGCATGTCAAAGGCAGCTGAACAAAAAAGGTTTTTCATTATTCTACAGATCTGTTTATTTCCTCTTACACCCTTGCTAAGCTAGTTCTCTCTACTTTTGTGGTAACTGTCTTTACTGCTGCTGCCACAGCATGTCACCAAATTGCTATTTATGCACATTCAGAGTTCTGGTTTTCAGTTTGTTTGGTGGTGGTAACAGTCTCAGACTCAAAGGCTGTAGTACACATGACATTTTGCAGTCTTTTGGCTCTGGCCTTCTTGGGTTCACTAAAACATTCAACAATTACTTAGCACAGAGGAGTACCGTAAAAATACAGTGGATTAATAGTTCCAGCTGGAAAAAAAAAAAAAAAAAAAAAAACAAACTAGGAAAAGGTAGATCTGTCTGTAGCTTTATGTTAGTTAAACTCCAACCCTTACAGTAAAAGAAACAGTCTCATTATAATCTCATTTGCGGAATCCAGTCTTTCTGTTGAACCGAGCAGTAAAATGTGTCTGTCTTTTGCAATGGGGACAAAAAGATCTGAAAGAATTCTGAAATGAGATTTTTTTGTCACATTTGGGAGAGTAGCATCAGTTTGTGCTAGGAATACTCGATGGAAGGTGCAGGATGGACTTCCTAGAACAGAAGACACTTCTTGATATGAAGAAAAAAAAAAGAGGATCAGTTTGTTATAATACTATACCTGAAATACACTGTCTAGTTGGGATTGTACAGAAAAGCCGATCATGTTGCTGATACAGGAGCTAGTAGTTAGAAAGAGGACTTTGCTATGGAGTGATCATGGGTGGCCTCTTTCGTAATGTGCGGTATGGACCAGAGACTAGAATATAAAGAAAAAAAAAAAAAGGCGCAGAAAAAAGTGTGTGAAAATGCTTGACTGGGAGTCTGACAGGGGATATGAAAAGGGGCAGTTATTGAGGTTAGAGGAAAAGAAAGCTATTTATTCATAAAGCAGTAATGTCCTCTACTGGTCATGGTTATGCTGATGAGGTAATTAGGTAATACTAAAGGAGAAACTGACTGAGCAGCATAGTATGCATGATGGACTGTGGTGAGGCTAGCAGAAGAATTACCAGAATGAACAGGACAGGGAGGAGAGGAGTGAGAGTACAAAAGTAAAATGTGGGAGTAGTGAGGAAAGTACAAAGATCTAATTTTAGACAAAACCAGAAATTAGTGCCAAAAAAGCATAAAGGTGCATAGAAAAGGAAAATTTGAAACAATATTTTAGGAGGTAACACAATGGTAGTTTACTTAGAGGAAAGCTACAGGACAAGAATGAGAAATTAAATGAAAATGAAATAAAGTGACATAAGAATAACCATGAGTTTGCTTTGAAGTTGAGGGTGTTTTTTTTATGATGAAACGGTCTAAAGCATTGGTGGGTTTTTTTGTGAGATAAAATAGTAAAGGTTTAAAATTGTGGGATGAAGTATGAGAGCTAGATGAATGGGGCATTTGCATGTGTAGGCATTTTCGTAATTTTGCATGGGTAGGTTGCTTTTGCATGTAAATAATTACTTGGTTGAGATTATATTTGTTCTGGTATTTGAAATTCTGTTTTAATTGTTAAGAATTCTGAAGATTGTCTTACATATTGTATGCTTTGTCAGTATGAATGGCATAATGTGGATAAAGTCATGGGGATAGAAGAAGACAGAGATGAGCTTGACAAAGAGACAAATGTGCAGGACAGGTGAAGAGGGGGTGAAATGATGGAAGAGTAATACAAAGTGAAGGAAACAAGAAAGAAGATAGCAGAAGCGAGAAATGTGTGTCACTGAATTTCAAGGAGGAGCTGTGCAAGAGAAGCAGAAAGCCAAGAAGACAAGACAGGAAATCTTTTTACAGGCTTATTTTTCTAGTGAGCTTTACACCCAAGAGTCTTTTAATGACTTGTAGGCAATGTAATAACCCGTGTGGATGTTCTATTACTGTTTTGCTCGGATGTGCTCATGTGCCTTCCAGGGAAGAGAAAGAGAAGAAGGGAATTGAAATTGGCCATGAACAGAACTTGGTAGAAATGTATCACTTGACTCCCATGAAGTCAATGTGACTACTCCAGTGTAAACATGTTAGGAGAGGAAACCAGCTGTCTGACTTAATTAACCTTATTTAAACTTGAGCAAAAGCAAATGCAGTATAGTAGTTGCAGATAATGCAGCAAGCATGCATAAAAATGGTATCCTATATATAGAGCTGACTGTTCTTCCCATCGCATAGGGGGAGTTACATCAGACAGCAAAGTTGTGACAGTAGGAGGTCACAACAAATTTTTATTTGATTGTGATAGGAACAGAACTGCTCACAACTCTGCCTTATTAAGTAAATATGTAGCAGTATTTCTCTACCAGAGGGTTTGAGGCTTTAGAAAGTGTGGGTTCTGTGCAGCAGAGTTCAGGGCAAGACAGAAATGATTGTTTTGCCCTAACAAGAGTCTGGTTTTGTTTACAGTGAGAAAAGTCCCTGTCCTGAGGACTATACGGCTTGGGGCAGATGCTGCCTGTCTCTTTAATACATTGTACCTATTCCTGGAGTGATACACTTAATATTCAGTGATGTGAGCCTTAAATGATATTTTATGTAATATATATGTAATTTTAGATGATTTCTACTGTGAAAAAAGGTAAAAAGAAGTAAATATAAGGCTACTTATTAATTCTAATAATCCCCAACCAGAGCTAAGTCAAGAGTCCATGTTTTTTCCTCATGTAATTTTGCTGATTCTAGAAAAGTTACTTTAAGAATTGATTTATCTCAGCATCTGCTTTAGACTTTTAAAAGCTAGCTGATTCATGTTACTAGGATTTCCCTCCTTAGTTATTTCAGATGTCAGTAATTTTTACAGTGAAAAGTAATAATTAATAAGCTTTCTTTATATATTATTTGGTATTTTCTCTTAAACAATAAACAATAAACAATATTTTATGTTGTTCATTTCAGTTTAGGTATCAACATGATATAATAAAACACTTAAGAGCTGTTGATTTTTTAATGGAAATGTAGTGATTATTTGTATTGTAGTGATAGTACAATAATCAACAATTATTGCATTGTGTTTCAAATCCTACATTACTGAAATTAGTAATGAGGCATTACATTTTTTCCAAGTTTTTATTTATAAATTGTGTGGTATTATGTCCAATCTAATCGTATCGCATTCTCTACATGCATCCTTATAAGAAGATGCTTAGCTTAAGAGAAAAACTATAGTGTTGCATCTAATAATTCTATATTTTATGATTATAATATAGAGAAATATTTTATGTGCATGATAAAACCAGTGGGTGCCTTGCCAAGGCATGAGATTATTTTATATGGAAAGTAGTTGTATGATTGATGGCTTTGCTACATCAAACTGGATCAGGTACTTGTAGATCAACCCAGAAAATTAAGCTTGACCCAGAATGCCATCATTTATTTCCAGCAAAGCACTTCCCGCTAGAAAATCAATATTCTTATTCTCTTCTATTTCGTTTCCAGTTTGAATTTGAAATGCCACTTCTCCTTCAAAAATCTTCTACCTGAATATACTAGCTGATATATCACCACTTCTCTATGAGGTTATCAATGTAGGACTGAAGCTTCCCATGATCTCACGATACTCATACCACATCAGTTTAGAGCACTTCAAATTGCAGTCCTTTTCCAAACTTGACATGATGGCACCATGTTTTTAACCCAAGTCAGGTATGACTGTAGGTCAGCTGGATTTGGTCAGCCAAAACAACTGTATTAACCCTAAGTCTTTTAACAGCTCCCAGTAAGACAGCACTAACACTAGCTCATCAGTTGTGTACCTTTCATCCTAGATTAATATCACTGTAATCCTAGTATGTCAAACTCTGAAAGTGCGAACACTAGCAATAGCACATGTCAGGAAAACAATTCCAGATCTAAACCTAAGCCTATCAATAATGTCTCAATAATTTATAAATATTTAAAGAGCCAGTGTTAGTATGGATCCCATCAGTCTAGTTCTAGGTCTTTTCATTAGCAAAACAATGGCTGCTAATCCTTCCTGAAACCCTAGTCCAGCACACTCAGCTTCCAGCCTGACCTAGCCTTTCACCCACAGCGGGCCTGGCTTTACTGTAGAATCCTTTATCAACCTTTGCTACTCTATTTCCAAAATGACATGCCAACCTCATTTTACTGCCTTTAATTACTTCTTAGGTGTTTGTTAACCTAGCACTGCAGATTGGTTTTGCAATTATGTTAGTACACATCTTCACCTCTGAAAAGTGGTGCTGTTCTGAAAAAAAATGCTGGACCTACTTGGCCCCATCAAAAACCAAGGATAAAGTTGGTACCTTTCAAAAAGTGCTTTCAACAGTTTACCAGTTTACTTGGAGAAGCATACAGATACTTGAAAACTCAAGCACTTTTAATCCTATTCGTCTAGCAGCTTAAAAATGTGGTAAGTGCAAAAAGGAAAAACATTTCAGGTAATTATATCTTTATTATAAAAATATATACTCATGAAAGCTGAAGCAATTAGTCCTCATTAGGGAGCACATGCTTGCCAAATTATTATTTTTTTTAAGTACATCTGGTTTTTAGTTGCATAGTAAAATATATTAAATTTGATCTGAAATGTATTCATTTATAAGAGTGTATTTGTCCTTATATAGTGGTCAGATTATTAATTGACTATTGGAGATGAAAGTGCTTCAGAGCTGTAACTGTGTGTTCCAAGGCCAGATTTTATTTTATTTTTCTGCAGTATCATAAGCTCCAGAAGATATATTAGCAAAAGAGCTAGGGTGGCTTTCATAATCAATTTGTCACTACTGTATATTGCTTCAGTATAAGGAAACCACAACTGAAATGAAGGTGTGTACTAAAAGACTAAGTGCTGCAGTTACTTATGTAAGTAACATAAGGTCAGCTGAATTACACTATGCCTATTATTTTATGGTTTTCGCAGAATCATAGGATCATAGAATGGTTTAGACTGGAAGGGAACTTTAAAGATCATTTAGTCCAACCCCACTGCAGTGAGCAGGGACTAGATCAGGTCCCTCAAAGCCCTATCCAATCTGACCTTGAACACTTCCAGGGATGGGGCAGCCAGAGCTTCTCTGGGCAATCTATTACAGAGTTTCACCACCATCATTGTGAAAATTTTCTTCCTTATATTTAGGCTTGAGCTACCTTCTTTTTAGTTTAAAACTTTTCCCCCTTGTACTATCACTGTAGTCCTTACTAAAAAATCTGTCCCTATTTTTCGTATAGGCCCCCCTTCAGGTATTGAAAGCCCACAATAAGGTCTCCTGTAACCTTCTCCAGGCTGAACAAGCCCAACTCTTTCAGCCTGTCTTTATAGCTTTATCATTTTATCAAGTAGCTTTTAGTGGCAAGAGAGTTTGTCTTTTTAGAAATACTTCTGTTCCTGACTATCCATCAGAGAAGTGATTCATAAACTATGTACAAACCAAACCAGTGCAGCACATTTCTAAATGCTTCACATTTGGTCCTCATTACACAGAAAATGCAGAACATTCTTGTCCTTTGTGGCTATCTCAGAGGCCTATGAAAAAGTTGGAAGACTTTTGCATGCTGGTAGTTTACTGCAATCACTGGACAGAACAAAACTTTCTGGTTAAACCTCACAGCAAGCCAATACCTAGCACTTCTGAAGTTTAATGTAGACCTCTGAGTGAAGCATTTAAGCTAACAATATCATGTGCTAAAATTAGATGCCCAAGAAGGACATCTAAAACAGGCAGCAGGATGAGTAGGGAGCTATTTAAATTCAATATAGACAGTTTGTATCTGTCTAGATTTAGGACAGAAACAGTATGGGAAATCTTAAATTCTGTTTTGCAGGTAATACAAACAGCTCAGCTAATTCTGGATTCCTGCTTAATTACTGGGACTTTTATAAACAAGAATTTATTTAATTTATTTCAAAGATATAGTCAAAGGTAACTTTTTTAACAAAAATATCAAGTATGTATTAGAATGGCAGGGGATACTGTTGTTACAATTCCATTCTTTTAAGGTATCTTTTGCAAGATGAAACTATGTCTGTATACATGTATAGGTACTTTTTTCATCGATTTGTTGTACCCAAAGTATAGACCAGCTTGAATCTCCCTTATGTAGTTGCACAAATTATGCTCTTGTGAGCCGAAGAACATACTTTATATGCAAAGCCAAAAATCTATTGTTATTCTAAGTAAAATTTTAATAGTTCAAGAAATTATTAATAAAAATTCATGTTGTCCATCTAAATGTCTATCACCACTTATAGTTCAGGCTACCTACAGTTAAAACTGATACAGGCAATCTTTCTAGTATCTACCCCTTTCTTTGCTTTTATGCTAACCTCTCCACTGACCATCTGAGTATGAAACATCAATGGCTTCAGTTCAGGGTCTGCACCCTGAATCCATCACTGAGAGGATCATGGTAGTGATGGTGGGATTTCTTCCTCCTGCTTGCTCAAAGAAGTAAAATATTGCTGCTGATGATTTCTTTCTCCTCACGAATCTGTTTGGAATAATTTCTATAGGCTTATTCACTTTTTATACATTGCTCTTCATCAGACTTCAATTGCAGGGTAGATCAAAACTTACTATAAGATGTGGTTTACATATGTTGCATACCTGTTCTTTATTCTGTTACCACTATGACAGGTTTTACCCAGCTCCCAAAACTGCACTGCTTTAATGACCCAATAATAGACCAGTGAGTTTCCTATAGCCTGAGGACCCCACTATCATTCTGTACCTAGGTGTCTACTGTCATCTGATTTCTCTAGCCCTCAGTGCTGTGTTTTGTTAATGGGGTCATAGATACTTCGTTCTAAAGAAAATAATTACTTCCTGTTACAATCTGTTAATTCCAAAAGGCAACAATTTGTTACAGTAGGCTGACTACGCTTGAGTATGACAGCAGCCATTGCAACATGTGGCACTGCAATGCTAAGCAAAAGGTAAAGTGTAATGCAATAACAGGTAGTAGCCACCTAGGTAAAATATAATACAATAATAGGTAATTATCACCTATTACCTAATACTAGTTAATTACCGAAAGAGTTAGATACTTGCTCATAGAAGAAAATAAACAAAAGCAGAACTCCAGGTAGGCCAGAACAAATCCAGGCAAGTGCTAAGGCTAGTGTTGCTGGTGTAACACAAAGCCTGTGTCCTATTACAAGGATTTGCATACCACATTTAGTGGACTGTAAGGCCACTATTTTAATGTAATTGCAGGCTAAGAAAAGCACAGGAAACACTGCATGAATTAATGTTTACAGTTACTGAAGCTAGTATCAGTGTTAGTTGAGCTTGCAGACTTGTGTTTGAGGTATACAGGTTTTCAACTGAGAGCTGAGAGAGGTTCCTCTGCTAGGGC
Source organism: Pezoporus occidentalis (assembly GCF_034315485.1). Taxonomy (NCBI): domain Eukaryota; kingdom Metazoa; phylum Chordata; class Aves; order Psittaciformes; family Psittacidae; genus Pezoporus; species Pezoporus occidentalis. The sequence goes on along the minus strand of NW_026913425.1, from coordinate 8,529,309 downwards.
CATGGTATATTAGCATTCCAGTGGCCATGTAAATTAAAGTGGGGATTGTACTCGTCTGAAATAGAAATATAATTGTACTGTATGTCTTAAATATTTAACTGCCTGCATACTTACAGTGACAGAACGTAACAGGATTGGCTCAAAGCTGAATTAGGGGAGATTCAGGTGAGATATTAGGAAACGCTTTACCAACATGCTGGTCAAACACTGTAACAGGCTTCCTAGAAAGAAAATCAATGCCCCAAGCCTATCAGTGTTTAAAAGGCATTTGGACAACTCCCTTAATAATATGCTTCAACTTTTGGTCAGCCCTGAAGTGGTTGGGCAGTTGGACTAGATAATTGTTGCAGGTCCCTTCCAACTGCAATATTCTAGTCTAGTCTATTCTAGTCTAGTGCATCCTATCCTATCCTATCCTATCCTATCCTATCCTATCCTATCCTATCCTATCCTATCCTATCCTATGCAAACATATGCTACTCCATTCCATTCCATTCCGTTCTGTTCTGCTGTGCTCTGCTCTGCTCTGTTCTGCTGTGCTCTGGTCTGTTCCGTTCCATTCTGTTCCATTCTGTCTGTTCTGTTCTCTTGTGTCCTGTTCTGTCTGTTCTGTTCTCTTGTGTCCTGTCCTGTCCTATCCTATCCCATTCCATTCCCAGCATACTACTATACCCACCATGACCAACTAATTAAAAAAAAAAAAGGAAAAAAATCTATGAGAGAAAATAAAGCACCCTGGCTAATGGTTATTCTGATGAGTGCTTGCACACAAGGTCTCTACTTTGATCCACTTCTGATTATAAACAAATATATGAAACTTTCACAGATGTATGTGGTGTTATTTACATAATTGGTATTTTTAGCTAGAACCACAACAGACCCGGCACTACAGAAACAGATGAATAGGTGTAGTATAGTTCAACTGACCTTGCACTACTTAAAAATGTCTTAGCTACAAGCTAAGTTACAAGCACAAGCATTGTATCATCCTCCTACAGTAAGACAGGTATTGAAGCTTCTTAGTAGAACAAGCACATTATTCCAGACAGAGAGGACACTACATACCTGCATTCTTGTCCCTTATCTTGCATCCTGGTTTTGGACCTCTTCTGCTTTTGTTCTGCCTGTGGGCATCTGGAACTTAGCCCTGCTTTATTCTGCAGGCTGACTATTCCACATATTGTAAAGGATTTTATTTCATGTAAAAATCAATTGTTGCAGCAGCTGTTCTGTACATGTGCAGACACTGTACAAACATTGACTGAATTTGTGTTCAATATGCATTGGCACAACTCTAGGCAAGTAGACATGATTTTGACTCTGTTTATGTTAGAATAACATAGTTTTTCTGTTTCCTTCTTCAGTTATCTTACTTAGTTCTGTAAGAAATCTGCTCTATTAAAGACAGAGCTATAAGCTAGTCTTAGCTTAACTCTGTAGGTGAGCTGACTATTCAGGGAGCTCTTCTAATTTCTTATGGAATCTAGCAGTTTGTAATGAATAGTTAGAAGTGTTCCTTGACTAAAATCCCTCTCTAAGTACAATAAGGTATCACTTTCTAAGGACAATGTTAGACAGTTCTTCCAGATGGTTAATTTACGTGGTATAAGTGATGGCATTCTGAGCATTTGTATATCCAGGATGGTAGTAAACTATCAGCCTTCTGTATACTGTGGCTGACATCCTTCATTTAAAACAAACAAAAAAAAAAAGTAGATTTTTTATGTCACCGTGGTGCACATACTTGCATATTCATTATATTCAACAGACACAGAGTGACATATTCAGCACATCAGATAGATAGTAACCATAAAGTATTAAAACAAGACTAAAAAAATAAAGGTTGAATTGTACTAGAATCTAACTTAATTATTTTTTCCCTCAGTATATTTTGTGGGTTTGTGGTTTTTTTTTTGTTGTAATGGTTGTTATATCCACCATCTTGCACTTGCACATTATCAGCCATTCTTTTGTACAGGAAACTGAAGGTCATTGTTTTGGGAGGAGACCTTGCACTTGCAAATATGCAGACCACAAATGGAAATGTTTGTTCATCTGTTTGAGCAAAGTTTCCTGAGGCAGTGGGCCTCACTTCATGCAATTAAAACACTGTAATACGGTGCTTAAGGAAATGCAAAACCAGAGGGTAGTAAGGGAGCCATCCAGTGGACTGTTGTGAGACACACAGCCAAAATTAATAAATATAAACCAAAATTAAATAATCTGATTTTTTTCCACCTTTTCGTTTGCAAGATGTTGGGTGTTCTGCTTTTGTCCAAAACCTGCATGTACTACTAAAAATAAAATTCCTTTTCTGTTCATTATAAGGAGCTAGTTTTCCCAGAAACTTGAAAGTTTTTCAAGATCAGGATATAGAGCTGTATTTTCTAGAATTTTCTAGTTTAGTTTCTACTAAACTGTGAACATCAAGTTGTTTGGTTTTTTTTTCAGTGTATGTAATGGAAAAGGAAATATACCATATAAAAATTAATGAGGTTGGAAGATATTCATTCATCCCTTTGATTTCTATTCTGGAATACGGTTTAATCCTAATGTTTTCAGTTTTAAGTGTGGGATATTTTAACTGAATTTAAAGAGTTTCCAAATTCTCATTAGAGATTTGTTGGGATTATTTTCAGAGATTCTTACAGGTGATTTATTTTTTTTAATTTTTTTTTTTTCACTTACCAGAGTAAATTGAAAAGCAATGGAAAAATATTACTTTTAATGCACAAGATTAGCAAACCAGAAAATATTAGAGACTAGCTCAAGGAGTAAGGAGAAATTGGCAGTCTTTCCTAAGATTGGAGAAAATGTTAATTGAAAAGAAAATTAAAATTTATCTTTATGCCAAATTACACAGTACATAGTAGATTTTTTTTTCCTTATCATTCTTACTGATCTAAACCCAATCAGGGTTAGATCTTCAGTAAAATAATTTGACTTTGTTTCTTGGCAAAGAATACTTAAATAGTTATAACCTTAGATATAGTCACAATGTCAGCAAAACATGCAACTGAGCAACTGTTAATTGAAAAGGTAAGAACATTTCAGCACAATACCATAGACGGCCTTCAAATTTTTGTTCCTTCCTGTATGGTATGCTCCTCCTGGGCATCTCCTTTGATTTTTTCACCAATTAAAAACTAGCAGTATAAAACAGTGTCCTGAGTGCATCTGAACTTTTTGAATCTTTTGCTGAAGATAACCTGACATAACAGTCGTAACAGACAAAACAGTAAGTGTGGGTTTTGAAGTATGCCTCTCCTTAATTTTTTTGTCTTGAGCAATTTCAGGGACTTTGTCTTTTTTTATTCACCTTTTACTAAAAGTGAAGCAAATCAAGTTTTGGGTAATCTAGGTAAGTATGTGAAAAAATTCTGAATTTAGCCAGGTTAGATTATCAAATAATTGATGCAGTTCCACAATGAACAAAAACGTGAATAAAGATCATGCTCATGAAAATTAATGATCTTGTATTATGAATACAGTAAGTAATGTGTCTAAAATTATTTGTTACTTCAGTGTCTTTTTGATATAAAAATATTAGACCTTTAAGGGCATTTGAATAACTCTTTTAAACTTATTTATTTATTTTACTACTGAATTTGGAAGCCCATAAATCTCATACAGGACTAAAATGAGTTCACATACCAAGTGAGAACTACGTATGCAGTAGTTCAGGGTTTCATTTCTTAATGCTGTAGTATATGGACTGTAGCTCTGGCTGACATACCATTGCAAAGCCTTACATCCGGCAGGTCAGCAATTTCAGCCTGTGAATTTTGTCCTACATGCCTATGCAAATTTGTCTATTAAACAAATAAAAGCCTGGCTACAATTTATCTTCTTCTGTGTTGGCTGAAAGCTGTGCTCAGAATTGCATTAAATTGTTACAATCATAATTTTATGCTGTTCCACTGGATTCCTGAACTATTTTGAGAGCACTCCTTCTATTGATGAAAATGTGTTTGCTGCTGTTAGGTTCAAAGTACAGTTATTTTGTATTTCAGAAATGATTGGATAATTCTTTTTATAGTCACACTAATGTTAATAATTTGTTTAATTGATAAATTAAAACACTTGAAAATCATTTATTCCAGGAGAAACACTGCTCCTTTTTCAGCTCTTTACAAATTTTTAGTTTCGGCATGGTTGGCCAATAGGAGAGAAGTGAGCAGATGCTGTTCTTAAATGCAGCTTGGTCACTATACTTTTACGTGACTACCAAATGAATTCTATGTCCAGCTCAGGTGGTTTGCTGGTATTTCACAAATGCAAACTGGAAACTGCTTCTGTGTAAGAAAACTGCAGTATATCAGCTGATGCCTTTAATGAGGAAGAGCAATACCTTTGTTACAGTTGTTACAATAAGTATGGACTCTGTTTGGAAAGTTGTTATGCGTGTGTTGATTCAAAGGTGCACAATGCAACCCTGTGTTGAATGCTCTTATTTAAACAAACAGAGGTAGAAAGCCATGTATCAGGATCCTCTGCACCAGGCACAACCTACCATAGTTGTCTAACTATACTGGAAGTCCAGAACAGTTTGAAATGGGCTGCAAGGTGACCATAGTTTACATACTTATCTCATTGGAAGTCCAGTTTTGTATTTTGAATGAAACAGTGCCATTTTATTTTGTCCTTCCTTTATATTAGTTCAATGAAATTCAGTTTAGGCTGATTTAAAATACATTTGCTGCAAAATAGCTTCTTCTCAAAGCAAACATTAAGGAATTGTAAATAGAATACATTTAGTTAAAAGGTACAATCTGATGATTTTATTAAGGCTGGCAAAACAATCATGCTGCTATGAGATACAAGGCGTTCAGGCCCGAGACCTGATACAGTATACACTGCATACCATGTGTCCTGCTAACTCAAACCAGATAGAAAATAAGTGTTTTCTCTTTTCTCATGGTAATTTTACTCCTTGGTGTTTTTTGCTTCTTGGGTTTCAGGTTTTGGGTTGGTTTGTTGGGTTTTTTTTTTTGTTTCTTTCCCTATTCTCTGTAGTCTATATTTTTCTATTTTCCCTATTCCTTCTATTCTCTCTACTTTTTTTTTTTTTTTTTTTGGGCGGTATTGGCTAGAAGGATACAGTTTCTTGCCAGCACTGAGCTTTTTTGTATGTTGAGGGAGGAAAGATCAACAAATAGACCTTGTGTCTTGATTTCCAGCAGAACGGAGAGGAAATAATCCAAAACATATCCTTCTTTCATCTGTCTTAAATGTCTGGAGCTGGTGAAAAGGCCTGACTTCAAAATATAAGAACGGGTTTTAAAAAAAAGGCAATTTAAGAACATATAATAATTTTCCATGGTGGAACTGGTAAATAAAATACTCAAATGAAAATGACTGTTTTGTTATAGACTATACTTCACCGCCTTATTTTTACTGTTCAAAATACACCAGTATGTTACAGGATTCATAGTTACTATATGAGCAACTCCTGTACAGAAACTAAACTGCTAGATGAGAATGTAAAATAGTCTGTGTTATAATCTTTTTCAGCATCTAAAGTTAAAAAGGACAAATCTTTCCATCTAGGTTTTCTTATAATCTTCCCATGCAGTTGTTAAAAATGAGGTGGCATAGCTGATCTTTTCCTAGACTTTCATTATGGAGCAGCACCAAGCTATGTTTTATTCATCTGTTAGATGAACTTACCAGTTATTGGAGAATAGAAAGCATTTTCACAGTGCACCCTGAGAAAAGGGCGCTTTATTTCTGACTTTAAATTTTGAGCTCACTAAATCACGCTGCAGTTAGAGAACTATTTTCAAAATAAATTGATTTCAAAACATGAGTTTAATTTACTTTCAGGTTTTACATCTGCCTCTGACTTTCTTCTGCCAGATATGATAGGCTGAGAAAGTTGGGGCTGTTCAGCCTGAACAAGAGAAGGCTGCGTGGAGACCTCATAGCAGCCTTCCAGTATCTGAAGGGGGCCTACAGGGATGCTGGGGAGGGACTCTTCATTAGGGACTGTAGTGATAGGATAAGGGGTAACGGGTTAAAACTTAAACAGGGGAAGTTTAGATTGGATATAAGGAAGAAGTTCTTTCCTGTTAGGGTGGTGAGGCACTAGAATGGTGAGGCACAACTTCCCCAGGGAAGCTGTGAATGCTCCATCCCTGTCAGTGTGTCCTGGGTTCAGCAGTAGCAGTCATGTTTCTCCTTCATGGTAGCTGGTGCAGTGCTGTGTTTTGACTTCCAGCCTGGGAACAGTGTTGGTGAAGCCGATGTTTTCGGTTGTTGCTAAGTGATGTTTACCCTGACCAAGGACTTTGTGAGCCTCATGCTCTGCCAGGGAGGAGGGGAAGCCGGGAGGAAGCAGAGACGGGGCGCCTGACCCGGGCTAGCCAGGGAGGTATTCCATACCACAGCACGTCATGCCCGGGGTGGGGGGTGACTGGGAGTTACCCGGAAGGACACGGGCTTCCGGGTGGGACTCGTTTCTTGGCCGGTGGTATTGTATTCTCTTCCCTTGTTATTTTCTCTTATCATTGTTGTAGTTGGTAGTAGCGGTGGTGATTTGTGTACATTGATTGTGTACATTGGTTGCTGGACTGTTCTTGTCTCAGGCCGTGGGAGTTGCACCCTTTCGATCCTCCTCCCCGTTCCTCCAGGAGCGCGGAAGCGGAGAGCCCCGGGGGGTGCCTTGGTTGCTCTCAGCCCAGCACCACTCACTGGGAGTGAGTGAACAAGTTGTCTGGCTAGGGTTTAAACCACGACAGTTCTTTTGACTGGGAGGGTAAAAGGATGTCTCCTTCACAGGTTGAGCACCTGAGAAGGAGAAAAAAGATGTGTAATTGCTAAGCACCTCCATCATATACCTCCCAAAGTGTAAAGGTGGTGACCACACTGGGAACATAAGCCAGATCAGTTTCATGATCAATGATTCTATTGTATTACAAGTCATTACCATACAGTACAATGGGACAAAAATCCTAGCCCAAGCCCCACACTTGAGAAACACTAATACAGCAAATACCGGATGGAAGTAAGATACGATACACTGAAACTGTGAGATCAAGAGGAACAACCTTGAGAGCCAATAAATCAGCATTGTGACGAGTGACTATTAATCCAGTCAGATCTGTCGTTATCTCAACCCCTCCTGCCTCACATTGGGTGCCAAAAAGAACTGTCATGGTTTAAACCCAGTCAGGCAACTTGTTCACTCACTCCGAGTGAGTGGTGCTGGGCTGACAACAATAGAGCCCCCCCTCCCCCCCGGGGCTCTCCCCTTCCCCTCTCCCGGAGGAACGGGGAGGAGGATTGAAAGGGTGCAACTCCTACGGGTTGAGACAAGAACAGTCCAGCAACCAATGTACAACACAAATCACCACTGCTACCACCAACTACAACAACGATAAGAGAAAACAACAAGGGAAGAGAATACGATACCACCGGCCAAGAAACGAGTCCCACCCGGAAGCCCGTGTCCTTCCGGGTAACTCCCACTGCACCAGCTACCACAAAGGAGAAGCATGACTGCTACTGCTGAACCCAGGACACAGTGTTCAAGGCCAGATTGGACAGAGCCTTGGGCGACATAGTTTAGTGTGAGGTGTCCCTGACCATGGCAGGGGGGTTGGAACTAGATGATCTTAAGGTCCTTTCCAATCCTAACTGTTCTATGATTCTATGAGGCTTTAGGATTGTATTTTCATATTTTAAGAAAAGTTACTCTTATGTTAAAGACATACTCAAACAGAAAAGGATTGAAACAGAGTCTTCATTGTGCAGCTGAACCGGCAAGTGTTCAAGAAGCAGAACAGTTACTAGGAGATCTGAGAAACCATAATTCACAGTAGCCCTAAAGCCTTTCTAGAGGCTGCCAACACAAGCAGATTCCAAACAAAAAACCTCAGAGCCACAGTTTTCTTATACTGACTTCTCAGCTCTACCACTCCACCCTGGTTAACCTGACCCAGGAATTAATATACTTCTTTTTTAATTCTCGGGCACTTGTGAATTACCAGTGTGCACCACCAGTGTGAACTGGTGATTTGGCCTGTTTTAGAAAAACATTAGCATTCTAACACAAGCTGAAGCATAACTTTTAAAACCAAGGAAACTGATAGTGGCAGTATCACTGCATTGAGCAGTAAAGTTGTTCTTAGCATCTTTAAATGTAGCTGAACTTCACTGTGGGAAGAGAGGACTCAAGGGCAGCTCTTCCATTAAGGACAATAGAGTTCATTTCCACAACAACTGTACCATGAATCACACATGAATCACCTTGGTAATAGCTTTATTTCCTTTGTGCTAAACACAGACAATGTCCGAATGACAACAGCAAGGTAGGCGTCATAACCACAGGAAAGCATGGTGCTGTAGCCCAGAGAGGTGGGGACTAGCTAAAAAGCATCACAAGTGCCACTGTTTTATCTCAGATTATAGCTCACATTGCAATCTCTTTTCTTCACCCCTCAAAATGCCCCCATTAGAAAGCCTTCTGCCTTCATTGACAATTAAGTAACGCACAGATTTATATAATAAAATTATTTTAATATTAACCATTTATAAATTAGCATTTCAGTGTACAGCCAATAGTCTCTTTGTTTAACAAATGCCTATCCCACTGTGATAAAGTGTATAATTGTCTTTAACAATGGAATTACACTAGTATGTCTGTGGATTCTCTTATCAACAACTTTTTAGAGAAGTGATAGCTGCTCATTAGCACTAGTACTACAGAATTGCCCACAAAGTAGCTCCATGTTTGAGTGGCAGAATTGCTAGTCAACAGCCTACTTCAAATTTAGGGTAAAAAAAAGTTATTACTAGAATTATTAAAAAGAGTAAATATGTCTGTTGTATCTATTTGATTAAAGTTTCATAGTTGGAACTAGGACATCAGTTCTGAGTGAGATATTACTTTGTTTAGATTTCTATTTAAAGTAAGATGATAAGAGACTATAAAAAATGATGAAGAGAATAGGCTTGCAGGCAAGAGCAGAGAAGAGTTGCAGTATATTTGTGTGTATTATGTCTAATCTGTGTGTATTATGTCTAATCTGTGTGTATTATGTCTAATCTGTGCTTATTATGCCTAATCTGTGGATTTTAATGCGTTTTGTGATTTACGGGAAGCATAGGGTGTAAAAGTTCTTCTAGACTAAATGACTAGAAACTAAATGCCTATTATGCTTCTAATTTCACAACCAGACTTTATGACTGAGCTGATCCTGTCCATTCACATGGTTGTTCTGTATTTTACACAGGTAGTTCTTAACTTTCAGTAATCCATGGTAAATTCCTTTCCCTATGAAATTCAACTTGAAAGTCAACTTCAAGTGATATTACTAGATTTAGGGTGTTAGCTGATGGAAGCTGAAAAATAACAAGAAGTATATTGAGATTAATTTTAGGTTATAAATAAAAATATTAGCTCATCATCATAAATTACAGTAGTGCTTTTGGATACTGAACAGGTGGCTAAAAAGCAAAAGAGAATATTGTCAGATTGCCTCTTTGCCCATAAAAATACTGGACCCTATCTTGCCATAAAGGCTGCAGGAATGAAGCCCGAGATACACTCACTTCAATATGAAGCTAAATATACTGCCAATTAGGCTTGCAGATGGCTTATAATGAGGCTATGTTGTGTCTGTATTTCTAAATTGTCAGTTTAAAGCTAGCAAAACCTTAAATGTGTTCTAAGGAATCAAGAGGAAAGCTGCTGAATTTTTCAGTTACTTGTAAAAACAGTAGATAATACAACACTGAAAACACTGGACACATAATTAAGAAGACATTGTAGAACTCTTACAGTAATATAATCTTCCAAAAAAGAGACTACCTGGGATTCATACTTGAGGATTTAGCTCAATGTCCTTCTGAACAGAAAATTTCAAATAAACAAATGTTTTATTCTCACCCAAGGGATTTTTATCCCATTTCCATGTTCATGCTGCTCCTCCCAAAAGGAATTTTTCCAGGCATAAATTCCTCTTCAGCAGCAGTTATCATAGAGTAATTGAGGTTGGAGGAGATCTCCAGAAATAATGTAGTCAGCTCTGTTGCTCAAAGCAGGGTGAACTTGAACATGTTACTCATCGTCATCACTTTTTGTCTAATTCATGACTGATCTTGAGATCCATCTCATCATGAGAAACATATATAAAGTTCTTCTTTTTATCTACTGCAAGAACTGGGTTTTGCGCCGCATCCGTATTACAGTAAACTCCAGTTTCAAAATGAGCAATTATCCCTGTTAATTATTAGACTAATTTAAATGATAGGCAATTGAGAAGAATGAGTACTGTCCAGGTATTGAAATGCTTCTAGAAATTTGACAGATGGTCCTTAAAAGTGTAGCAAGTTGTTAATATCTCAATTACATGGTTCTGGGGAAAAAAAATGACAAAGGCACCTCAGTATGACAAGGTGAAATACTAATTTCTCTGCTCTTGAGTCAAGTTCATAAAATATTTTCAAGGCATATCTTAAGAATAAAGCTTAATTGTTAGCAAAAATTATCTAACTTTAGAAAGACTTTATTCTTTATAATGTTAATCAACATATGATAGTGGTTAATACTAGTTTTAATACTAATGTGTTAGTATGACTCACAGTCTAGTTTTTGTATAACCTTATTCAAGATAACTGCACAATTACTAAGAAAATATTGAAAGCATTTCAGACAGAAAATGTAGAGCTGCCAGGAAAGGTCAGAATATATGGGTCTTCTAAAAGCATACTTTGAATTATATATCCCTTACTTCTAAACAACAGCTTTATAAGTAGCTTAGACTGAAAACAAAACAAACTCATAATTTATTACAATTAACTACTTTCCGTCTTTCTGAGCTGTCAAAGTAATGAAACCAGACTGAGAAATACTGCAAATTCTGTAGTAAAGATGCAGTGAATAATGAAGAACATATGACTTTCTAAATAGCCAAAATGCAAGTACACCACATGCATGGATAGCTATATTCTTTTTTTTTTTTTTCTATTTTTTCCCTTCTCAGCATTTTTAAAGAGGAAAAAAAAAAATTCACTGTGCCACCTAGGCAGTTAACATGATGTCTATTGAGGAGCTAAACTTTCAAACAACCAGTAATAGATTTAATTTCTCTTGTGTATGAACACCTACCTGTTACCTTACAGGAAATCATACACCCCAGGGCACCATTTCACTTTGCCTATCTTATTTTCAGTTCTCTGTATTATTGTAGAATAACCTGGGGCCAGAGTGGAACATAACCATAAAAGAATTTGTTTAAACATACCATTATGACTTCATTGAATTGTGATTTGCACTCATTTGGGAAACTATTGGTACTATGATAAAAGTGACTTGGGACCCATATGGAGATTTCAAGGCATCATCCTCTGCTTAGCTATGTGAGAACTACAGATTTTTACCTGGGGTTAGTGTACTTAACTCTTCTATTTGTTGGTTTTCTATAGGAAGGAAGGAATGCACATATGTTTTCCCTTGGGCTCAAGCCTGCATGTGGTCATGAAAACATTGTGCTTTGGAATGAAATCAATAGGATTTCTTTTGTTTGCTTTTATGTGTCTCTTCTGTATGTTTGTGTAGGTTGTATTGAATACTTTTGCTCCTTGGATTAAATATTCGGTAAATTCTAAGACACTGCAGCTGCCTTTGAGTCATAGTATCAAAATATAATTTACATTGGAAGAAACTTGGGAGGTCATTTCCTGAAACTGCCTGCTCAAGGAGTTGTGGTCAATGACTCAATGTCCAGTTGGAGACCAGTAATGGGTGGTGTCCACCAGGGATCCTTGTTGGGACCCTATCCTGTTCAACATCTTTGTTGGTGACACAGAAAGTGGGAATGAGTGCGCCCTCAGCAAGTTTGCCAATGACACCAAGCTGTGTGGTTCGGTTGATACCCTGGTGTTGCAGAATGACTTTAAGAGCAGAACCATAGAGTTCTGGAGGACTGTGCAAGCAAGGCAGGGGGTGGCCCCCACAGGTGGCCGGAGACCGGACCTGGGAGGAGAATGTGGAGGAAGCTGTGGGGGGCTAACCAATACTGTTATGCCAAGAAGGAGTGGCTGAATACCACTCCTATATATGTGTGAACTGCGTCACAAATAAAGTAGAAGTTGCTTATCACCCATACTGGGTTGGCCTGTCTGCTTCTCCTCGCCGCTTTCAAATGGCGCCTGAACAGGGCCGCGGATTACAGGGCCCCGGCCGACGGGGACCCGGGGTATAGGGCCCCGACTAGCGGGGACCCAGGATATAGGGCCCCGACTAGCGGGGACCCGGATACAGGGCCCCGGTCGACGGGGACCCGGGATACAGGGCCCCGACTAGCGGGGACCCGGGATACAGGGCCCCGGTTGACGGGGACCCGGAACGGCGAGAGAGCAGCGCCGGCGGCAGCGGCCAGGCAGCGCGGGCAATGCTGGTGCAGTGGCGTGACGGACCCGGGTGCTGCGACTAGCCGAAAAAGTCCGCCGCTGGGGTATACCAGACACTGCTGCGTCGGGAGGCCGATCCGGAGACCGAGATTACATGACGACCCAGAAGAAGACGATCCGGAAAAGGCTGGCCATGAAAATGGACCGAGAGGTAGCCCTGGACTTATTACAGTGCTTTTTATAAAAGCGGGGAATTGAGCCCTGAACTTTTACAGTGCTTTTTATAAAAGCGGGGAACTGAGCCCTGAACTTTTTACAGTGCTTTTTATAAAAGCAGGGAATTGAGCCTGAGACTCTAAAGCAGCTAGCAGGTCTACTGCCTGTAGGGAAGCCTAAGAGATTTTTTTTGCAGATCCTAATACAATATTTGAGAAGAGTGAGTGGCAAAAGTTTGGTGATGAACTATTTGACTCTGTGCTTAATGATTATAAAAAGGCAAAGAAACTCGGTAAACCACGGAGGGAAGTAACAAACTGTATAAAAAGATACAAGGCAGAAAAGAAAACTGCCGCGGTAGCAACGGAGAAACTAGGAACAGACGTCCCCGGTCGGTTGAAACCGGGGGAAGATTACAACTCGCTCCCCCCCGCCCAACTCGCGGGAGCACAGGGTTTCCCACCCACCCCCCTTCCTTTTCTCCCCCTTCATCAGAAGGTGCCGCGGAGGAGGTGTAACCCCCTGCTCCCCCACCACCCCAGTTCCGAAAGTAGGGACTATGAAAAGGACAGAGAAAGTATATTAGAAGGGATACGCATGATAAATGTCGAGAAATCCGAAAGAAAGAGGGCGGTGCCTCGGGGCCGGATCGATTGCGGCGCCACTGTGAAGCACGCAGTAAAAAAATAGGGATTATGCGCGAGCGGGAGATTTAAAAGAGCCGCGAGCCTCTCCAACCCACTACGCCCTAGAGTGAAAATCTTTTAACTCAGTCACGGAGGAGCCAGGTCTGCAGATGGCCACATACCGAACGAGATACATCTGATAAGAAAGACACAGCTGCGAGCAACGGAGACCCCGAGTTCGGCGCAGGATCAGCCCCCGAATCCCCTGAATCCGAGCCAGATTTATATCCTCTGCTTCCAGACCCTGACTCTTCGTCTCCCGGGTCGGTCTGCTCAGACTCACTGGCCCTGGAGGCGCTCAGTTGCAACAATGGGTGACCAAATATGTGATCATTACTGGGGAATTTTCTGCAATGGCATCTCTGCATATCCTGTGTTTACTACACAGCAGGGGGCTAAAGAGTGGGAAGCTCTTGATCTCAAAATAGTTAAGGAGGCCTGGCAAACGGTGACCACGTATGTGTTAAAATTCTCTTATACTCAAGCTGTATATGTTATGATTTTTTCTTGCAATTGACAGGGGGAACCCATACAGTTTCTCTGTGATACTCATGTACTAGAAGTTGGTAAATATAAGTATGTCCAGGTTTCTATCAACCCTTGGAGACCTCTGTAGATACTGCTGGCCACTTCTTCCAGCACAGGCTGGCCACCTGTGTCGGAATGAGTGTGCATTTTGGTCAGTATAAAAGCCCAAGCCTCATACAATGTGGGGGAGGCAGAGCCTCTGCGGGGACGCCCGCTAAGGTTGAGCCTGCCACCTTGCACTGCAGTGATGCTTCTCGGAGCTGGTTTGCTGTTAGTCTCCACAGGGTCCTTGTGCCACGTTCTGTACGTGGTACTGTAGTGGAAGTCATGATGGCTTTTGCAGGGACTCATAAAAAAAAAAAAAAAAAAAAAAAATGGGGGAGAGAGAGAGTAATGATGTTACATTTAACTCTAACCTGTCTACTTCTCAAGAACAGAAGAACTGATAACCTGGGGGAGGGGGTATATTTGTGTCCTCCTGCCTACAGGTCCATGGCGACTGTGCAAAGTTTGTGAAGCCCTGCCATGAGCTGGACAGACGAATGGATAAACCTGATGCCTCAGCTACAGGAGCTGACTGTGATTACCCCAAGCAGAATGAGATAGGGGAAGAGAAAGAATGAATAACTGCAAAACATCACTTGGGGACAACTGAAAAGTAACATCCTGAATATGTGTGCTTGTAAAGTAGCCATTATTAGAGGTTGTGATTTTGTGTATAAAACCACCTGTATTTACTCGCTAGTTGCTAATAAGAAACTGCACCTTGTATTGTATAGATTTGTCACTTGTAAAAGAGATGTTAAGAGTGTGGAAATTTGCAGTAGCTGCTAGAAAATGCTAAGGCAAAAGCTAGAAAAAAAAAAAAAATACAATGGTAGTGTTATAAAGCAGGTGATGGAACAAATTTAAGAGAGGGGGAGAATTCCACTGGTAAGAAATTTCTTTGGCTAGTCCTTCACTGCCATCAGCATCTTCGACATGCTGCTGCACCCTGTAATAGTTAACTCTGCTAATGTAAATTTGTGTGTGCCTTGCTGTAGTAGTGAATTGTTACTGGATAAAAGAAAAGGGGGGAGATGTGGAGACAGTGTTCTCACAGGAGAATGCATAATTGGTACATAAACTTTGAATAGTCCTGAAAGATACAGCAAGGCCATGAGAGGCCCGAAGAAGCTTAAGCAAGCAAGATAAGAGGCTGGAATTCACCAAGTTAATGAGAACTGTGGACTGTTGGCAAGCTTTCAAGGTTGAGTTCTCACACCTGTGTTTAACCAATTATATGTTAGTCACTAAGGGTCTTCAAAACATGTATCCAATCATAATATGCCAAATCACTGTAAGTGCTTCAGCCGGGGCCTTGGCTCAACTAAGCAGACTGGGTTGCTGAGTTGCTAAGCAGACAATTCTACATTGAAGGCAATTCCTGATTTGTTTTAATGTTGACTCTGTAAGATGTGCAACACTGCAGAACCTTTTGTTGTTGGAACAGGGACATGGATGTGAAGAGTTTGATGGAATGTGTTGTATGAGTCTCTCTGATTATGCTAATTCGATGCACGCACAGCTGAGAACCCTGGCTCAGCTTACCCAGCAATAGTAAATGAGCAGTATTCTAAGAATAACTAGATGGTTGTCTTCACAGGGCACTACAGGTTGAGTCAAACACTGCTGTTTAAAGTATTGCACTTACGTATCATTGTTAGGTTAATCATCGTAGCTATTAGACTTGTTTATAGTTGTGTGATAAAACAGGTGAACAGAATAACCCATAATGCCTTGCTTGCACAAAGAAAAAGGGGGGAATTGTTGCAGAATGACTCTAAGAGCAGGACCATAGAGTTCTGGAGGACTGTGCAAGCAAGGCAGGGGGTAGCCCCCACAGGTGGCCGGAGACCGGACCTGGGAGGAGAATGTGGAGGAAGCTGTGGGGGCTAACCAATACTGTTATGCCAAGAAGGAGTGGCTGAATACCACTCCTATATATGTGTGAACTGCGTCACAAATAAAGTAGAAGTTGCTTATCACCCATATTGGGTTGGCCTGTCTGCTTCTCCTCACCGCTTACACCCTGGAGGGAAGGAATGCCATCCAGAGGGACCTTGACACGCTTGTGAGGTGGGCTGATGCCAACCTTATGAAGTTTAACCATGACAACTACAAGGTCCTGCATCTGGGTTGGAGTAATCCCGGGCACAGCTACAGGCTGGGCAGGGAAATGATTCAGAGCAGGCCTGTGAAGAAGGACTTCGGGGTGTTGGTCGACGAGAAAATGGACATGAGCCGGCTTCAGTGTGCACTCGCAGCCCAGAAAGCCAACTGTATCCTGGGCTGCATCAAAAGGAGCCTGACCAGCAGGTCGAAGGAGGTGATCCTGCCCCTCTATTCTGCTCTCGTGAAACCTCACCTGGAGTATTGTGTGCAGTTCTGGTGTCCTCAGCATAAAAAGGACATGGAACTGTTGGAACAAGTCCAGAGGAGGGCCACGAGGATGATCAGGGGACTGGAGCACCTCCTGTATGAAGACAGGCTGAGGAAGTTGGGGCTGTTCAGCCTGGAGAAGAGAAGGCTGCGTGGAGACCTCATAGCAGCCTTCCAGTATCTGAAGGGGGCCTACAGGGATGCTGGGGAGGGACTCTTCATTAGGGACTGTAGTGATAGGACAAGGGGTAACGGGTTAAAACTTAAACAGGGGAAGTTTAGATTGGATATAAGGAGGAAGTTTTTTACTGTGAGGGAGGTGAGGCACTGGAATGGGTTGCCCAGGGAAGTTGTGAATGCTTCATCTGTGGCTGTGTTCAAGGCCAGGTTGGACAAGGCCTTGGGTGGCATGGTTTAGTGTGAGGTGTCCCTGCCCATGTCAGGGGGGTTGGAACTTGATCTTAAGGTCCTTTCCAGCCCTAACTGTTCTGTGATTCTATGATTCTATGCCTTCAGTGCTGGATGAGCCCTTGTCCAGTTCAGTTTTAAAAAACTCTAAAGATGGACACTACCATCACAAAACCTGTTCCAATTCCTACATATCTTTTTCCCCCCCCTATCTTTACAGGCAGTCAGAATTTCCCTTGCTACAGCTTGTAACAACTGCCTGTTGTCCTCTGCTGTGGACCTTTTAGGAAAGCTTGGCTCCTCTTCTTTGCAGTCTCCCAAACCCTGCTGCTCTACACTCTTCTCCTCACATGTTCCATCATCCTAACCGTCCCCTGCTCAGCCTTGCTCCAATATGTGCAGGAAAGCCGCAGACTTTACACAGTACTGCAGATATGGCCTTGTGACTGCCAAATAGAGGGGAGTTTTCTTTCCTTAACCTGCTTGGCTGTCCCCTTCAGTCGTTCCCAACACAGGAGATCTAGGCCCTATACTGCTTGGAAGTAAACATCAAGCTCTGGAAAAAGAAATTTTTATTTTTATTTTCAGTCTGCTGAGAACTTTTTCGCAACTTGCAGATGTCAACTTTGGATCCAAGGTTATTAGTGCCGTTCACCTGTTTCCACGAGGTGGTGCTAGAGAAGGATAGTTTCAAAGAGCTGTACGTTAGTAGGAGCTGTAGGTCCGTTAGCAGCTGTCTATCGTCCTTGGTGTTAGCCCATGTAATTTGCCAGAGACAATAGATAGCAGCTGGTAGAGAATCTGCTTCTCTGCAGCTATTCACATATACAAGGAACATGAGGATTTGCTTTTAAAGCACACAAATGTCGGAGAAATTTAGCCTGCCTATGACTTCCTTGGTTAGACAAATTTTGGACAGATAGAAACAAAACCGAGATGACATTTTTAAAATATGTTTATACACACCCTCTACTTCAGAATTCATGCCACATATATCTAAAAGCAGCAACACTCAAACAGAATACTCTAAATCAGTGGGAAACTACAAGATATATATATATTATTATTTTGTAATGTCAACATCATCACACCATCCTAGCAAAGAGAAAAAAGACCCTTGACTTGAGACTGAGTAAGTGCAGGGGTGAGAACTTAATACCAGGGAAGCGGCATAACCGAGCCTTTGTGTATTGATGTGCTGTGTTACTTAAGTTTCCCAATAGGAACTGCATGATTTGAATTACTTACAAGTTTTAGTACTGTTGCAATTACACTAATGCTAGATTGTAATTTTTTGTTTATACTGTAAAAGCATTTATTAGACTAACAATTTCTAATTCTAATTTCTAGTTCTTTCATCTGAAGGTGGTATGTAACAGTGTATATACTAGGAACATATTTCAGGGCTAGCAGGGCTGGCTGCCAATCTCTTGCTTTAACACAGAATGGTTGTTCTTAAACTCACACTTAAATGCAGTCATTCTTTTACCAGTTTTCAGTGTTTTTCACTGTAAGTGTTGATTTTTTTTTTTGTTTGGTTTTTTTTTTCTGTTTTTTTTTTTGTTGTTGTTGTTTTTGTTGTGGTTTTTTGTTTGGTTTTGTGTTTGTTGTTTTGTTTTTTTTTTTTACTGCAAATGATCATTCCCTCTCCATGATTGAAAGAATTCTGGTTTCCTAAAAAATTAGCGCATAGATTCTAAGACAATATAGTCCCCTCTATTAAATACATCATTTTGGTTAGGTTTTTTTCAGGTTAACTAGCATAAGGATCACATTGTTTATAGTTATTGATGTTATTCTCACAAAATTTATTCTAACAAGTCATAAAGTTCTAGAAGTTATATATGAAGGATACTTGCATTAAATTGCTCTGCAGCAAATAAAACTTGGTATTTTTTTCAAAGCACAGCTTTTGAAGAGGAGAAAAAAGAACAAAATATTTCTATTAATATTGTAATAATTGTCACATCTGCTAAGTGAAAGTTGAATATCAGTACTGTTTTGAAAATAAACTGCAAAATAGTAATTATGTTTCTAATTCAACTGTTAAATGCATTTGATAAATGGGTTTGCATTCTAAGTGTTACAGGCTATATTTTTCTAAAAGACTCACTGGTTTTCATTCTCTGTTTTTTAAATAAAATTTCTACATGCTTTCTTCCTCACAAAAGAAAAACTTACCTACCACTCCTGAGACATTGAGATTGGTGGGAATACAAAAATGTCAGTTTGAAGAGTTGGTATGAGCAAAACAAAAATCCAGGAAGAATTAGGATCCAGGACCTGATAACTTGTTTTTCTGTGTACATCTACAGTTACAAGCTGCCTGAATTTATTGTGTTTCCTGAGAAAAATTGTAAAATGACATTTCTATATTAGAACTCACATCTGAAAAATTACCAAATTACCACCGCCACTTTCCATAAGGGCTTTTGTCCCTTAAATGGTTAAAAAAAAATCTTATTTTTAAGGTAGATGGTAAAAGTACAAAATTCTGCAAAGAACCATAATTTCAGTTTTACGTATAAAACAGATTCAAAATTCACTGCTGTTAAGGATACTTTTTTGCTGACATCAGCAACGGTGATTTCACTAGTATGCTTTGTGTGTGCTTCATGGTGAATTGTCATCATTTCATCAACTTACCATCTAGAGAGCATGTGCTGCAATTTAGTAAGCTGGTCACATTGCCAATAATAAATCATAGAATCATAGAACGGTTAGGGTTGGAAAGGACCTTAAGATCATCTAGTTCCAACCCCCCTGCTGTGGGCAGGGACACCTCACACTAAACCATATCACCCAAGGCCTCGTCCAACCTGGTCTTGAACACTGCCAGGGACGGAGCATTCACAACCTCCCTGGGCAACCCATTCCAGTGCCTCACCACCCTAACAGGAAAGAATTTCCTTCTTATATCCAATCTAAACTTCCCCTGTTTAAGTTTTAACCCGTTACCCCTTGTCATATCACTACAGTCCCTAATGAAAAGACCCTCCCCAGCACCCCTATAAGCCCCCTTCAGATACTGGAAGGCTGCTATGAGGTCTCCATGCAGCCTTCTCTTGTTCAGGCTTGAACAGCCCCAACTTCCTCAGCCTGTCTTCATATGGGAGGTGCTCCAGCCCCCTGATCATCCTCGTGGCCCTTCTCTGGACTTGTTCCAACAGTTCCATGTCCTTTTTATGCTGAGGACACCAGAACTGCACACAATACTCCAGGTGAGGTCTCACAAGAGCAGAGTAGAGGGGCAGGATCACCTCCTTCAACCTGCTGGTCATGCTCCTTTTGATGCAGCCCAGGATACAGTTGGCTTTCTGGGCTGCAAGTGCACACTGCCGGCCCATGTTCATTTTCTCGTCGACCAACACCCCGAAGTCCTTCTTCACAGGCCTGCTCTGAATCTCTTCTCTGCCCAACCTGCAGCTGTGCCCGGGATTGCTCCGACCCAGGTGTAGGACCTTGCACTTGGCATGGTTAAACTTCATAAGGTTGGCATCAGCCCACCTCACAAGCGTGTCAAGGTCCCTCTGGATGGCATTCCTTCCCTCCAGCGTATCAACTGAACCACACAGCTTGGTGTCATCGGCAAACATGCTGAGGGCGCACTCAATCCCACTGTCCATGTCAGCGACAAAGATGTTGAACAAGACCGGTCCCAACACCGATTCCTGAGGGACACCACTCATTACTGGTCTCCAGACAGACATTGAGCCATTGACCACAACTCGTTGTGTGCGGCCATCCAGCCAGTTCTTTATCCACCGAGTGGTCCATCCATCAAATTGATGTCTCTCCAATTTAGAGACAAGGATGTCGTGTGGGACAGTGTCGAACGCTTTACACAAGTCCAGGTAGATGACATCAACTGCTCTACCCCTGTCCATCAGTTCTGTAGCCCCATCATAGAAGGCCACCAAATTGGTCAGGCAGGATTTCCCCTTAGTGAAGCCATGCTGGCTGTCACCAAGCACCTTGTTGTTTTCCATGTGCCTTAGCATGCCATCCAGGAGAATCTGCTCCATGATTTTGCCAGGCACAGAGGTGAGACTGACTGGCCTGTAATTCCCCGGGTCATCCATGTGGACTGTGAAGTGGTAGTGTATCAGATAGTGAAATGGAGGTGGACTAGATGACCTTTAAAGGTCCCTTCCAACCCATACTGTTCTATGATTCTAGAAATTATTATACCTGATATGTAACTGAATTTATTGTGCAACATAATAGATAGTGCTACAATAATTTAATTCTAGTGTAATGTATGCTGAAGTCAATATCCAGAGTTTGGGGTTTTTTCTTCCTATTGACTTCACTGAACTCTTATCATATCCAGAAGTTGTGTCATTTAGGGAATACTCAAAAGCTGTCTTCTGTTCAGGCAGCATTGGGAGCAATGGATTGATTTTCACTGTTTGAAGAACACAACAAGCCCAGCAGTGAAACTCCACACTGCTAGTAGCAGGGGGTGGGGAGGAAATCTTTCAAGATCTCACAGACCTTTGGAGTTTGGTCTACTGTAGATAATTACCTTACTGTAATGGGCATTGGTGTGATTGACTGATGCTAGGATTCCTGTTTCAGGTATGCATTGTTGATTATATTTACAGAGAACAATTCCTGCAACTGCTGTGTAGTTTGTAGGTTGTTCCACTGCAACTAAGCAACAACTTCTTGGCATGGGTGCATGTTTGTATATAAATATACACGTACTTGCATCAAATGACACCTACTTGCACCAAATGACTTGCATCTAAGAAAATTGCCACAAAATCACAGTGGTACTACATGCACAGCAGTGGAAAATCAGATCTTTAACAGTTAGTGATCCTGATCACTTTTGATTTGTCTTCTTCTGTATTACAAATGTTTTGTTCCTTGCAGGGTATGGCCTGTTGACATTTGTGTGCCAGCATCTCTTTCACACTGATACACCCTGTTGGTAAAAGGCAGGTGCTCCTCTGTTGTACCACATGCAAGTGCCGAGTTTTTACTTTGTTCAGTCCTTTTGAACAGTTAATTCTTTTTCAGGTGTTGCTCTGCACTCTGCTTTGCAGCTGAACATGACTGTGTTTCCCTCTATGATTCAGAAATGGAAGCCAATATGTCAGAGCAATTTTCTGCTGGTATTCGTAGGCATATGCTATGCCTCATCGGTTCAATGTGCCTCCTCTCTGCCTGCACATCCTGAGTCTGTTGCTTAGTGTACATTTTCTTAGAGAGCTGCCATACAGGATAGATGCTGAAATTGCATAATGGAGTATATTGGCTGACTTAGAGCTACAAGGGCAGAGAGATCTGCCTATCCTTCATCTTCTTCCTTTGTTCTCAGACCTGAGACACCTTTTCCACTCCTTTTCCAAAGCCAGTCAGTCAGACAGGACATACACATATGCATTTAATAACTTCTAAATCTTTTCTTCTGAAGTTCAGGTGAGCTTTTAAGAGACATTTTTAAAAGTAAAATGTTTACCACACAGAGAACTAACTGTGCTTTGTGTTTCATATCCATGTATGCTTCCTTCTTTTTCCTGTCTTTGAAATATCCCCCGTGTATTTTTTCCCTTTCAGAAGAATTCAGCTCCTTAAAAGCATAACTGTGCAGGTAAGACAAAAAAAGACTGACCAATTAATATGTTTTTCAAATCTAGCCCTTCTCTTTTCCTATTGAAAGTACAGAAATAAAGGATGGTAATCACGCAAAGAAACTACAAAGAAGTGAAAGTTAAGCCAGGATGGAAATTAGATGATCTCAAATTTCCTTCTTTTCTGCTAGCTTCTGTTATTATACAAGTTGTTTGGGCACCTAGGCCACTGCAAGATAGACAAGTTACTTTTCCTGTAAATATGACACCCTGAAGTAAAAATTTTTGTCCTCGTTGGGTTCTTTGTTTTCCAGCTTGCGAATATCAAGCGAGTCATCTTTCACATACAGGTAGTAACTTGTGTCTTCGTAGCACTGGAACTGCACTGAATCACCTTGGTAATGCATGATGAAAAAGTGATTATCTTCACTCAGCTATGAAAATACACAAAGTAAAGAACATAAGTTATATTTTAATATCCTTTTAAGAGGTTTCCATGTGACAAAAATTAATGGTTTTTCTGGCTTGTTTTATTTTGAATGCTTTTCTCCAGTAACACATACTTACTAATTTCTAGATAAATCTTTGGCAATACCTAATCATTTCGGGAGAGATTCTATCATAACTATGAGTAAAATAATACCTGCCTCCCTCAAAGGACTGAGTATTTCCAGACCCAAGCATTCTTTTGCTTCATAAAAAGACCAGCAGTTTTCCTCTGCAGTATACCTGTTATTTGGATCATTTAGGATTTTCAGCTGATTATTTTCTTATCACAAACCTACCCCATCAGTTGTCACTAGCAACAAAATGTCAATCAACAGTTTTTCTTGCCTCTTTTGGAGTGAAATTGGAATGTTTCAGTCTCAATTACTCTTAATCAATTTTTCTTTTACCTATTATTTTTCTCTCCAGTTTCCAACACACTTTTTTCCAGATACATCTTTGGAGGAATGGCTTTTGTCAAAACAGCCCCTCTGTGTGTGGGAATGTGTCTGGGCTCTCTAGGTACCTTCAGGTGAGGATGGAAAAACAGTTACCAGAAAAAACCATGTCAGAGAGTGGAAGAGGGCGTGCTGAGAGATAGCCTCTGAAAACATAAGACCTCGGGTCTACAAGCCCTGTTAAATCTACAAGGACAGGTAAGGTCAGGATACCAAGGAGGTGCTGAACCAGCCCAAGGCCTCCAGCACAGACTGGCACCCACAACGGATCATGTAACCCACACCACACCCAAGAAAGCAGCGGTTGCTGTGGGAGGGCAGACTACAGGACAGTGTTTGTAAGCACGCCCGCTGACACAAGGCAC
The DNA here is from genome assembly GCF_034315485.1 of Pezoporus occidentalis. Lineage (NCBI taxonomy): Eukaryota > Metazoa > Chordata > Aves > Psittaciformes > Psittacidae > Pezoporus > Pezoporus occidentalis. The sequence continues at coordinate 8,505,802 of NW_026913425.1, read as the reverse complement.
TGTGTGCATGAGTGACCTTGTGCACAGCTCCCTGGTGTGGGTACGAGGCCCTGCTCTCAAGCGTGTGCACTGAGTGAGGGAGTAGCTGAGAAGACTGTGTGAATAGTTACATGCTGCTAATAGTAAGAGCTCAATTAATAAAGGGTTGAGATTTATGATTCCCCCAACTCAACCTCTTGTCAGGGGGCAGGGAATTTATACCATCTTTTGCAGAAGGCTGGGGTGGTAAATGAATGCGTCACAATCAAATTATTTCATCTTCCCTTTTTGAGTAACCTGTTTGAACACCCTCATCCTACCTACAGGACAGTTCTATAAATCTGACCAGTCTGGCATATTACCATAGTGCACAATGTTTAAGGGGACCTCTGAAGTGAAACTGAATGCCTGGGGGAAAGGCTTGCAGCTGTGCTACAGATTACAGCATTGGCAATAATCACCCTTCCACAGAAGGAGGAATGTGTCCTTTCAGCCATTGTGACAAAAGGGGACATAAAGAAAATGTCCTGCAGGTATTATAAAGTACATGAAAGCAACTTGAGGATACACCTCCTGTATTAACAAAGATAAAATAAGGAAGAGCTAAAACATTCTGTCCTGATCAAGCCAGGCACAAAGGAGTGAAGGGCACACTACAATCTACATTTTGCCTCAGATGAAACAAGGCACATGATCAAAAACTGCATGAGGCATAAAATGATGAAAAGTGAACAAGCAAAACTGAGCTGCAACCTCAGTTGCACCAATGAAGCTACAGACCTTGGAAATATTACAAATTAATTGTAAGGCACTTTGAATTTGTCATTAAAATGGGGTTGAAGACACACCAGTGTTTCAGTTACTGCTGAGCAGTCCATGCACAGCATCATCAAGACCTTCTTATTTCCCACTCTGCCCCAGCAAGTAGGCTGGGGGTGGACAAAAAAGCTGGGAAAGAACACAGCTGGGACAGCCATCCTGGACTGGCGAAAGGGATATTTCATGCCATATGTCATGGGGAGCCATAAGGACTAGTGTAGAGAAAGAAGAGGGTGCGGATATTTTTTGCTTTTGAAGTGGCTTTTGCTCAGAGACTGGCTGGGCAATGATCTGCTTACGGGATGAAGTAAGTACTTCAGCGTCACTTGAGGGTTTTTTACCTTCACATATTATGCTGTCTTTCTCTTGACTCACAAGTTTCACTTTCACTCTTGCTATTCTCTCCCCTGTACCCCTGGAGGGGAGTGGGATTGAGTGAGTGGCTGTGTGGGGGCTTGGCTGCTGGATGTGACCAACACACCTCAGTGCTTTTCTTTCCACAGATGGTCCTGTCCTGACAAGTGGCAGGGCTGTGGTTCCAGCCCTGGGGCAGTCGGTTCCAGGCATGCTGGATATCCCTTCACATGAAAGCAAACTGTGGCCAGCACTCTGCTGCCAAAGGGATCAAGAAAAATGCTTTGGCAATGTTAGCTGTAGCATACACTGACACATTTGACTCCCATTCATATTGGAGCTCTGGACATCTGATACAGCAGCACTTGGTGGTGCTGTGACTTTTCTCAGGCCAGAATAGTTAACTTCTGCACTCCACTAGATTTTGACATGGGCAATATGGGACTACTGAAGGGTGAGTGAACTTTGCTGATCACTCCTTCATTTGCCAGTAGATGAATTAAAATTTTTGAGCCAAAAAAAAACCCAAACCCACAAGCTGCATGCTGGGTTGATCCCAGCCAGCAGCAGAGCACTGTAAAAATAGCACTGGTGTTTCTGACACGATCAAAAGTTCTGAACCAACATAATTCTGTGGACCTCACCTGCCAGATTTTGCCTGTTTGGAATTCCATTTTCTTTATTATGAGCTATTTAACTGAGGGAAAGAGTAAGTCCCACAATCAGATAATGGAATCATAGAACAGTTTGTGTTGGAAGGGATCTTTAGGATCATCTAGTTCCAATCCCCTGCCATGGGCAGCGACACCTCACACTAAACCACATTGTTCAAAGCTCCATTCAACCTGGCCTTGAACACTGCCAGGGATGGGGCAGCCACAGATTTTCTGGGTAACCTGTGCAACAGTGAACAACTTCTTCCTAATATATCTAGTCTAAATCTACCCTCTTTCAGTTTAAAATCGTTGCCCCTTGTCCTGTCACTACTTGCTTTCATACGGAGTCCCTCTCCACATTTCTCCAAGGTCCCCTTTAGGTAGAAGACCACTATAACGTCTCCCCAGAGCCTTCTCCAGGCTGAACAAGCCAGGCTCCCTTGGCCTTTCTCCATAGCAGAGGTGCTCCAGCCCCCTGATTATATCTGTGGCCTCCTCTGGACTCACACAAGCAGGTCCACATCCCTCTTGTGTTGGGGGCCCCAGAGCTGCATGCAGCACTGCAGGTGGGGTCTCATGAGAGCAGAGCAGAGGGGCAGCATCACCTCCCTCAACCTGCTGGTCACGCTCCTCTTGATGCAGCCCAGGATACGGTTGGTTTCTGGGCTGCGAGTGCACACTGCAGGGTCATGTTGAGCCTCTCACCAACCAACATCCCCAAGTCCTTTTCCTCAGGGCTGCTCTCAATCCAGTCTCTGCCCAGCCTACAGTTGTGCCTGGGATTGCCCTGACCCGGATGCAGGACCTTGCACTTGGCCTTGTTGAACTCCTTGAGGTTTGTGCTGTCCCTCTGGATGACATCCCTTCAGTGTGTCAACCACATCACGCAGCTTGGTGTCATCATCAGACTTGCTGAGGGTACATCAGTACCACTGCCTATGTCACTGACAAAGATGTTAAACAGGATCAGTCCCAACACTGACCCCTGAAGGACACCACTCATCACCATTCTCCACTAGCACACTGAGCCATTGGCTGCAATTCTTTGAGTGTGACCACCCAGTCGATTACTTATCCACCAAGTGGTCCATATGTCACATCTATGTCCCTCTAGTTTAGAGACAGGATGTCATGTGGGACAGTGTCAAATGCTTTGCACACGTCCAGGTAGATGACTTCAGTCGCTCTTCCCTTATCCACTAATGCTGTCACCCTGTCGTATAAGGGTCTTTCATGACTATATAGCTAACTTCTGACTTAATTTGTCTGTCTTGTTTAGTTTCATCCAACTATTCAGCAAACTAGAGAGGACCCTAGAATAAAAGCTGTTAGAGCTCTGAATGGAGGTATGAGAGTTGTAGCCTTTCAGACCTCAGTCTACCCAGCCTGGGGAATTCCAGTCAAAGTTTTGGGAAAAGTGCATCCACCTATCATAACCTAATAACACTGAGTTATCCACCAAGGCAAAACATGGAGAAAACCAGCCAGATCTAGTGATAGAATTATTGACTTCATTAATCTTTTCAGAAAATGTTCCAAGTTGAGAAGGAATTTAGGAGGAATCAACTGAGGAAGGAAAAAGGAAAGAAGTTTTGAAACTGAGGGAAAACTGAGTGCTACTACTACTTAATAAGAGCTGAGAGGGTTAAGTATACAGATACAAAGGTCTGAGTGTGATAAGGTATCATGAACAGTAAAATACTATGGTTGAACCAGAACAGAAATAACACTGAAGGGAGATAATACATGTATGGACTGAAGTAGATGTGTATTTCTCCAATAACCAATATACAATGGCTAAACCCTCCACTTCTGGAATGTAATTAATGAAAATGGCAAAAAAAAAAAAAAATTAAAACCTATTCCTACATATAACAACACAGAATGTGATCAACTTTTGTTAGTAATTCCCTCCTCTACAATTTTGCCCCCTGTACTCCCTCCTCCTACAATCTGTTTAGCTCTCTGTGTCCCAAGGATACAGGCCCACCACTGCTACTACATGGCTGCACAATTTTGGTCCAGACTTCTAAGGAAACTGCTAATTTGTGAGGCAGCCTAAAAGAAGAAAGAAGGGCTGGGAATAGTACCAGTCTAGCTGACTAGACTCCAGGTCAAATCAAGCCATTGATGCCAACAGCGAATGCTAAGTAAAATTCACTTCAGCATCATGTGTGACCTATATCAAGTGACAATGTTTATAAATGTAATCTTACTTGCGCTTAAAGAGACTGTGTTGGCTAGTGGGAGAATTATGTATAAGGGGTGGGAAACATCCCATCATTGGCAACATGTTGTAGGGAGATAGTTGTGAAAACATTTTCTATTGTGTAGCTAAAGGGAAATACAGTTCTGTATCTCTTAATTCATTCTGTTGTGTGGTTAGCTGCATTTGTTTGTATGACATCATTAATTATGATATCCATGCTCCATTATAGAGTTAAAATAATTACCATTATAAGTAAATGTGAGCCTGCTCCTGAGTGAACCACTGGTGTTGGCCTCTGCAGATGGGTGACTGCAAGCACGTGCACTGCCTGAGGGAGTAACTGCACATACAATGCAAAGAGTTTTCCACTCTTACCAACATAGTGTTGCAGTAGATACTGGCTGTGGTCTGTGTTACCTTCCTTAAGGTTTGATCCCCCACCAGAATAAGATGTTATTATAAAATAATTATTTGCTGTTACAAGCTGTTATTATTTTGTGTTAATAACAGCCTAATTGCTAAAGGAACTTTCAATAAATATTGATTGTGAACTCTGCCTCCATAAGCCTTGCTTACAGGAATAGAAATTTATAGCACTCTATGCAACTCTTCCTGCTGGTGTAACAGCAGGCTCCACAGATTCTCATGTTTCTGGTAATTCTACTGGCAGCCTTCCAGTAAAAAGAAAATGGCTCTCTTTAAGACTTACTATTACTTACTATTTCTCCATCTCAGTTGACTATTCATCCTAAGGACAGTGGGAGCTTAATTCATCACACCAAATACTATTTCCTGTCCAGTGTACTCACTCCAGAAGGTTTATTAAGAATCTCATGGTCCAGACTTGATTATGATTTTGCCTCTTGACTTAACTGGATGTGGTTCAAGTATAGGCTGCTGGTTTCTCCTCACACAAATGAGTAGTATTTGTTTTAATTCTATTTGAAGATATCAGCAAGAGACCATAACAAGTAGATCACTGTCTGTCTTGCTAGGTAATGAACAGGTTCTCAGAATCAGTTTTTCATTTTAATTATCTATTTAGAAACCCAGAGTGATGAATAGGTCTCTACAGGCAACTTACAGATCTTCTTTGCAGCTGTCCCCCAAACTTGCAGCCATCAAACACTAATTCTTTCCCTATGAACAGCTCCACAGAAAAATGACACATCTTCATAAAAGAGTATGAAGTACATTTTAGAAGAATGCAATATGACTGTGATAGTTTATATCACACAAGGACTAGAACTAGAAGTTGCCTTATAAATTTCCTAAGCTGCCCTGCTTTCTCCTTGAATGTAGAGCCAAGGAACGTTAAGTGCCTCAGCAGGAACTTAAACTGAAGAACTGACATGGATTTTTCAGGCCCAGTAAGGAGAAGTTTTTTTCATTAATTATTGAAAAAAATATACAGTACTGTAGCTCATTCCTTGAAAGACCGTTTCAGAATGACTTCAAACAAGAAATTTGTTTCAAATTACCAGAGTTCCTTTCTGATTCAGGAGAAATTTTAGGCATGTTAGAAATACTAGGCTGGGAATTTTAGGTTTTCAGTGTTTCACATTTGCTATTATGAAGTTCTGATCCTAGATAGCTTTAATTTTGCTCAGTGAAATTGGAAAGACTGTCTTTTCAATTCCTTGTGTAGCAAGTTCCCTGGACTACTATTATTAGTTATATTTCCTTAGGTTTTCATTTTCTCCAGGTTATAATGTCTGTCTAAGGTATCTTACAGAACAAGTAAACTACTTACTTGTTCTATAAAGTACTTACTGTGTTCACAGTATTTTATCACTGGCTCTAGGAAAGAGCCAACAAAATCAAGCTTTGGTCACAAAAACATATTAAGAAACCACCTGTCTACCTGTATTTCTATACAGAGTGCATTAATCCTGGTTTATAATCATCTACTGATGAAGAATTCAGTTTGATAGTATTTCAGGAACTACTTACTTTTAATTTCCTATTTATATTAAATTATATATATATTTTTAATGGTTTCGTTACTTCTCAGTAGTTTTTGACAAAGGGTTCACTATTTCTGTAAATTATCATTGCTTTTGTAATCTGACCCTTCTAGACCTGCTAATACACTCATTCAGATTTTCTACATCTCATCTAAGAATTTGTACCTGGTGAAAACTGTTTTGTATTTCCCTGTATTTTATATAATACTACAGGAAACATCTCTGTCTTTCATGTTTTGATTGAAAGTCAGATATTTTTCCTGTACATTAAAGGACGCACTCATACATTCAAGCTAAGTCAAAAGTACAGAAAATTTCTTATTCTCCTTTTTTTTTTTTTTGAGGAAAATACTAGAGATCAGCTGAAGTTAGAAAGCAAACAATTTGTCACTTAGTGAGTAACAGCAGGATGCATTTAGCTGCACTTCTCACAAACCTGTATTTGCATACACACTCTCTCAGACACACATTTTTACATGTTCGATCATAATCAGATACCTGTTTGACATCAGGATCTTCATGGTTGCATGTTTTCATGTTGCATTTTTCCACTGAAGGATAATCTGGCTCTGAACTGCATGCTTTTAAGACCTGTGTTTATAACCACCCAGATTGGTAATTTTGTCTTCATATTTAACTCTTTTAATCCACTGAATATCTTATTGATTCTAAAGAACACTCCTTTTTTTAAAAAAAGAGTAAATTCTATTAACGATTAAATTCAAATTAGCCAAGATTAATAAATTGTCAAGCTTTCAAAACTCATCCCTGAATATATCCCTCTTTTACCATTTGCAATGCAAAATGGAGTGGGATGAAAGCAAATACCAAAGACAGTACTTCATTAGTACTGTCTAATGCCCAAATTCATTTTGCATTGCAGCCAAGACTGAACCATGCTGTAATACCAAATACCGAAATTTTTTCAGAGATAAGGGGACATCTTCCAAACCAGAATTCCTGACGAGATTAAGAAAATTAATTGTATTCTGCTGGGGAAAGAAAAGCCCATGATCTTTCAGAGGTTTTTACATATTTGGAGACACTAAACATGTCTGTCTTAATTTCCAGATAAGAACTGCCTTTAATTATGTAAAGAAACATAGTGTGGTATAACCCAGTACTTTAAAATACGTGGTTGAGAAGTAAAATCCATTAGGGCTCAACTCTTAGCTCTTTCCTTGTTTTGGCAAAACACCTTTGAAACAATTTGTGAAAATGTAATCTCTGAACTACAAAAATTCTTTTAAAAAGATTGCTTTTTCTAGGACAGAAAGGAAAATCCCAATAGGGTAATAGGCTATAAATATAATTAATGTATCTCACAACATTCATTTGCCCAGATAATTTCAGGAGATACATCTTAGGGAAAAATCATCTATGAATTAAAACCAAATGAAAAACATCAAAGACTTAATTTGAGGAAACATTTGATGATTTACATCACCATACCATGGCCAACATTAGATGAAGGGTCATTCTTTATCTCAATGTAACCTGTGTAAAGAGAGCTTCTTGAACCTTTGCCCTGGTTTAGCGCGTAAACTCTACATAATGTCCTTGCTCAAATGGATTTTAATAAATGTTATAACCCTCCAATATCGAAAGCTATCCTTGCCTGCTCTTCCTACCATAAGCAAACTTTCGCAAAACTGGAGAAAATGAGAATGCTCTCACGATATATGGTAAATGTTTAGAACAGGATACTACATTCAGCTGTATTTTCTTTTAATCACATTCCTTATCTTGTAATTCAGGTTGATTGAGAGAAATATATTTCCCATCTTAAACTTCTCTCTCTCAAAGACAGCATTCGTCCTCTTTCCTCCACTTTTATTTCTTACATGTTTTCTGGTTGAGAAGCCTCCTGTCCCTCCACAGACACTGGAACCAATATCCCTAACTGTCATTTAGTGATAGTATCAGCTACTTAACCTAATAAAACAGGTTATTGAAAAAATAGGATTTTTTTTTTTTTTTCCCCAGGAAGTACAGAGGGAGTTGGTCAGAAGTTGTGAAATGTGGAAGATGGTAAGTAAAAGAAAATTAATTTGAAAAGGTCGGGGGGGGAAATTGTCCTATAGTAAGAATGAGCAACCCTAAGTTACAAAGGAAATAAACTTACCTTCAGAGAAAGATGCTTCTTACCCTTGCACAATAGGACAAATTCATTAAGCTTTGATCTCTGAGTGAGGATCACCACATTTTTAGAATCTGTTTTACACAGAGGAGAATATTGTAATAAAATACGTATCACTTTATAAAATGAAGCAGAGCTGAAAGTATTTTGTACAGAAACAATATTCAGGTTCAATTTACACTGATGCATATAGGACTGGTAACAAATATAATCACTTTTGGTACCGTTGTCTTCTGTGGTGCATGTAAAGGTTATGGATTTATGATGCTTTAAGTTTGCCATATACACACTTTACTTTTCTATATTTATAGCTGTAGAATATCAGTCATATATTAGTATATAATATGAACTACAAAGGCATATAAGTACTTGATGCATATATGTAATATACATGCTTATGTAATATGCCTAAATATGCATACTATGGAAAATGTAGGATTTTTTTCCTTTTATTCTCTTCATGCTTTCTTTTCAAAATCTTTCCTCTGTCGTAAATGTGGGTGCATTGGATTTACTTCCTTTTCAGATAACACTGTACTTTCAGCTGCAGGAAATAAGAGCCTATGAATATTACAGGATACTCCTCAGCCTGATAAACTGACAATAGTCATTACCATACAAAAGCTTCAGGAAAAGGTAGACAGGTCAAGGGACCCTTTGTCGATTGACAGGGTATACAAAAGCCCATGACATCAATAATTATGCAATGATGCTATAACTGCCTGACTGTCTTGCAGATTTACTTCAAATAATACATCTTCTGCTTTTAGAAGTATCTTAGGTGCACTGTTTAAGACAAAAAAAGATTAAAAAAAAAAGTAGCAGTTATCTGTATGTCCGTCACTGCAGCAACTGAATGCAAACTTTACAGATGTTGGGTAATTATAAATGAACAGTTGCAGTTGAGGAGATTTTTTTTTCATATTACCTAAGGTATTTTTTTAGCCTTAGAAGGACATTCAGAATCAGGAGAACATAGTCATCCCACCTGGCTAATCTTAGCTGCTGTAGTCCTGGCCACAATTTCAGTTGCCCTGATTTACCCAACTGTAATGTTTTTGTGGAAGTCTTCTGAAAGAGTTTTTTCTGAGCCAGCTACAGCATGAAAATAGCATAAAATTCCTGTTAAAAAGCAATACACACTCCAGCCTAGTGTATTTTCCTCAATTTACATACGTATTCAGATAAATGTAGTGGAACGTAGATGGTCTAAGATTCTGCCATTGTTAGTACATTTTGTGACATCACCAGATTGCCTCAGCCACAGTGGTCCAGCTTCAGCTGTAGCATGTAAGAGGCACATCATCAGGCAAGAGAGATTTCATATCCATGTTGAGAGTGTTCTGACTTAGATGTAAGAGTGGCAACAGAAGAGATGCAGGAGTCCAGCCAATTCACCGGGGACACACATCAATGTGAGTTATGTCCTAGCTATCCTTGGCTTTCTCTGTCTGTAGAATTTACTGTGACTTGTTTATTCTTTACTTAGCTTGAGTAAATCCAAAGAAGTCTAATTTTCCCTGTCACCTCTACAAAACATGACAAGTGGTCTATCAGGCAGACACTGAATGGCAAAGAAAGTAAGGAATCTTCCCATGATTTCATATGTGATGCTTCCACTCTCTGGAGGCCTTTGGATGAATTACTTCACCTATGTGATTACTTACCAGAGTCTAAGGGCTGATTTTACAGATTCATGCAAAGGAAATGCTTTGAAATCAGCTAATACAAAAAAAAAATTCTTGCTTGGGTTGTCCCTGAAATGTGAAGCATTGGAATTTGGGAGGATATCAGTATCTTATACTGTAACCTAGAAATCCCATTTGGCCATTGTTCAAGATATGGTACTGGACCAGATAGGTATTTGCTCTCATCTATGACAGCAGCCCTTTATGGCTGAAATTGGAATACATTTCTCCTCTGTTGGAGAATACCTGGAACTAATATATTTTAGATTTTCCCAATAATTTCTTACTCTTCCATAATATTCAAAGAATGTATTTCCTCTTCCTTGACATCCATTTCATTTTGGGTTTCCTCTCCTGTTACAACAGGTCTTTGCTAGCTAAGACCCATAAGTCAGCAATACAGCACACACACTTTTCTTGGGAAAAAAAAAAGAAAAGAAGTTGGATTTTCTAGCTTGTATACATTATATTTCCTCATATACAAATGTCTTCAGTCCAAGCCATTACTTGCTAAGGCAAATTTTGTGACTTCACAGATTTTTTTCTTATGGAACACAGAAGGCTCTTTAATTTTTAGAGTTGTCCAGCAACCTGACTTAAATGAAAATCTGGTGTAATATGTTACTTCTCTGTAAAGTCTACATATAAATATTTACTTTTCCAACTCTCAAATGCCTCTTCAATCCCACGCCCTAACAAAGAGAATGATACCTTTTATTCTAACAGAAGTCTTACCAGTAACTGCTGATTCATTCCTGGTAAACACACTTAACCACGCAATATCTAAAATAAAAGATGTTTAATAAATATGTGGAATTGTTCAAATTTAAAAGCACTGTAAGCAATTTAAAGAATTATTTTAAAACATAATCTGAAAGAGACTGAGTAATAACAATTGGCATCAGACTACATTTCTTGCAGGTTTCTGAATTCATATAACCCCAGAAGACCGTGCAGTTAGACTTGTGAACAGGTACCCTGAAGTCTGAACTTTGAGGCTAATAAATGTATTGATTGAAGAATTATCTTTTGCAGAAGAGAATGCACCTGAGAAAACAGAAGTTAGTAATGAGATGTAAGGCCTAAAATGCTATTGAAGAGAAGCCTGGAAGTCTTTGGCAGCAGACGTGAGGACCCTAATAAGAAATGTAAAAGATTGGAAAATAACACATAGCAATAGCAGATGGTTTCTGGCTTTTCCAACAACAGCCTGAATCACTATCTGTGAAAACATCACTCACTTCAGGTCAAAGTCACAATCATCTGGGTTACAGATGTTTCCTAATATGTTGTCTGAACTGTATTGTCATGAATATATGTTTGCTGTGATTGTGTTTACATATACGAGAATATCACATAGCATTTTCTTTTTTTTTCCTTTTCCTCTAGGAACATCGGTATCTTCTGCATCAGGATTGTCATACTACAAATCTATTCACAAACTGTTTCTATTGTATACTTCTACAGATTGTGGTTCTGTTCATAAATTATCAATACCAATTGTATAGTTTACTTCAAAATTCTATGAAGTTATCAAGTAAAAGATACTTCAAAAGATATAAAGCACACTTCAATATGTTATCAGTGCAGCTGCCATTATTCACAATTTAATAGAATAAAAATAACACTAGCTTATAAATATATCAAAGAAGCCTTACTCTGTTTTTGTCTGAAGCATATATAATGGACTTCTCATTCCTGTGAAAGCTGAAGGTTTGTAAGAAATAAAGTTTCAGTAACTTAATAGCTATCTTAAAGATTTCATCTTTTTCCTGTATTTTGGGTAGAAATATGGTTTATTGGTTTTTGTTCTCCCTACTTTCACATCTCTGGAAAATGTATAATTCTAGAATAATTGCATTTGTTGTTATTTGCCTCTTATCTACTGAAAGAATACCCTCTAACAACTAATGTTCTGATGTTACTTATGATATCATTTTTAGTGTCAGAGAAGCCCCACTTGAGATAAGAGTTCCATGAAACATAAAATAATCCCCCAAATTCCAAAATCTCCTCTATTTTGTCTTTTTTTTCCATTTTGACCCTGTCTCTGAGGATTATCTTTGCTTTCACTGTCTTCATAGTAAATATCTAGACCTCCCATTGACTAAAACGGGGGTGAACAAAGTAATCTTCTTACCATCTATTAATGATAATACTGTACATACCGTAAACTGGAATAAAAGTTTTCTTATATCACTATTGATATTCATGAAGATGCACTAAAACATTATGTTTACATAAAAGATAGAATCACAGAATCATTTAGGTTGGAAAAGACCTTAGGATCATCTATGCCAACCATTAACACAGCACTGCCAAGTTCACCACTGGACCATGTCACTAGCACAGCATCTATGTGTCTTTTGAACACCTACAGGGCTGGTGACTGAACCCTTCCCTGGGCAGCCTGTTCCAGTGCTTGACAACCCTTTCGGTAACGACATTTTTCCTAATATCCAATTTAAAACTCACCTGGTGCAACTTGAGGTAATTTCCGCTTGTCCTATCACTTGTTACTTGTGAGAAGAGACTGACCCCACCTCACTACAACCTCCTTTCAGGTAGTTGTGAAGAATGATAAGGTTCCCCCTGCACATCCTTTTCTCCAGGCTAAACAACCCCAGTTCCCTCAGCGGCTTCTCATCAGACTTGTGCTCTCTAGACCCTTCAGCAGGTTTTCTGCCCTTCTCTGGACATACTCCAGCACCTCAATGTCTTTCTTGTAGTGAGGGGCCCACATAACAGTACATTAAATAATATCCTATAGTACTACGCATACAGTTGGCAAGTTTTGGTATAAAAAGCACACTACCTTCATGGGATTGTGAATCCTTGGTTGATATTTCATGGTGACCATCTTCATCTATGTCAAAATGCACTGTTTTTGAATCTTCAGTCAGTATATAGCATTTCAGTGTTTCTCGCAAACACAATGCTAATAAAAAATGAGACTTAATTAATTTTACTGGCAACAGGAAAATGGTAAAAATCCATATAAAAAGATCAAGTGTATTTTCACAGCAACCTTTGCTTGGCAATCTATGTATACTTGAACTATGGACAGTATAGCTAACATATAGTAGAAATCATACACGGGGTTTAAGCAGCTGCTTGAGGGGCTTGATGGTGGTATAAAGAAGGAAAGCATAGATTTCTTTTCTTGGAAGGTTATGTCAGTGAGAAGAGGAAATGTATGCTGAACCTTTTGGGAAGTTCACAGGTGCGAAAACTTCAGTTTGACAAAATGGCTTCCAATCCAAGAGCTTGAGGGATAGTGTAAGAATCTGGGAGTGTGGAGGTGAGGTGATGTGGACAAAGTCCAGACGGCTGTAGTGAAAGAGTTTGTGGGGATGGGAGTAATTTGAACATAAGAAAGGGGTCAAAATGGGGAGCTGGCTGGTGAATGAATTATTTTACAGTGGGGGAAAGACCTCTGTGAGAAACCAGAGCCAGAGCAAGGCTGTGCACAGGAGCCTGCACACCGAGAAACATGAAAAACAGAGTTAAGTGACAAGATTTCGTTCTGAGGAAGAGGTGAAACGGGAAGTATCTCTGCAGCATACTGTTTCTAGTCTAGTTTCTTTTATGTCACAGGTAGTCACCTCTCTCTCAGTTTTGCACTTTGAAAACTGGATCTGCATACAGACAAAAGTTTTAGGTTAGAGTGCTTATGGCTATAAAATAGTAGCATTTATTTTGGTGACCTGATGTCTCTTACTGAAAAAACCACAGGTCTTTGTAGCTAAAGGCTGTCTACAAGGAAGTGCTTCCCTATCACTACTGAACAAAACTGTGCTGTTCTGGATGTCAGAAGTATCTAAGCCCAGATTCTTGGGTGTCTGACACCTACAGAATAACTATGAGGCACAATGTTGATTATGTTAGGCCAAATACTGTTTTCCTGGAATAGGTTTTCTACTTTCATATTCAGTTAAGACATTTATCAGACCACACAGACCACACTGGGTGTGCTGTGAGATAAACAGTCCTTTCTTCACCAGACCAATTAGCCAAACAAAACAACAGGATACTCAAAATGCATCAGCAGAGACCTAACATTCTGGGAATGCTTGACTTCACTGAAAACTTTGTTACTCATTTTATATTGATGTAACTCCTCTGAAACATCTGTATTTAAGCAGACATTTTGAAAGAAACAAAGTTGTTTCCAAGAAGCTTTCTTTCCACCCTGTTTAGGCTGAGCAGAAATTCTGCACATGAAGTCAACAAAGAGATGGATGATGCACACCCTGACAGCCCAAGTTACACACTCCAGAAGTGGCAGGTCTGACACATCCTGTGTTGGACCTTCATCACGTGCATAGCTCATCCTCGTGTGGGCAAAGGTCTTCAAAGGCCTTTGATAACTTGATAACAAAGGCTACCAGGCTTCCAAAAAAAAAGGTGGATTGTTCTAAAAAGCAACAGGGCAACTACAATAATCAATACAGCAAACCTTCTAAAAATTGTTATAACAGTTACAGTGTGAGAATTCTACTTCCAGCTAGAATCACAAAAACTAGTACAGTGTCCAAAATAAAACAGTAGGCAGGCCTGCTATGTCATTCACTCTTGTCCAGCTAGGTAGAGACATACTTTAGGAATTACTCATCTGGATTTGAGGTGTGAAAAATCTAAATAATTCTAGATTATTTTTTTTTTTTTACCCTATTAGAGATAAGCTTTTCCAGATACTTAATGTGGTTGCATTCTGCTTTCGGTTGGAATTGTCCTTCCAATATTACAAACACAGCTTTCACTCAGGAAAGTTACCTGGTTTTCTGGAAGCTGTTTTCACAGTTCCCAGCAGAGATTTCCTCTTAACAGACTTCCTTTCATGGAACAACACTTCATATGGCTTTCTGCGGCCTGAGCGGAGCAGCATTGCAAGAGCACTTGAGAAACCCTGGTAACTCGAGTTGCTTCACTTTTCAGTCCTAAAGCAGGAGTTAGAACTTGTCAAAATATTTAATGTTTTGATTGCAAAACAACTTCACAAAGAGTATATTTACATATATAAATATATTTTGATACGTAACAGTTAAAAGAAGCAGGATAAGCTCAATAGATATTTGACTGTTTACATGACCAAAGCCTATGTCTTCCAAGGCAAAAACAGTGTATTTCCAATTAAACTAAATCAATTACCTACCTATACTTCCACAGAGATGCAGGTCACCATGGATATAGTTGTGTTGAAGGAATATATTTTTAAATACTTCCCCTTAGATAAAATATAGGCACTTCATTTGACTTCAAGTTAATTTATTTATGCTTCTCAATCCAAGGAAGAACGCTGCACTTTGCAAGCTGGATTGAAAATCATATTCTTTTTGTTCTTCGGAATACAGTTAAAGATAATTACCAAAGCATACATAAGTGATTGAAAATTATGATAAATTCAACACAGCATAATCTGACTTTCAGTAAAGACATGTAGCCATACTGCAACAATTCATATTTTCAAATGATTAATCTTTACTTTCAATTCAATAATTTGACTTTGGTGTGCTTTGCATCTCTTAAAATAATGTTGTATATGTGACTATATTTACAAAAAAAAAAAAAAAAAAAGAATGTTTTTCAGTTTTCAAAGGCTAGATGAACAAAAGGGAATAAAGTATTACCTAGTCTAGTGTCCTAAAGAGGTGCTGGTGTCTAGGAATGGAAGCTACATTAATTGAGGAACCACATAGGCAGCTAATGAGATATCCTGAAAACACAGCTTAAATCACTGCATTTCAGAAAAGCTAAGGATCTTAATTTGGTTTGAAGAAAAGGAAACTGGAATTCTCATATCTGCACACTCTCCTGAGTGTGACACTCTCCTGGTTATGACAACAGTTTATGTCAAGTGCAGACAGAAAAACCCAAGGAGCTTCATTTTGTCTGGTTCTCTGGGGGATGAACCAAGCAAAGATGTGTATAATTTTAGCCCCATGCAGCTTTGCATAGTAGAACTAAATATCAGTTATGCCAGAGACATCATGGTTCTGACACTGAATTCATGTGGGGGAGGGGGGTTCTGTCTTCTGGTTGAGTTCATTTCACTGATGGCAGAATTCCACTTTAAACATTTATGTGAAAAGGTAGAAATGGAAGAATTCTGTCCCTGGCAACTTTCCTGTTACTAGACGACAAAGGCTATCTAAGGCATTTTTTCACTGGTTTTGGCTCTTTAGTTGTAACTAAACATTCAATTAGGCTACTGAAAAGTGAAACATTTACTAGAAAGCATTAACTTTCTAGTAAAGATGTCTCATTTTTCAAATGTCTGATAACTTGTAGTCAGAGGTAGAAAGTAAAGGCTGGATCTTCTTCATCTGGCTGAAATTGTTTCATCACTGAGCGTGTTAAGCAAAAGGGAGCAACTCTGTAGTTTTCCAGAAAGTCCTAACTGTGACCTTCCTTCTGCAAACATGTAACAGAATCAGGCACCGCAGAGTATGGGGCAGTAATACCAGCTTGTGAATCTTGAGAGGCGTTAAGCGTGTTAGGTGTCCAGCATTCACAAAGCATCAAGACCTTGTTAGAATTAGGATGCTCAAAACAAGACAGTTAATCCCTTACAGAACATTCCTACTGAATACAAATGGAAAACATTACATAACATTCCTACTGAAAATAAGGGCAACTCAAGTTTGGCTGCATTTGGTCAGAATTTCAGAAGGTCCCAGTTCCTGATTCTTATACCCAGTGAAGCCATCAGGGAATGGTCTTCTGCTAGATTTTCCCTTCATATACTGCAGCTATTAATGCCAATGTATGTTGAGTTAGTGCTAAATGCTTAATGAAATGTTTTTTGGGGCTTTTGAGAACCATGCCAGCCTAGATCCAGAGTCTTGCATCCATACTATTTACACCCACCACTGCAAGAAAAGGAGGATGATTACAAGCCAAGACCCTGAAGAATTCCTGAAGAGGGAAGACCAGTTCAAAGAAATTTTCAGAACCTTATTTAGGAAGTGGATAAATTCTTAGGAAGTTTTCTATGGAGAAAGTTATACAGGAAATCTTGATATCTGAAGGAATGTACTTAAGTATTTCTGCTTGTTTGAACAAATAGAAAATGGGAAAGTCTGTGGTAGAATTTCACCTCGGTTAGCTCTCCAGAACAAAGAAGGCTCTCTACAAGACATAACAAAAGTTTCCATAGCTTGAATTTCCTCACATGTCCCTTAAGACTGAGTCCCATTTCAATAAGCCTTTTCTCTCATGTCACTACTCCCACTTTTTGCATTCTTACTCAGTTTTAAATATCGTGTGTCTCTCCCTATGTGTTTTTGTTTTGTTTTCTGTTATTTTAATCTCTCTCATACCCGTTTCTTCAGTTTGTTTCCCTCTTCTTTAATGCGTGTGCTGCTTGGAGATGGCTAGGAAGAGCTGGATACTGTTCTTGGCTGCAGACCTACTCCACTGTTGATTGTTTTGGAAACTTGGGTCTGTTCGTCTCACATCTAAGCTAAGCACAAGGGAAGCAGAAAACTGAAGCTATAGCTCTTGCAGCTGCTGAAATCAGATATACTTGAGCACATTCGTGGCCAATGGCAACAAGGTCACTGTAAAAGCAGAGGGAGTTTGAATTTTTTTCCTGCTACACAGACTGTATCAATGCATTTATATGAAGGCAGCAGAGAAAGTCTGTTGTATAGCTTCTCTTGCCCTCTTAGCGATCTAATTCGTTCTTAGCCATCATTCTCTCTTTCACTTAGCTACAGATACATGTGATAAAAAACTAGATCAAATTCAGTACATTAAAACAGGATTTAAAATTTTGGAGTCCATTCCCATGGTGATATGATCCAAATATTATCTCATACTGTCTTG
The DNA here is from genome assembly GCF_034315485.1 of Pezoporus occidentalis. Taxonomy (NCBI): domain Eukaryota; kingdom Metazoa; phylum Chordata; class Aves; order Psittaciformes; family Psittacidae; genus Pezoporus; species Pezoporus occidentalis. The sequence continues at coordinate 8,488,160 of NW_026913425.1, read as the reverse complement.
GTACATTGATAACAAGATATCTCTAAGAATGCTTAAGGATCAGAACTCTTTTTTGTCGAATTTCTGTCAAATATATTGGGTTGCAGCTGACAGTTCTGCTTCCAAAGAACATAAGTAACTCCTCCAAGTTTGTTAAAATCTAACACTGGATTAAAATGAACTTCACATCCTTTATCCTTATAATATCCTTATAATAAGGCTATCATCTCTTTCAAATCAGACAGACTTTATTAAACCTATAAACTAGACACAGGAATATATAAAAATAGCTATGAAATAGTCTAATGAAGAGATTTTAGAAGAAAACCCTAAAGTCAACTGAGAAAAAAATCACTTTTTGTTAGAATCTTAACAAGCAGTCTGATAAAATAACATTAAATTGAAGCCTATTTAAAACCCTGCTGCTATCTTCTGCTCTTGCTTACCTTATTTTGCCTTTTATTGTCTCTTCTGGGATACTTCTACTCAGCAGAATGCTAGAAGCAGCTCTGTTACAGCCAATTTATTGCCTGAATGCATGGCAGGAAGCCAGACCTCCAAGTAAAATAAATGTCTGACGTGGACCCAATCTTTTAGTTTTCTACATTCGCTTACTACACCAATATTCTCCTGGCTCTAGCTGCTGCTAGCATTTCAGGAGTGCTGGAAATGGTAAGAAAAAACTTTTAACCATCTGTTTCTCTAAGATACCACAGAATCTGTCTTTTCCTGGAACTGTATGCAAATTTTAGCCATTAGTTCTGAATCCGCCTGAATATAGTCATAAATACCATTCTGATATTTTATGTTATTGATATTGTTCTTGCTAACTGCCATTTCTGCCAAGGCTGATTCCAGAGCAGGTGCTTGGTTTATGGTAGTATAGACATATTTAAGTTAGGAGTGTAATTTCAGTTGCAGGGAGTTTGAAACAAGTTAACTGCTTAAACATTTACCCAAGTGGGCTTTGCAGGCATTGCAACAGCAATAGTTGGACTGCTTCTGACATAAGTGAACTTACTTACAGTGGATGCACTGTATTTTTTTGCCCATAAAACCCAGAGAATGTTTTTTATCATACATCGCTCTTTCATTATCATATTTGGCATGTTGAGTTGGCTTTATCTATCTACCTACATACATTCCTAACCCCTGACTCACCTACTGGTCCTCTCCATTCATACACACTAGAGTTGTTTTATTATATAAGCCTTGAATTTTCAAAGGAGTGAATCATATTTTTATATACCTCACTGAAACAATGCAACTCCTCTAAAAAAAATTACTTCCCCCCCCCCCCCCCCCAACTTTTCTTAAAATCAAGCAGCTACTCTTTGTATCTAGAACTTGTACACTAAGTCAATAAAGTTCTATATTTAACCTGGTTTTGGTTTGGGAATTTTGGGAAAATTCTCTCTTATTTCATTAAGCCCACACTGGACATTGGTTGTATATCAGATCTGTAGAAATATTTTGTCAAAAAGATACATTTAATGACAAAGGAATTTGAAACTTTGAAATCTCAAGATTTTGCTACTACTCAAGCAGCCTGAAAAGTGTGGGAAGAATTCTAAATGTCACAACATGAGACTGTCACCTTCCTGGTTTTGTCTCTGATAGAGTTGATTTTCTTCCTAGTACCTGCTACAGTGCTGTGGTTTGGATTTAGCAAGAGAATAATGTTGATAACACACCAATATTAAAGCTATTGCTAAGCAGCATTTACACTGAGTCAAGGATTTTTTAGCTTCTCATGACACCCCACCACTGAGGAGGCTGTGGGCACAAGAAGCTGAGAGGAGACACAGGCAGGACAGCCGAGCCCAAATGGTCAGAGATATTCCATACCATATGGCATCATGCTTAGTGTATAAACTAAGGGAAAAGCTGTCCAGTAGCCGCTGCTCATGAACTGCCTCAGTCAGTGGGTAGTAAGCAACTGCATTGTGCATCACTTTTTTTGCATGCTGTAATTATTGCATCACCATTATTATTATTTTCCCTTCCATGTCCTATTAAACTGTCTTTATCTCAACCCACAGGTTTGGGTTTCAGTTTTTATCCACAATTCTCTCCCCTATTCCACTAGTTGGTGGAGCAGTTCTGTGGTGTTTAGCTGCCTGCTGGGTAGCATGTTGACTCACAACATGGGGCACAAAGGGTTGAAATAATGATAGATCTGATCTGAGCATGTTAAATGTGGGATAGTATAAGCAAGTGCCCAGGACAGCAGTCACTTCCAACATTTTGGAATTTCACCCTGAGGAAGTGCAGCATCCAGAGAAAACTAGCAAACTATTTGGAAGGAGTATGCTGTTACCCTGGCAATTCCCACTGAGAGACACAAATCACTGCAATGTGCTGGAGCCTGGACAGCACCTACCAAGCCTTGTTCAACCCTATTCAGCACCCTCAGGAGAAGAAGGTCTCTGGATCTGATGACATTTAAAATAACATGCACTGCAGCTATTCTAACTCCAGTGACAGGCACAGCAGCTGAACAACAGAACCAACTTGTGCCAGTGTAAGTTGCCACTGTGCAGAAAAAGAAATCCTGGAAGCAGGAGTCAGCTCATTCAGAAACAGTGGTGGGGCTTTCAAACACTGGAGTACATCCAGCAAAAGCCTGCACCTGGGTCAGAGCAATCCCAGGCACAGCTACAGGTTGGGCAGAGAAGAGATTCAGAGCAGTCCAGCAGAGAAGGACTTGGGGGTGTTGGTTGATGAGAAAATGAACATGGGCCGGCTTCAGTGTGCGCTTGCAGCCCAGAAAGCCAACCGTATCCTGGGATGCATCAAAAGGAGCGTGACCAGCAGGTCGAAGGAGGTGATCCTGCCCCTCTACTCTGCTCTTGTGAGACCTCACTTGGAGTATTGTGTGCAGTTCTGGTGTCCTCAACATAAAAAGGACATGGAACTGCTGGAGCAAGTCCAGAAGAGGGCCACGAGGATGATCAGGGGACTGGAGCACCTCCTGTATGAAGACAGGCTGAGGAAGTTGGGGCTGTTCAGCCTGGAGAAGAGAAGGCTGCATGGAGACCTCATAGCAGCCTTCCAGTATCTAAAGTGGGCTATAGGGGTGCTGGGGAGGGACTCTTCATTAGGGACTGTAGTGACAGGACAAGGGGTAACGGGTTCAAACTTAAACAGGGGAAGTTTAGATTGGATATAAGGAGGAAATTCTTTCCTGTTAGGGTGGTGAGGCACTGGAATGGGTTGCCAAGGGAGGTTGTGAATGCTCCATCCCTGGCAGTGTTCAAGTCCAGGTTGGATGAAGCCGTGGGTGACAAGGTTTAATGTGAGGTGTCCCTGCCCGTGGCAGGGGGGTTGGAACTAGACGATCTTAAGGTCCTTTCCAACCCTAACTGTTCTATGATTCTATTATTAGTCAACACTAGGGGATCTGCCAATCAAACTAGCCCTTCCCAATCAAAACTATTACATTCTATAGAAGGAGATAAAGTTCCTGTAGTGCACATAAAGAATCAGCTGGAGAAACCAGTCTGTGTTATTCCTGCTTCAGACAAAGTCAAATCCATTTGTGGGAGTGCTTTTGCTCAAAGACCTGGACGCACTTGGTGGGTAATACAGGAGGATGGGGAAGTCCAGTGTGTACCTCCAGGGGATTTCATTCTAGGTAAGAATAGCCAATGATTTGAATTGTATCATGTTAATTGCTATATAGAATCATAGAACAGTTTGTGTTGGAAGGGATCTTTAGGATCATCTAGTTCCAATCCCCTGCCATGGGCAGCGACACCTCACACTAAACCACATTGTTCAAAGCTCCATTCAACCTGGCCTTGAACACTGCCAGGGATGGGGCAGCCACAGATTTTCTGGGTAACCTGTGCAACAGTGAACAACTTCTTCCTAATATATCTAGTCTAAATCTACCCTCTTTCAGTTTAAAATCGTTGCCCCTTGTCCTGTCACTACTTGCTTTCATACGGAGTCCCTCTCCACATTTCTCCAAGGTCCCCTTTAGGTAGAAGACCACTATAACGTCTTCCCAGAGCCTTCTCCAGGCTGAACAAGCCAGGCTCCCTTGGCCTTTCTCCATAGCAGAGGTGCTCCAGCCCCCTGATTATATTTGTGGCCTCCTCTGGACTCACTCAAGCAGGTCCACATCCCTCTTGTGTTGGGGGCCCCAGAGCTGCATGCAGCACTGCAGGTGGGGTCTCATGAGAGCAGAGCAGAGGGGCAGCATCACCTCCCTCAACCTGCTGGTCACGCTCCTCTTGATGCAGCCCAGGATACGGTTGGTTTCTGGGCTGCGAGTGCACACTGCAGGGTCATGTTGAGCCTCTCACCAACCAACATCCCCAAGTCCTTCTCCTCAGGGCTGCTCTCAATCCAGTCTCTGCCCAGCCTATAGTTGTGCCTGGGATTGCCCTGACCCAGATGCAGGACCTTGCACTTGGCCTTGTTGAACTTCATGAGGTTTGCACTGTCCCACCTCTCCAGCCTGTCCAGGTCCCTCTGGATGACATCTCTTCCCTCCAGTGTGTCAACCACATCACACAGCTTGGTGTCTTTGGCAAACCTGCTGACGGTGCATCAATCCCACTCTCCATGTCATCAACAAAGATGTTGGTCCCAATACTGACCCCTGAGGAACACCACTCATCACCATTCTCCACTTGGGTATTCAGCTCTTTGTGCACAACTATCCAGCCAATTCCTCATCCATTGACTGTTCCATCCACCAGTTCCATACATCTCCAATTTAGAGACAAGGCTGTCAGGTGGGTCAGTGTCAAGCATAATAAACTACTGTATGTCACCCCTACTATAGTTGCTGTAGGCCATATCAATGGTATTACTGTAAAGATTTCCCAGATTAATGAGGAATGCATTTTGATGAAACTGGGCAAAGTGCAGCAATGATAGAACCCGAGAAGTGCTTCTGAACTGGCTTCAGAATGCAACAATCCACCGCCATCTCTCTGCTCTGAAGAACTACTATGACAGATGGAGCCCAAAGTCATGGATTAAATGAAACCAACATACATTATAGATGGATGGCCCACAGGCGGAGGGAATGATATCTGTGTGTATCAAAAGACAGGAGAGGATGTACTGGAAAATGTGGGACCCGTACATGATGTAAATGGTATGGGGTAAGGGGTAGGTATTGTCCTGGTTTCATCTGTGATAGAGTTAACTTTCTTCCTAGTACCTGGTACAGTACTGTGTTTGGATTTAGCAGGAGAATAATGTTAACCTCACAGTGAGCTTTATTTGTTGCTAAGCAGTGTTTACACAGCATCAAGGCCTTTTCTGCCTGCCACCCCACCCCACCATTGAGTAGGCTGGGGGTGCACAAGGAGGTCGAGGTGACACAGCCAAGACAGCTGACAGTAACTGATCAAAGGGATATTACGGGCCATATGGCATCATGCTTGTTGTATAAGCTAGGGGAAAGCTGGCCTGGGACCACGGCTCATGAACTGGCTGGGCCTCAGTCAGTGGGTGGTGAACAATTGCATCACTTGTTTTATGTATTTTAACTCATGACTAGGATGATGATCTCCCCTCCATTTCTGTCTATTAAACTGCCTGTATCTCAACCCACAAATTTTACTTTAATATTTTTACCATCTTCTCCTCAGTTCCACTAAGGGAGTGGGGAAGTGAGCAAGAAGCTGTTTGGTGTTCAGTTACTCACCACATTAAACCACAATGACAAATGCAACGAAATATGTATAATGCAGCAAAAGTGCTTTATCTGGTTTTAATACAGTTGTTCAGGAGCTACACTAGGTCAAGATCTGACAACAGTGCAACAGCTGCAAGTTTTGGTAAGGAGCAGATGGATCCAGATTGCAAGATGTAGATTGCTTGTCACATGAATTGTCCTTACAGGCTCTATCAGGCTGGGCCATGAGGTGACATCCCAGGTTTAAGTGAAGTGCTTGTGGTCCTTACAAGCACAACAACACAGAACTTTTTTTTGTTTTGAATGACAAACCACATGAACATTATAATGTACTACATTGACACTACTGTAAAATAGCTGAACAATAGCATATTCGATCAGCAGCCACAAAGAGAAACAGTCTTAAAATAATTGATACAATCTGGGTGGATTAAGCCATGTAAATACTGAGGATGCATCCAGATTGCATCTGACCTTCCGTCTTAGTCTTTACCATTTGATTTAAACTTCATTGTTGTTTAAACTTTAATTGACTGTGTCATCTAGCATTTCTGGACCTGAAGAGTCTTTCTAAATCCAGAATGGCAGTGGTCTTCAACAATAAACAGTGGTTTTAATTTATTGTATTCCAAAGTTTATTGCTGGCAGAAAGCTCAGCAATGAACCAGCTGTGTTGCACCTTTCCTGACCACTGTGTGCTCCCATTCAAAAAACAGCATCAAAAGTAGGAACAACCACTGGTCCAGGCCCTAAAGAAAAAGATTGAGTTATCATGGAAAATATACTATGGGAGGACATCTGCTTCACTGGAGATGGAACCAAGGGAGGACACCGATCCGGCGAGCGCCACATACATCTTTTCCTGTCTGACCACTAGGAAATGTTTTTCATTCTCTGTCTCTCTCAGCCTCCATACCCCATTTCTTTCTTGGCTCCTACACTTCCCTTCTCCTTTCTCTGCCACTCTGTCTCTCACTCTACTTCCTTGTGTGGTTGGCTTTGTATTGCTTTAGATTTTCCTAGAGTCACCATTAAACTGGATGTATTCCATTGGTTGTGGACCCCCCTAATAACTGTATCCCTATAAGTTAACAATGTTAGGTCCAGTTCATCATTGGATATATCTCAAATTTTTCTTTTAATTCAAATTAATGTCTCATATTAAATTATCTTGAAAAGCAATAGCCTTTAGAAAACAGTCATATTAAGAAAAATGTCAGCAAAATAACTATAAAATTAGTTTTAGTATGATTATTGGCATGGAAAGTAATAAGGAAAACAACTGCCTAAACTGGTTTGTTTGGATTTTTTTTTTTTTTTTTTAGGTAAAAGGCTATTCATCTGAAAAAGTCAATATTTGCAGCATTGAGAGGAAGGAATGGCTTCCTGGTATCACATGCTATTGCATGAATAACATTGAGCATTCACTAAATACCAGAAACTACATTTTATCAGCCAGCTGATTTGCAGGAGACCTAACTCAGAGTCTCTAAGGCTGGAACAAAACTGAAATATAGCCAATGTACTGTAGCAGAAAACAGATAGAATCATAGAGTCATAGAATCATAGAATCATAGAATAGTTAGGGTTGGAAAGGACCTTAAGATCATCAAGTTCCAACCCCCCTGCCATGGGCAGGGACACCTCCCACTAAACCATGTCACCCAAGGCCTTGTCCAACCTGGTCTTGAACACTGCCAGGGATGGAGCACTCACAACCTCCCTTGGCAACCTATTCCAGTGCCTCACCACCCTAACAGGAAAGAATTTCCTCCTTATATCAAATCTAAACTTCCCCTGTTTTAAGTTTTAACCCATTACCCCCTGTCCTATCACTACAGTCCCTAATGAAGAGTCCCTCTCCAGCATCCCTATAAGCCCCCTTCAGATACTGGAAGGCTCCTATGAGGTCTCCATGCAGCCTTCTCTTCTCCAGGCTGAACAGCCCCAACTTCCTCAGCCTGTCTTCACACAGGAGGTGCTCCAGTCCCCTGATCATCCTTGTGGCCCTTCTCTGGACTTGTTCCAACAGTTCCATGTCTTTTTTATGTTGAGGACACCAGAACTGCACACAATACTCCAGGTGAGGTCTCACGAGAGCAGAGTAGAGGGGCAGGATCACCTCCTTCGACCTGCTGGTCAGGCTCCTCTTGATGCAGCCCAGGATTCGGTTGGCTTTCTGGGCTGCGAGCACACACTGAAGCCGGCCCATGTTCATTTTCCCATCAACCAGCACCCCCAAGTCCTTCTCCACAGGGCTGCTCTGAATCTCTTCTTTGCCCAACCTGTAGCTGTGCCTGGAATTGCCCCGACCCAGGTGTAGGACCTTGCACTTGGCATCGTTAAACTTCATAAGGTTGGCATCAGCCCACCTCACAAGTGTGTCAGGGTCCCTCTGGATGGCATTCCTAATCAGAAATAAAAGCTTATTTCTAATTTTGACTACATTGTATTGCCAGATTTACACTGGGGAAAAGTTTGATCACAAGTAGTAATGTTCTAAATAAGGCTATACAAAATATTTTCAATGAAAGTGATTGAAAACATTAAGACTGGTGTGAAATATAGCATTTTCATATTTTGGAGATGTCAGGTCAAAAGTACGTGCTATAGTTTTGAATACAGAGTTTATGGTCTAAAATCCAGTGACTTACTATTCAGGAATACAGATTATATTTTCATTATGTTAAAATTCTGATGAGAAGTTCCTCCTTTTCTTTACATTCAGGTCTTTCTCCCCCAGACACATTAGGGTACTAAACTGATTGTATTTAGCAGGTTACTGAGACAAACTGACATGGCAGTCTCCTGATACATTTTTTTCTTCTTGGAAACTGTAGGCATTTTTAATATTTTCAGAATATTTTAACATGAGCATGTAACAGTCTACTGTATCATACTTCACATCCTGTTTACATGGCATGCCAAAGACATTTATAGGACTGGGTCTGTTGTAGCCTATCTACTGCTCCCCGTACTTACAAACTGTCACTAAATAATTCTGTTTTACTGTGCAGCGAAGCTGTCTACTACTGAAAACAGCAGGCACTTATTTAAACCTCCATATGTTTCTATATACAACAGAGGACTAATGACTTACTAATGTCTATGCTGACCACTCCTGAAGTTTACCATTTCTTGAGAAACCTCTGCTCTTAGTAAAAAATGGTGCTGTATAAACAGAAGCTATGTCTGCTCCACTGACATTTTACTACATTTTAACATTTCTCAAAGTCTAGAGTTCTTACACTAAAAGTTACTGCAGTTATTCTTTACTCACTATGGCTTCCATAATGTTTGGTGCTCCTAGGAATAATAGACGGATGCCTTTTGAACCTGACATCACAAAAGATGTGGTCTCTTCACTTGCTAGGGGAGGCACAGGTCCACAGAAGGTTCAAGGAAAGTGGTCCACGGCACAGTAATATGCTGCAGTGTTCTAAGTCATGTGCTTTCACTCACACAGAGAAGAACACGTAGGCTGTCAGCATATGTCCTTGGACTACAGTAGCTTCTCTTTCTTACGTACAAAATTGAGTCGCATTAACTTTGGCTTTAGCTCTTCTAATCCAAAGCAGAGTATGGTTAACTTCAAAAGAGTGGGAGTGACACAATGTAAAGGGACATTCTAGCTGTTTATGTTTTCATATTAAAAGTTACACAAAGAGAGGCCATGCTATCTCTTTAAAAACAGATAACTTTCTCTTTAGCTGTCATGATTTCAATGGGGACTTTCAATGAAATTCTGGAGAGGTTGTGGAGCCTCCACACTTGAAGATACTCAAAACCAAACTGAAAAAGGCCCTGGGCAAACTGTTCCAGTTGACCCTGCTTTGAGCGTGGAGGCAAAAGACCTCCAGAGGTCTGTTTCAAAATCAACTATCCTGTGATACTATGAAATTAATATTAAGAAAAAGATTAATTATTTATATAGATAGATTCATTTACTCTGACTTTTCTAAATCTCTTATTTGGAGATGTTTTTTCTTTGAACGTAGAGTCAAAACAGATGTACAGAAGAGATGTGGTTGGATGAGACTGAAGACTGTTAAATTTTAATAAAATTTCACTGATGGATTCCTACAACATTTATGAAAACCTTCCAGAACAAGCATCAGTATTTGCAGTTATCCAGAAATACAGATCATCCTTTTAATTTATACTTTTCAAGTATTGCCCAGTCTTTCCACTCTTCTTTGTTGATGGACCAGTATAGTAGGATACAAGCGTTGTCATGTATGTGTGTTCAACGTGCAAGGTGACTAAGCCCTGCCACAGCTTCTTTTGTTAGACCTTCCTTTGTTACACCAGCCACCAGGCATAGTGACACGCAATGCATACTGTAAAACTGCTGATAATGTGAACATATTCTGAGGAGTTTGCTTTTTTCCTGTCAGAAGACATTCACATCCGGGTGACTTCAGTTTTAGTCCTGGTCTATGATATGTCTTCTCAGATACTGTAGAACACAGTCTTTACAGTTAATGATTATAAAAGAACTGAAAGGGCACTGGATGGAGAAAATGCTACAGTCATCTAAAAACTGCCTCTCTATATACTTCAATGTCCATACCCAGTCTCTCTTAAAAGCTCTCTGCTACTGAAATTATTTTTTTTCTTCAGCAATGGGAAAGGGAAATAACTGCCATTTCTATACTACCAGAATAATGAAAAACAAGTTTCAGCTCTGCAATTAGACATACTAAAATGTAACTGCAAAATCTTCCACAAAAATTAAATGTTAACTCCGTATGAAACACTTTTGTGGTTGTCTTTCTTGTGTTGCACAATTACAGAGAGAGGAGCAAAAATGTACAGTGCTGATTTTCTAAGGAACTGAGGCTTATACAGTTGTGCTGTCTGCTGTCTCTCCTCTCCAATAACTTTTGAACCTGCTGGAAAATGATCAAGTTTGCTGAGGGAATGGAAGGAGGAAGCTCAGCTGAAATATCTTTTCAAGGTTTGTGAATATCAGCAGCTGAATAGCAGACAGGCTGACATACTCTGCCGAACAGAAAACTGCAACTAAATGACTCTTTGAAGGGGGTGGAATGATGATATCATTTTTTACAACAATACTATATTCTCCTTGAAAATGCTGGGAGAGACAACAATTTGAGCCATTCGGCCTTTGCATTTAAGAGGGTTTTTTTGTTAATTATTTTACATGTCTTCTGAAAAATACATACAAATCTCTGAGAATGAACATACAATCTCTTCTAAAATATAGGCAATGGCCACAGGCAATGCAAGGAGTTAAACCTGTTGGATTTTGCCCAGTAGTTTGTCTTACTCTGTATAGTATTTGTAGCCACTGGCTGTTCCTTTATGGTCTAATAACACTGATTTCAGTTTGAGAGCAAATGTAAAGGCGAAGTATAAGTTTAGGGCACACTATAAAACCCAAATCAAGTTTCAGAAATAGATTAAATATTTACAGTATCAGTGGGTGTCTGTAGAAATTGTAGATACTTTCATCGTTGGCATGAAACTGAAATAAAACTGAAACTTAAAACACTTGACTTTAGATCTCTGATTTTGATCTCTGTGATGTGCTAAGGTTTCCTCACCCAACATCCTTTTCAGAGGTAAAGGATACTGGTCAGGTCTGACAGGTCTCTCTATTCCTTTACAAGATCAGTCCCCTTTGTGAGCTGTATATGGAAGATTGCTCTTCCCCAAACATATCTCAAATTTCTAGCTCGTGGTATACCTTTATCCACAAGGCATTTGCCCTTTTCCCTAACCACCTCAAGACATTGTGGATAATAATCCTATTGTGAAATTTGTCATCTTTGTGATAGCATGAAGGCAGAGGGGCTCATTTAGTGTAATGTTCTGTCTTGAAGACAAGATATGATCATGCAGATCTACATTTGCAACTATTTTTATGTTAAAAAAGATATAATTCTACATGATGACACTTCACAAAAATTGTATACAAAATTCAGATGTATGGAGAGAAAGCAGAATAAGCTTCAATGAAGCATTAAATGCATCAGCTCTATTTATTCTGAACAATATTTTTTCTGATATGTGGGTCACAGCTCCTGTTACTAATACAGCACGTGGTTACAATGCAACTCCATTTTATCGCTGTTACATATTTTATAAAGTTTGTTTGCTTTTGCTCCAGCAATTATATCCTGGCTACTTCAAAATGGAGTCCCACCTTGTAACTTAAAGCATGGATGGAGTATGGTTTTTATTCAACAGTGCACTCATGTGGCAAAACTTAGAAAGAACAGTGTATTACTGGATTGGTTATGAGATTACTGAAGATTAAGGACAGGCCTGATCTCAAAACTTGTGAAGACTTCTGGCCTTACATATTGTTAGGCCAAAGACTGACGGGAAAGGGGAAGCCACTGCTTGAGTGTCCTGTAGGAAGAGGCCCAAGAATCCTGCTTGGAAGAATTTTCCCATTTGATTGACCTAGTGGTACCAAGTGGTAAGCAAGTGTTATCGGCTGAATATCCAGAAGCCACAAAGCTGCTAAACCTGCTGCCAGTCTAATCTGCTTATAATTAATTTCTACTAGAAATTCCCACTGTAACTTGGCTGGTTGCTTTCTATCATCTTCAATCATGCTTTTTCCACAGTTGATTTACTTGGAGTATTGTGTACAGTTCTAGTGTCCTCAACATAAAAAGACATAGAACTGTTGGAACAAGTCCAGAGGAGGAACACAACGATGATCAGGGGGCTGGACCTCACATATGAAGAGAGGCTGAGGAAGCTGGACTGAATTTAGTCTCTGTCTCAAGTACTGTAACTGTGTCGAATGTGTCTGTGGGATCCCCAGTGTATGTGTATGTGAAATTAATAATGGGAAATCAACAGAGTGAAGAAATCTTGAAAAAGAATCCTTTAGGGAGTATTTTGGCACATTGGAAAGAACTGGGAGGGTTTCCTGGGGGCTTGGTAAACAAGAAAACTTTGATAAAATACTGTAACCAATGGTGGCCTTTGTATACTTTGGAAGATCAGGAAAAATGGCCTAAAAATGGAACTCTGAACTATAATTCATTGTTACAATTGATATTGTTCTTAAGGTGACAAGGAAAATGGGATGCAGATCTGTTTTTCACTTTAAGAAACCACCTGGAATGACAGACAGAATGCGAAATTCACATAGCTCTGCCAGATCCCCTAATTTCGGCTTTGGAAAAGGACAGGGAAAAGCAGAAAGCTAAGCTGGAGAGATGTTGTTCAGCCTGTGATATTGGGGAAAGATGTTTAAAGTTAAAACAAAAAAGAAAACCAGAAAAAAACCTAGAGTAATGGGGAAGATCTCTGCATCTGTCCTATCTGATATTGATAAGGAAGAATGTCACTGGCAACAAGCAGCAGAATCACAGAGTTAAGAAAGGGTTAAAACAGAACGAACGTAAGGGGAAAGGAGGGGAGCTCGAAGCTCCTGTGTCTGCGTGTGGGATGAGTGCTGGGGCAGATGGACAGGTAGGAACAGACATGTTAACAGACAGGACTGAGGGCTTGTTCGGTAAATGTGGATGGGAGTGAAGGAGGAAGCAGGGAGCGCATATAGGAACTGGGAACAGGTAGAGAAGAAAAAGCTGAGTCATGCTATAGCCATGGCTATGGTAGCTGCTTTGGGACAAGTAGAAACTGGTGGAGGGACTAATGTGAGATGACGAGGCAGAGGTGGAGGAGGAATGTCAGGCAGAGGTGAAAGACTGAATTCTCCTATGGGACAAGATCAGTGCACATACTGTAAGGAATTTGGATGTTAGAAGTGAGACTGCCCTAAAAGAATACCCATCAGGTTGCTTCGGTGACTGAATTAGAACTAGACTGACAGGGACCTGGAGAATCTACCCTAGCAGATCCACTGGTAAAACTAAAGCTAGGGATTAGAGAAAATGAAGTGGAATTTTTAGTGGCTACACGAGCAACATATTTGGTGTTAAATCAGAGGGAAAAGAATTTGTTACAGCTGTGGGAGCTACTGACTGCCAAAAAAAAACCAAAACCAAACATCCTTTCTGAAACAGTTGAAGTACAAATTGGGAAAACAAAAAACAAATAGGAATGTATAAATTTTTATGCATGCCAAATTCTCCAAAATCTTTATTAGGGTGAGAAGCAACATTTAAAGAAGGCAAAATGAAATTAAGAGTTAGAAACAATCAATTAATTACAGTTTTGAGTGTATCTTTAATTCAACAGAAAAGCAAACAGAAGGACCTCCCTGAAATAGAAGAAATCCTTAATCAGGTATATCTGGGAGTATGGGCACCTGAAGTTCCAGGTAAGGTGAAAAATGCTTTGCCTGTTAAAGTAGAAATAAAAAGGCAGGGCCTGTCCAATTAGAATAAAACAATATCCCTTAAAATTGCAGGATCAAAAGGAATTAAAAAATCAGTGATAAATTTTAAAACATAGATTATTAACTGAATGTGAATTGGAATATAATAAAGAAATCCAATGGGAAAAGTTGCAGCTTGGTTCAAGATCTCAGAGATATCAACAAAATTGTGGAGGATATTCATCCAGTAGTAGCTAATCCGTATACCTTATTGACTAAATTGAATAATAATCAGAAATGGTTTGCCGTCTTCGATTTAAAAGACACATTCTTTTGTTTACCATTGGCCAAAGAAAAACAGAATTTATTTGCTTTCGAATGGGAAAATCCTGACATGGGAAGGAAAACCCAATTAACTTGGATGGTATTACCTCAAGGGTTTAAAAACAGCCCAATGATTTTTGGAAATCAGTTAGCACCGGAACTAGAATCATGGAAGCCACCTACTCAGACGGGAACTCTGTTACAATGTGTGGATGACCTATTAATTGCCACAGAAACAAATGAAGAATATGTCCAGTGGAATTATTGAATTTTCTGGGTCTGAATGGTTATCGGGTATCCAAACTAATTCAAACCTGAGTCTCCTACTTAGGATATGAAATAACAGGAGGACAGAGAGAACTTGGAATTGCTAGAAAAGAAGCCATTTGCCAAACTTCATGACCGTTGACTGTCAAGGAGCTCAGGATGTTCCTGGGAATGACCATATGGCACAGACTTTGGATCCATGATTATGGTGTTCTGGTAAGACCACTATATGAACTGTTACAAGGAAATCCTCCCTCTTTAGAATGGACTGATTCAGCAGAGGAGGCTTTTAGAAATTTAAAAACAGAGTTAATGAGAGCTGCAGCTCTGGGACTTTCAGATGTGACTAAACCCTTTTGGCTATATTCTTACGAAAAACAAGGAATAGCCTTAGGGGTCCTCTCTCAGAAATCAGGACCCTATAAGAAGGCAGTGGCATATTTTTCAAAACAGCTGAATGAAGTAAGCAAAGGATGGCCCAGATGCCTAACAGCTGTGGCGGCAATTGTCATGAATATTGAACAGGCTTCAAACTCACCTTGGGACAAAACATCACTGTATCAGTGTCCCATGTTGTATCAGCAGTCCTGGAACAGAAAGGAGGCCATTGGTTATCGCCTTCATGTTTTTTTTTAAAATACCAGGCCAACCCTTGTGGAACACGATGACATAGAAATTATAGTCACTAATGTTGTGGATCCATCATCGTTTTTGCAGGAAGAACTGACAGAACTACTAACACATGACTGCTTGGCCACTTATAGAGACTGTGTATTTGAGCCAACCATATTTGAAAGAGAAACCTCTGGAACATGCTGACTCTTGGTTTACTGATGGTAGTACTTTCATGAAAAATGGTGAACAGAAGGCAGGATATGCAGTTACCACCACTTCACAGATAGTAGAAGCTAAACCTTAACCCGCAAACACCTCTGCCCAAAAGGCGGAAATAAAAGCATTAATGAGAACCCTGCAATTGCCTAAAGGCGAAAGGATAAATATTTGTACTGATTCATTCTGAATATACATTTGGTGTGGTCCATGCACATGGTGCCATCTGGAAACAAGGACTTTTGAACACAAGGGAAACTGATTAAACATGCTACAGAAATTCTGTGGCTACTGGAAACTGTTCAACTACCTGAGGAAGTAGCTATTATGCATTGTAGAGAACATCAACAAGGTGACTTTAATCAGGAAATTGGAAATAATTTGGCCAATTTTGAAGTCAAATGGGCAGCTGAACAATCTAAAATCATGTCCTTAATCCCCGATGGCAAACTAACAATTGAAAAATCTAAACCTAGATATTCAAAAGAGGATAGGAAGTTGATTGAAGATCTGAAAGGACAGGAAAACAAAGAGGATTGCATTCAGATACCTGATGGGCGAATTGTAATTCTCTATAATCAACTCTGGAAGCTAGCTATGAGGAACATAATGAAACTCATTGGGGTAGCAACTCTTTATATAAATACTTACACAAACAAATTGTAGTAAGGAATCTATACACCATAGTTCAATTGGTGATAACACAATGTCAGATCCGTTGTAAGAATAATCCTAAAACTGAAAATAGAAATCAAATAGGGACAATTTGGAGAGGAAGTAATCCACAACAGCAGTGGCAAATAGATTTTTCTGAATTATCGAGACAAGGAAGCTATTGATATATGTTGGTGTTAACAGACAGTTTTTCAGGCTGGGCCGAAGCATTCCCTTGTAGAATAAATAATGCAGGACAAGTAATCAAAATGTTATTAAAGGAGATACTACCTTGTTTTGGAGTACCAGTGGCAATTTCTTCCAACCAAGGCTCGCACTTTAGTGCAAAATTGTTACAAGAAATTAGTAAAAAATTAGAAATTGATTGGCAACTACATGTTCCATACAGGCCTCAGGCCAGTGGGCAAGTAGAAAAGATGAACAACAGATTAGTAAAATATGTCAGGAAATGAATTTATGTTGGTACTAAGCTTTACCACTGGCTCTATTAAGAATTCAAACTAAACTTCAGTTGAAAGAAGAGGTTAGCCCATTTGAAATACTATATGGAAGACCATATCAATCCCAGTCTAAAGGAGAAAGTCTTCAGGAAGTGGGAGAAGGCTATCTCCAGCAATTTCTGGTCAATCTGAGAAAACAATTAGGAGAAAGAAATAAAAGAATATTAGGGACAAGAGTGAGAGTTTTGGATTATCCGATTCACCCTGTCAGATCTGGAGACTGGGTTTATATTAAAAACTTTTCAGGAGATCATTTACAAAAGAAGTGGAGCGGACTGTACCGGGTATTATTGACTATCTTTTCAGCATTGAAGACAGAGGAACAACCTGCTTGAATACGTTATTCAAGAATAAAGAAAGCACCAGAGCCAGAGAAGATATGGCAGATAGAACCTTCAGGACCCTTACGTATGAAATTGTCATAATTTGGATTTATGTCATAATTGGAGTACAAGCCTGGGACCAAAATTTATACTTGAAATTAATTGCAGGAATATTAGTATTAATTGTTTCAATATTGATTACTTGTGGCATGATATAATGTTACTTCTGGTGTTGTAAACGATCTATGATAAATTATGAAGATTGGAAAAGGAATGAAATCAAGCATCAGGTAGAAACAGGAAAATATTTCAAAAAGACTCTAAATGGTAATGGAAGTATATAAAGTGTTGCAAAAGAATTTGCAAAAGGACAGAAAAAGGAGGGATTTGAGACAAGAAGGCACAAAGTGAAATGCAAACCTTTGTGAATAAGTAGAATCAGTTCTAAGTAACGTTAAGTTTGATGGCTTTGTAACAGTAGCCATGGAAAATAACCAACAGACGTTCCAAAGAAGAAAAAAAAAACAGTAAGAATGCAGCTAGAGAACGTAATGAGAATCCTTGTATAAGACAAACCGCTGTAGTTGGCATAGTTTAAGGTCCTTACGACCTTGGTACAAAAGTAAGTGTAAGAAAAACAGGACATGTAGATAAAGAGTATCTGAAACTAGCAGATGTCCAGGATGGGCTGCAGCTAAGCTAACTGATAAGTAGGACAGGATGATTATGTCTGCAGTGTTGCTGTACCAATTAAGCTGGTGTAAGCGTTACCTACTGTGCGTGCTTCAAAGACTACCAAAAGTGATGAAGATTGTTGGAGGAAGTAAACAACCCCCAAAGACCACCACCACATTTTTGTACATATGTGAGGAAACTTTCTAGAAGAATGATGTAATGCATAAGTAGTCTCATGCATATGTATGTATGTACATAATGACTATGTATGATTAGCAACTATATAAGGATGGCTTGTTTAGCAATTTGGGGAGACACACTAGAAGCTATCTCTGGATCTCCTAGCGCTATAATAAAGAATACCTGCTTGTCAACTTAAACTTTCGTGGCAAGTTCCTGGAGATTTCTCTGAATCACTGTTCAGCCTGGAGAAAAGAAGGCTGCATGGAGACCTCATAGCAACCTTCCAGTGTCTGAAAGGGGTCCTATAAGGATGCTGGGGAGGGACAGCAAGCTCACTGCCCTGGACTTCAAAAGAACAGAATTTGGCCTCTTCAGGAACCTGCTTAGGAGGGTTCCAGGGGATATAGCCCTAGAGGGCAGGGGGGCCCAAAACACTTGGTTGATATTCAAGGATCACCTGCTATAAGCTCAGGACTGTTGCAACCCAACTAGAAGGAAGTGCAGCAGGAGGGCCAGGAGACCTCCTTGGATGGATAAGGAGCTGCTGAGGAAAACTCAAATTAAAAAAGAGGCTTATAAAAAGTGGAAGCAAGGACAGGCGGCCTGGGAAGAGTACAGCGATGTTGTCCAGGAAGCTAGGGACCAGGTTAGGAAAGATAAGGCCCAGTTAGAATTAAACTTGGCTAGGGATGTTAAGGATAACAGGAAGGGATTCTACAGGTACACAGCAAATAAAAAACAGACTAGAGAGAATGTAGGCCCCCTCAGGAAGCTCTCGGGAGAACTGGCTACACAGGATTTGGAGAAGGCTGAGGTTCTGAATGACTTCTTTGCCCCAGTCTTCACTGGCAAAGGCTCTGACTGCACCACCCAAATCTTGGAAGGCAGACGCAGGGACTGTGAGAATGAAGACCTTGCGCCCACTGACGGAGAGGATCTGGTTCAAGACTACCTTAAAAATCTGAACGTGAACAAGCCCATGGGACCTGATGAAATCCATCCGTGGGTCCTGAAGGAGCTGGCAAATGAAGTTGCTAAGCCACTGGCCATCATATTTGAAAAATCATGGCAGTCAGGTGAAGTTCCTGACGACTGGAAAAAGGGAAATATAACCCCCATTTTCAAGAAGGGTAAAATGGATGACCCGGGGAATTACAGACCAGTCAGTCTCACCTCTGTGCCTGGCAAAATCTTGGAGCAGACTCTCCTGGAAGGCATGCTAAGGCACATGAAAAACAGCAAGGTACTTGGTGACAGCCAGCATGGCTTCACTAAGGGGAAATCCTGCCTGACCAATTTGGTGGCCTTCTATGCTGGCGCTATGGAACTGATGGACGGGGTAGAGCAGTTCATGTCATCTACCTGGACTTGTGTAAAGCGTTCGACACTGTCGCACACGACATCCTTGTCTCTAAATTGGAGAGACATCAATTTGATGGATGGACCACTCGGTGGATAAAGAACTGGCTGGATGGCCTCACACAAAGAATTGTGGTCAATGGCTCAATGTCCGTCTGGAGACCAGTAACAAGTGGTGTCACTCAGAGATCAGTGTTGGGACCGGTCTTGTTTAACATCTTCGTCACTGACATGGACAGTGGGATTGAGTGCGCCCTCAGCATGTTTGCCGATGACACCAAGCTGTGTGGTTCGGTTGATACCCTGGAGGGAAGGAATGCCATCCAGAGGGACCTTGACACACTTGTGAGGTGGGCTGATGCCCAGTCACAGCTACAGGTTGGGCAAAGAAGAGATTCAGAGCAGCCCTGCGGAGAAGGACTTGGGGGTGTTGGTTGCTAAGAAAATGAACATGGGCCGGCTTCAGTGTGTGCTCGCAGCCCAGAAAGCCAACCGTATCCTGGGCTGCATCAAAAGGAGCGTGACCAGCAGGTCGAAGGAGGTGATCCTGCCCCTCTACTCTGCTCTCGTGAGACCTCACCTGGAGTATTGTGAGCAGTTCTGGTGTCCTCAACATAAAAAGGACATGGAACTGTTGGAACAAGTCCAGAGTAGGGCCACAAGGATGATCAGGGGCTGGAGAACCTCCCATATGAAGATAGGCTGAGAAAGTTGGGGCTGTTCAGCCTGGAGAAGAGAAGGCTGCGTGGAGGCCTCAGAGCAGCCTTCCAGTATCTGAAGGGGTCTTATAGGGATGCTGGGGAAGGACTGTAGTGACAGGACAAGGGGTAAGGGGTTAAAACTTAAACAGGGGAAGTTTAGATTGGATATAAGGAGGAAATTCTTTCTTGTTATGGTGGTGAGGCACTGGAATAGGTTGCCCAGGGAGGTTGTGAATGCTCCATCCCTGGCAGTGTTCAAGACCAGGTTGGACAAGGCCTTGGGTGGCATGGTTTAGTGTGAGGTGTCCCTGTCCATGGCAGGGGAGTTGGAACTTGATGATCTTAAGGTCCTTTCCAACCCTAACTATTCTATGATTCTATGATTCTATGACTCTTCATTAGGGACTGCAGTGATAGGACAAGGGGTAATGGGTTCAAACTTAAACAGGGGAAGTTCAGATGGGATCTAAAGAAGTGCTTTCACTGTGAGGGTGGTGAGGCACTGGAATGGGCTGCCCAAGGAAGTTGTGAATGTTCCATCCCTGGCGGTGTTCAAGGCCTGGCTGGACAGAGCCTTGGGTGACATGGTTTAGTGTGAGGTGTCCCTGCTCATGGTAGGGGGGGCTGGAACTTGATGATCTTAAGGTCCTTTCCAACTGTAACCATTCTATGATTCTATGATTTCATATCCAGATATGTTGCAGGAAGACCTCCACAACTTCTGTTCCCCTGATGACAACCCTCCACCTTCATCTTGGAGTGCGAATTAGACTAACTGAACACTCTTTCTGAGGTAAGCTATCAGTGGAAACACAAGACAGCATTCCCTCTCTTTTGCACCAGTACATGCTGGTCCACTGTGGGCCCAGTAAAAAAGGCATTCTGACACTGCAAAGTATAATTTAAAATGCAATTTATTAGAGTTAATGCCATAAATAGAGAACTGCTACCTTACAGCATTTCAGATGCGTGAACCACAAGCAGTGCAGCATCAAAAGGCCTCTGATCAGAGTACACCATGAAGACCCTGTCTGTGAAAAGGCTCCCCCATTATGACCATTAAATCTCTTAGAGGATTTTCTTAAAAAAAACCCACAACTCTAGTCATCATTTCTCCCGTCAAACAGAAACAATATTCACACATTAACTTCTCACTGTTCTTTTAGACAGAGGCATGATCATCAGCACGGAGTGGTGTAATTGCCAGTACAACATGGGAGCTGCCCACAACTCCTCTAACAGTGAGCTGGCTGAGTTTATCCTGTGGCCATGGGACACCTATAGCACAACACAGGCCTGCAGGTCACCCTGTTTGTGGGTACACTCAGTTAACTGTTGCACTGATCACTAAGGCCTCAAATGCACAATGGCCCTCCAGGCAGGATCACCTTCCCCCAGTGTGGAAGCATGCTGCAGCCTCCTATTCCAATACCACACCTGGCATGCTCAGGTGTCTGACTTCACAAGTTTGGAGTATGCAATTCAAGAGATTCTGAAGGATAAAAACAGGTAGTTCTAACATCAGTAAGTGATCAGGAGAGATGGCAGGACCTCAGGGGTCAACCTTTTTGCACAGGCTGTACATTGTAGACTGGGGCTGGAAAATGGGGCTAGAGGGGTCTTTTGCTAACCTTGTGGGTCCCAAACTTTTGTCATGTAGGCACAGCCTGCAAGGAGGCATAGCACCTGAGTGGTACCATCCCCACAGCCTCTGCTCAGGCTCCTTCCACAAAAGCAGCTTGACAGAACCATTTATGAAAGCCAACTGTGATCAAACGGAATGAAGGAGGTGGAAATTTTGCAGTGTCCCTAGAATGAGGAAGTGCAGTAAGAACAGGGGAGTGGTTCTGCATTTATCTTGCGAAGTCTGGTTTGTTCCTGTCAAGATGTCATGCACAGGGCACAGGGTCTCCGAAGTGATCTCTGCACCAAGTTACCTTGCAGAATGTGTGAATGGCCCTACAGCCCTGAACTTTTAACTCATACATGTTGATGGGATGAACTCAAAACTCGGCCCACTCATTACTGTTCCCCGGGCGCTTACTACTACTGTGCCGTCCCCTGGAGCCCTGCAACGCTCTTCAGTATGTCGTTGTAGGGGTGATCGGGGCTGGAAGATGCTGAAGAGCAAATCTGAAAGGGCTGCAGGTGCACCCCCAGCATGGCTCACCGCAGTTCCTCACAAACCCCTAACTCCTCGAGTAAGCGCTTCAGGCGGCAAGAACCGAGAGCTCTCACAAACTCCCTCACATTAACCGCCGTTTTTAATGCAACACCTTGAACGTTCGGGAAAACCGTTACGTGGGTGTTTGTGTCCTTGCGAGGCCGATGGCTGCCGCGATGCGCCAGCAGCACCACCACCATGCGAAGTAACACCCCCGAGCACGACATTACACCGCCATCTCCGTCCCGTCCCATTTTCCCTCATAAACCCGCGCCCCGCCCCGCCCCAGGCGCCCTTTGATGACGCCAGCTCACCTGGCGCCCAAGCCCCGCCGCGCGCCGCCGGTCGAGCGCACGCGCGTTAGGTGAGGCGCTGCGTTCCTTTCTTCGACCTGCTCTCCCTTCCCCCTTCCCGCCGACCGTTAAGTGGCCCCGCTGCCAGCTCAATCGCTGCTGCTGCGCTGCGAGGCGAGGCGAGGACGGGAAGGGACGGGAGAGGAGCGGAGCATCCGCAGCGCAGACACGGCACCGGCCGGCCGGCCTCTGCGCCTCCCTTCAGGAGGCCGCGGGCGAGTGGAGGAGGGAAGCCCCGTCATGGCGGGGGCGGCGCGGGCAGGGAAGGGGACGGGAGAGCGATGCGCGGGTGTCCACCGCGGGAGGCTGCCCCTGCAGGCGAGCGCGGTCCCCAGGCGGGCGGGGCCGCACGCAGGCCCGGGCGCGCCCGCCCGCCCGAGGCCCGGGGAGGCAGGCGCCAGGGAGAGGCGGGCCAAGCCGGCGGCAGGCCGCTGCCTCCGCCCCGGCAGCCGAGGCCCGCCCTCCCCCCGCAGCTGGGGGCAGGGCTGAGGTCGTCGCGGGGGAGCGTGGTGAGGGACTGAATAGTGTCTCTCTGCATAGGTGAGCCCGATGTCGATTCGCCGGCTGGGCGAGGGGGAGCGCGGCGGTCCCTAAGTGATGCTGAAGAGCCGGTCCCGTGCCGGTAGTCGCCCCGCAGCCGGCGAGTCCCCGTGCGTGAGCGGGGTGGGAGACATGGACTCGGCAGAGCCCGCGGGCGCCGCGGCTGGACACTTCTCGGCGGATACGCCCGCGGTTAGCCGCCTTGGCGGGGAGGAGGAGCCGGACAAGGAGGAAGACGAGGAGGGAGGGAAGAGCGGCGGCTGCTCCTGGGAGCAGAGCCTGAATCCCGAGCTGCAGCAGGGATACCGCATCTTGCGTGAGTTTCTCCTGGAGAAGTACCGGCCTCTGACAGCACCGTTTTTGAAGCCCCTTGCGGATCAGGCATCCATCAGGGAAGAAGGAGCTGGCTCCCTCTCGGGTTGTAAGAGCAGTCACTCATTTCAGCAGTCGCCAGCTGGAATGTGGTTGTTAAAGATGGAAGAAAAATTTTCCAGTGGGCAGTACACGGGGATAGCAGACTTCGTGGGTGACTTCCGGCTAATGCTGGAGACTTGTTACCGACTGAATGGTGTAGATCACTGGCTCTCCAAACAGGCCCAGAAGCTGGAGATGATGCTGGAGCAGAAGCTGGCGCTGCTGTCCCGGTAGGTGTAGAAAGCATAAAAGGGGGCCAACCACGTGCTGTTTACGTAAAGTAGGAAAAGAGGGTGTGTTTGATTATGTAAAAAGTACTATTTGCATGGGTTAAAAAAACCCAAACCTCACAATAAAATACTTGAGAACTCTCAGTGCTTACACAAAGAGGAATGTTTCCTGGTGGGAACTATTCAAATACAATTCAGTCTCCTTTGGAGATTCCAAACCTGAAAATACCAAAATATAAAAAAAGTGTTCAGCGTTTCTTGGTTAAGATTTTCTGAAAGAAAGTCTTCAGAAAGAAGCGGTTTAAAACTGGAGGCAGACTTGTTTAGACAAGATGTCAAATGCTCTTTTCTTTGTTTTGTTCTGCCAAAAGCAAGTGAAACCCAAGCTTTGCATAAGCATCTGGCTCTTCAAAATTATTTCTACAGTCTGAAATTTTTAAGGTCTTTAAAACAAGTAGGAATAAATTCTTGAGCCAAAGTATCTGCTTTGAAATAAAAAGGGTTTGTTTTTTTTTTTTCTTTCTAATAATCATAAAATGAAAGATAATGTTTGGCATGTTATCGTCTTAAATGGCAAAATGGAAATTTTGGTATGTTTAAATATAAGCCCGTGGCAGGAACTTGTTTATCAGCCAAAGCAGCTGAAGCAAGGAAACCTGTCAAGGTACATTCTAGAAAGTCCAGCTTAAATCATGACTGAAATGCAGTCTCTCAGGAGTTTAACATAGGCAGAGGGTGAAGGTGAAGAAGGAACAGTATTGAGAAATGCATAAAGCTGTGCGTGTCCATCAACCTTAAACTTGCTACTGACACAGTATTGGCCGCCAGCTGGTAAACGGGACCTTGTTTTGTGTAGCAGGAGCACTTGAGAAGTGTGGTGCAGAACTCAATAACTCAGAGTGAATGTATTCCGTATTGGTGTAGCAACACTATATTTGAAACTGATTTTGTTCAACAACAGTTCTGGGACAGTGTGGGACTAGAAGGGAAGGAGCTGAATCTAACAGAGCATGAATGTTGCTAGTCTGCTTGAGTAAAACTTGATTAAAAAAAAACAGGTCAGAATTCCTGGCTTAAGAGAATTACTGCTGGATAGCTAACCAGATGCAGCCTGAAGATTTGTGCCAGGTTCCCTTTATATGTTGTGCTGACTGTAACATCTCAACTGTATGGAATTGATAGGCATTTTGTGGAGATCTCTGTTGGATTAGATGCCTACTCATTGGATTCAGTAAGACCTAAGAATGCTCAATGCCTTTTTATTAGAAACTACAGAAGAAAGTGAAGTCAATTTAGGTATTGTCATTATATCACAGTATATGTATTTACTAAATGCAGTTGTCATTCTTTCACAAATGCAGTCTTTATTCAGATAAATATTAAGAAATATTAAACAGGCAATCCTGAATTTTTGATATTAACTCTTCAGAGATTTGTAAATATTTTTTGTCTGTATACACTCACTTGGTAAAAGTTTCTAAGAACTAGGTATAGAAAGGATTAGGGAATCTAGAAATCTCAAAATTCTTTCATAATTTTTGTTCAGACAGACTTGTTTGAAGTGTTTAACAGAAATAATTTTATTAGTAAAATGGAATTCAGGAACTACTTCTTGGAATAATCATTCTTGTTTCACTAGGGCAGTATTTTCCTCAGTGAGCCCCATCAAGTGAGTCAGGGTTTGTTGCATGACTCAGATACTGCAGACCATAGAAAAATCACTTTAGAGCTGGAGGTTGGACTTTTTTTACCCCGTCACCTCAGATGTTTTCAGAGGTGTGATAGAGTGTTACTTCTCATACCAGTTTTGCTAGAGTACTTTGGAACAGTGTAAGATACAACTTTACAGGCAAATTTATAGTGTTATGCTTTTTGATCTTTTTTAACTTTTAACAAAACTAAACTGCTTTTTAACACACAGCCCCTCTGACCCAAATCAACAAGTGCACCACCCCCCCACCCCACCCCCCCCCCAGTATTTTTAGGTGTCTTCTAAAAATGATAGTTTCTTATCTCAAGTCTTGTGGAAGATTTTCTTTCTGATTTTTTATACCCATTAATATAAGAAGTTAAATCTCCAAATAATATTTACTTACTTGAGGTAAAGATCCACTGTTTTTAACAGATACGAAAATAATAGCTCATGTTAGCATGTTGGTTTTAATTTTTTAAATTTCTGAAGGAACTTTCAAAGTGGAAAAAATGGCAGGTGAAAACTACTTTTTTTTTCTGAGTAAGTATGCTTGATATATGAGTGGTAGTGTAGGCACTGAAGTGCTGTTGATAAGAGAAATTATAATTTTGAACTGGCTTGCTCTTCTAGGCATTTGAGAGAGAAAACTTCAATAGCTGTAACATCTAGAGGATGTTATGGGCTGGAAGATGAGAAAGGAGCAGCATGCATTTCAACAAGACGTCGTTCCATGCCTCGCAGTTTAGTAGGCTTGTCAACAGGCATGTTTGAGTCTGTGATGGTTCAGGTTCTAAGACAAGAAGAACACCTGAGAGCAAAAGAGGAAAAGAGGTAATAGGAAGAACTGTTTTGTTTCACTTTTAAATAATTATGTCTTCCTAGTTCTCTACAGGGACTAGCTCCTTAAGGCTTTTCTAGGTAAATAAATGCTGTAATGCTCTTTTGTCTGAAGTTCGTGACTAGGACTTCAGTACAGTGCATCTGCAAAACAAGAGATTAATTTTTGATTTACCACATTTTTGAAAAATTTCTGAAGTCATGTAAACTTTAAAATAAATTGACTGCTGTTATTTTAGGATTATAAAACTTCTAATAGTAACTGCAAGAACCCGCAGCAATTTCCTGTTACTTCAGTCATGGTGTATCACACCTCTTCTTGGACTGTTTTCCATGCAACAATTAGATTAAAAACTACCAGAATGCTTAATTACAGTCTAATTCTGTGATCTTGCCACTGCTTTCCTCACTGTTAGCCAAAAGCAAATTACCACTGCCACTCCTGTTATCTCACTGATGTGGAATTTAACTCTCAGTAATAAATTTAGAATGTGTATAATTAACTTTGGGATTTTGAGGTTTTCATAAATTTAAGAGGTAATTAATTCTAGGCAGTGTTTAATGTTGATTGTGATACAATTTACTTTGAGGAAACCAAAGCTTGTAAACTTGTATACTTTAACAGTAGCTTGGGGGACTGTGTTTGAACATGAAGCATGATGGTAAGACTGTATTAGTTTTAGGAAGCAAGATCTTACCAGCTTTTTTCAAAGTATACAGTTTTGTAGAAATTTCCTGTGTATAACCACTGTCACTTTGCAGGTAGTCTTCATTTTCAGCAGATTTGAGGACATGCAGTTTTGGCTGACTTGACTGTTAACCAGTTATTTTTCTGTAGAAATTAGTGAATTTTGATTCATATTACCACCTCATACTTTGCAAAATCATTAGGATTGTTATTTCTCTGGTAAAATTCTCTTTATTTGTGCTCAGTTCTGTGCTCTAGATCTCTGAACTTCATAACAGTTACGAAAAAGGACATTTTAATTACGTTTTAATTCACCTGTAGAGTCAGGATAACGTATTACCTCATGAAATAAAAATTTTGCTTTCGTACATCTTGTTTATGCACTTTTCTGCAAAACTGTTGTAATTAACAGTTAAATGCATTTATCTGGATATACTCAAAAGTCCCAGTGCAAAGGATACCCCCAGGTAGTTAATTCTACACATTAACAGAAGATCACAACTAGCTTGTGTCTTTATGTCCTGAAATTTTGTACTATAGCACGTATTAGGAAGCAATAAAAATGTGTCATCAGGTAGCTGGTTGAATATTTCTTTGATTCTGTTGATCTCCTCAGATAATCATGCTTCAGATACCTTCTTTTCTTATTTGCTAGTGGGATTTACCGCATTTTTGAAAGTAACTTGAGCCTTTCTATACCAGTTGTTTGCCAATTCACCACAACGCAGATGTTCTGGAAGTACATTGTAGAGGTGTTTTATGAAAAAGCTTGGAAATTGGGAGGCCTAGTTAGTAATACATTACCAGTGAAGATCATATCATACAGCACATACACATTTTTAGAGTGTTTTATATATGACTGCATATACTTACAACACTAAGATGGGATACTATTTTTATTAAAAAGTGGCTTTCACTTGCTCTTCATTTTTTGTAACAAAAATGAAGTTTGCTGAACTGAAATTGCATTTATACCTGTTTAAATCTTGTACTAAATCTGTAAGGAAAATTAAATATTAGATTCTGAACAATTATCTCCATCTTTTTCAGGCCAGAAATTGTTACTGCAGAATTCATATTTTAATGTATGCCAGTAGAATTCATGCTATAAACTGTATTCATAGGACTAAAGCACTGCTTTAGTGGATACATATTATTCTGTTGGTAATTAATATTGTTCTAGTTGGTCTTTCATCAGAGTTGTCAAAGAATTAGTGTCCAAATCTGTTGCTATAATACAGGATATCCTGCATCAGGGTATAGTTATGAGTGACTGGGATGGTCACATCAAATGAGTCTGTAAACTGTTCAGGATTTTAAATTCTACTGTACTGAGCTTTGCCTTCCTTTTGCTCTTTCACTGCTGCTGTTTTTCCCCATAAACCTGTGTGCAATGTTGTGGAGTAACTTGCCTGTGTGCTTGCTCATCAGTTTTGTTTGGATAGGCAGCACCTGCTGTTTACACAACATGCAGATGGGTTATCAGGAACATGCAAAAATGCTCACTTTGTAGCCATCCAGCTGACCACTCAGCATACATCTACTTTCTAGCTAGTAATTATCTTAGTTTAGACTGCTTAGTCACCTGAGCAGGAGTTACATGCTTTCAGCCCCAGGTAAGTAAGGTTGCAAATATAAGTGCCTTTCTGCAAAACTTAGGCAGATACCTAAAGAAATTGCGTGTTGAAGTCCAAGTTAATATCTAATCCTTTGCTTTAGATACGCAGACGCTCTTGTAAAGGACTGCCATCTTATGATGAATAGAAAGAAATGCAGTAAATGAAATCGTTAAAATAGTTTGTGATTATTCCCCCCCCCCCCGAATGTTGAAATTGATTTTAGAAGCTTTTATTCAGCTGTGTATTTTGGAAGACTACTTTGAGGTGTGATTTTTATCTTCTTTTCCTTAATCAACTTAATGGAAATCCTACTCCAAATGCTTTTGTTTCTGGTTTTGGGTTTTGGTGGTTTTTTTTGTTATCTAGGTATTCTTTGTAGGAAGTTCTCTTCTTCGATGTAGTTTATCTGCGTCTTGCATAATCTGTTTCATAGAAACATAGAATAGTTAGGGCTGGAAAGGACCTTAAGATCATCTAGTTCCAACCCCCCTGCCATGGGCAGGGACACCTCCCGCTAAACCATGCCACCCAAGGCTCTGTCCAACCTGGCCTTGAACACCACCAAGGATGGAGCATTCACCTCCCTCACAGTAAAAAACTTCCTCCCGATATTAATCTAAACTTCCCCTGTTTAAGTTTTATCCCGTTACCCCTTATCCTGTCACTGTAGTCCCTAATGAATAGTGTATTCCCAGCATCCCTATAGCCCCCTCCAGATACTGGAACGCTGCTATGAGGTCTCCACGCGGCCTTCTCTTGTCCAGGCTGAACAGCCCCAACTTTCTCAGCCTGTCTTCATACGACAGGTGCTCCAGTCCCCTGATCATCCTCATGGCTGTCCTCTGAACTTGTGCCAACATTTCCATGTCCTTTTTATGTGTCCTCAACATAATTGATCTCAATTTTTTCCTTATTTAGTGTTTACAACCTCCCCCAACTAATACATTTATCATGGTAGACTCAACATGTAAAAATTGTGAAGATGTCTTTGCAAAGCTAATTTCACTATTTTGCAGCCGAGAGTTTCTGAAGTGCTTCCCCCTCCGCCATGTATGTATATAAGGACATCTTATTTACTGTTCTTGTCAATCTTCTTGTTCTTTTCCTACAGTTGTTCTGTTTATCAGAACATTGACTGTCTTACTTCAGTTATCAGCTACATTTCCCTGGGGTTCTACTCAGCTGCTTGATTATGTGTTAATTAAGTAATATATTAACATACTAACTTCCATATTAGTTAACAATAAATAATGGTGGAATTGTTATATAATTCGAAGTGCTTGCCCATTGAGAGGCATTTATAGACATAGAGGTAGTTTCCTACTGAAATTTTTTAAACAACCACTGAATGCTAGGTAATTAACTGGTTGATTTCAATGGGAATAACGTACAACTTTGATTTGTTGAAAATTATGCTAGGCGAAACTATGTCTTTACCACCACTGAAAACATGACTCTGGGATAAGTTTCAGACATGTTCATTGAAACATTTAAAGAACTCAATTCTGGCTGTAAGTTAGTCATTTAAATTGCTAAATTGTGAAATGAGGTATGTGTATACAGTCAGTCTAGGCTTTTGCGAGGATGTGAACATGGAATGAAGTGTGTCCTATGGAAAAATGTATGTAAAAAAAGTATGTTGTAATACGATATAAGACATTACAGGTAAAGAACTGAGGTCACATGGGCATCTCCAAATTCAGTTTCTTCTAACTGTCAAATCTTGATCAAATTTAGAATAATGCATAATATTGCTATTTTTATACTTAGCTTTCTAGTATAATTTTAAAAAGAAAGTTTGTAGAAACAAGTATTGTAGAATTAAAGCAGTTCTCTATACCTTGCCATCAGAGTTCCAGTACCATACCATTTACCTGTGAAAAATTACTCAATACTGTAGTAGTTCAGAAGTGATGATTTGGGGGCAGGGAGGAAAGTACTATCTAGTATTTGTCTATTCTGCCCTCCCAGTGAAACCTCTTGTTGCAAGTGAGAAGGAACTAGCTGGCCAGATGTGTCTGCTGTCTAGAGAGAAAATTACAGGTGGGGAATTTTCTGGACTCTATTCTAGGGGCTATCTCTACTTGGGCATGTCTGCTGAGTTTTAAGGTCAGGTTTTATCCACTGCTGCAGACGTTGTTTTAGGAATATGCTTGTCCTTTGTTAGTCTGGAAATGCCAGCTTGACCTTAAACCTTGTAATAGTCTTGTGTTATTATTGTAAACAAAATGTGTGCCTGGAAACATGTTCCTCATAAATGTAAATAAAAGTATGAACAAAGGGTTTTTACTGTTGCTGTCAGCATAAAAGCCAGATATGTTTGTCCAGAGAACTTCTCAGTGTAAGGCTATTTGTCCTCCTAAATATGAAATGTTTCTCTCTCTCCCTCTGTCCTCTGCACTTTCTTCCTTGCTGCACCTCCTCTCTCTACTTCATCCCCCTCCTCCCTCTCAAAAAAGAAAACCAACAAAAAATGCCCCAGAAAAAAGCTATGCCTTTGAAAAGATAGGCAGCTGATAGGAAGACCTCAATAAGGAAGATGTGAAAGTGTGCAATTACTTGTATTTTCTCTTGAATGTCTACCGAGAATGGAATGACTACAGATACTGTGATAAAATGACAGCTTTTTTAAAAAAGGCAAACTTTTTGCAAGTGGAACAAGATAGGTTCTTCTTTTAAAAAAGATGTCTAAAGTAGTATAATGATTGTCATTTTATGACGCACAGTTAGAATTTTACATTTATTTATATTACTAATTGATGGTAAGTTGAAACTGCTTGTGAAGGTGGTATTTTTAGATCTACAACCTGTGTTTTTATTAAGTGATACTGACATGATTGTTTCTACAAATGTTCCATCTAACTGTCTTCATATTTAAGCGTATTTCCGTACTATTTTAATAGTAGTCACACCTTTTGAAGGCAGCAGGTTATTTGAAAATGTTTTATGTTTAGGAGGAAGGAGGGAATGGGATTTGAGAATGCTTTGAAATTCATTTTTACTTCGTATCATTTCTTCCTCTGTCCTGCTTATTTATTTCAATTTTTTTTTAAGTTATATTTATTTATAAATTAATGCAGTATTAACACATAGAAATAGAACAAAAATCACAATTAAAAAAATGCTCACTTTATACAAGCAGTATTGTTGAATCTACTGGTTTATTCATCTGGAATGGCAAATGGGCATTTGTTATTAGACCACATTCATTGTATGTTTTTGTATTAGTGCTGCAGAGTGGGGTTTTATCTTGAGATTTCATCCATTATACAGTAAAATTAGTGGTGCACTGAGAGGGTGAAGTTGAGAATTTACTGATCGGTTTGCTTTTACATTTTATTTTTATGTTTTACATGAATCTGCTTTTCTGCATTTGATAGTTAACATAAAAAACTAGGTTGCATATATGTGGTATTAAACATTTCTATTCAAATTATATTCAAGCAAATACCTTGACATTTATTTAAATTATATAAGGTAAAACATTCAGAGGAATCTTACTGTATTATGTGTCATTTTGCATACACAGAGGATGTACGTTTGAAGTTCATGGTCATGGCATATTTCTCCTGCATCCATGCTAAAATGTTGGCTAAGCTAGGTTTGTCACTTTTTTTTGCATGGAGATACATAGTTAATGCTTCAAATATACATTCTTAATGCTAGAAGCCACTATTAGCTTCATGCTCAAAAGAAAGATTTTAATATACTGTTATTCTTTGGCTAAATTTGGAAAGCTTTGAATGGATACACGACATTTTCTAGTTTTGTATGAAGAAATATAATTGGAGGTTAGAAACTGGGAAATGTAAATGCCAACAACAGGTCACGTTAGTGATGTACACAGGTGTTTGTTTCTAACAGTGGTCAGTGACAGAAGCTTCAGAGAAAATGTGAGAAAAATATATGAGAAGCTTTGAAAGAGCTCTAGAAAATGTTTCTTCTAAGTACAGCTGTATCCTAATCCTACCTTTTGGAATCTGGTTATGCCTTAAGGCAAAAATGTTAGTTTACCATTGAGGCATTAAAGGAGAATCCCTCCTGTTACTGATAAACATTGATATTCTTGTGATTCTTGCAGATGTCCTATTTTTCACTTTGGAACTAAATTAACATATTAACATATGTCCTACTAAGTTAGACCTTAAGCTACAAATAATTAATTATCTAAAGTGGAAGCATTTTTTTCATCTTAAACTTGTTGCCTTTAAATTTCATGATGAATTTACAAATAAAAGTAAACAGAAGTACCCACTCTGTCATATTACTTTTGTATATTGCTGTCGTGTTTCCTCTTGCTAGTGTTATGTGTGGATTCCCAGATCTTTCAGAAGTTTTTAACAGGCCTCTGATTACTGATGACCTCTTTCTCTGAATACCCACTATTTCTGCTCTATCCTTTTTTTTTAGATAGGGGGACCAGAACTGAATACAGTTTTTCAGGTGAGGGCACACCATTTATTAACGACATTTTATTTCTGGTGTTATTTTCCATCACATTCTTCGTGCATTCTGATATTTCGTTCCTTTTTGACCACCATTGCAAATCAACTAGTAACACACCTGTGGGTGGGAGGGAAAATGGCTTTTATATGTGAATGAAGTACTTAACAGGCAGTACACTTGTACACTGAGGGAGTTAGTTACAAGGTAGGTGACACAAGCCGCAGGACAACCGTTTGAAAGCAAGTCTTACCTGAAATTTGTTTTCAGATATTTTTATACAGATATTTGTTGGAAATACTAAATCTTGCCAAAAAACGGATTGGGGAAATGAGTGCATTTAAAAAAAAGTATATAAACCATATATTTAAAATATATAAGCCATATATTTATAAACCATATATGCCAGATATTTTCTTACCTTTTTCCTTTCTTAAATTAGTGGTAGAAGAAGTAAAAGGCTGTAATAATTTCCCATTTTGTTGCAGTGATGCATTGTGTAATCCAAAGTAAGACAAACTGAACTGTATTGTTATTTATTACTTCAGGACAAGTATGTTTGTCATGCTGTGGTTCTGGTATTTTTCTCTCCTGTTTCTTTTTGTTCTCCTGATTCCTCAATTTTCATAAACTTTCTTTTAATAGGCTGAGAGAGCAAGAAAGAAAAGAAGCAGAAGAAGCTAGTCAGAAAGAAATAGAAGAATGGGAACAGTCACTTTTAGCCCAAGCAGCACCTACAAGGATGGAGACAATGTGGGAAATTCCAGCTATTGGTCATTTTCTTTGTTTAGCACAACAGATTTTAAATTTACCGGAAATAGTATTCTATGAATTGGAACGTTGTCTTCTGATGCCTCAGTGTAATGCTTTTTTGTCTAAAATAATGACGTCTTTGTTAAGTCCTCCTCATCGCAGATCTACATTACATCGCAGGCCTCCACTTTCTTACAGGACTTGGGAAGCAGCACTCAGACAGAAAGTACGACACTGGTATACTGTTGTAGGGCAGAGTGACAATGCTAATAGCTCTGCAGAAAAACTTGGATTATGTCCCCAGTTTTTCAAAGTCCTTGGAGAAGTTAATCCCTTGGAATCAAAACCATTTCATGAGCTACCATTCTACCAAAAAGTGTGGCTGCTGAAAGGTCTCTGTGATTTTGTGTATGAAACACAGAAGGATGTTCAGGATTCAGTGCTAAGTCAGCCTATACATGAATGCAGAGAAGTAATTCTTGGTTATGACTACTTGGAGAATGCATACGTTCATTTTCCACAGTTCTGTGGTGCAGATGTTCGGATTTACAAACAAAAGCCTTTTCAGGCTCCTGAATTCCCATCTCCTCCCATCAAAGTTAGAAAAGTGTCACGTATTAAATTGGAAAAAGTAAAACGTGAATATGTGAGGAAAAGTAATGGGGAGGTTAGTTCTGGTGTCAAAGAAGAGCTGCTACATCCTTCCAAGGCGGAAGCAGAGAAGACTATGGATTCCATTGTTAGCTGTCCAGAAAAAAAAACACGTTTGGATAGCTTTAGAGTCACTACAGAGGAGATTAACTGTGACATCAAGCCCTCAAGATTCTGCGACATCAAAAAAACTGGTTGCTATAAAGAGAACTTGGGGAGTTTGAGTAGTTCAGGAGAAACTGTTGGTATGGGTGGTCACCTTAGTTCAGGAGAAGTAAAGACTGTGGAGAATGGCCATAGTTTTTCTGAAATGGCTAGAATAAAAGCTGAGATGAGTCCATTCAAGGAGAACACACTGAAAGCTTGCCAAATGCATGTCAATGGCACTCATAATGACAACCAAGATGTAAATTACCAAGAATCTGCTAAAGAAACAAT
Organism: Pezoporus occidentalis; assembly: GCF_034315485.1. Lineage (NCBI taxonomy): Eukaryota > Metazoa > Chordata > Aves > Psittaciformes > Psittacidae > Pezoporus > Pezoporus occidentalis. Next base: position 8,453,589 of record NW_026913425.1, on the reverse strand, counting down.
GCTAGAGAAGTCACTGCGAAATAATGAGAAACTAAGTAAGTTGCGGGTGAAAAAGAAGAAAAAGAAAAAAAAGAAGTTGAAGGATATTCTAAATGCAAATCTACAGAGAAAACTTGATGACTTGCAAAAAAAACGTGAGATGCATCTTCATCCATTCAAATCTTACAAAACTGAGATCCAGAACAAGTTGTTTATAATTAAAAAGAAAGCAAAACACAAGAAGCACAAATCTGGTAAGTTAGCATTTTTACCTTTAGTAAATTTAGGAGGATACAGATTTTGTTAGTTGAGTAGTCTGTGTTTTATTTTGTGAAATAGAACAGCCTTCGTGGATTAGGTTTTTCTGTTAGTGGGAAGATTTCCCATTGCAATAACACAAGCACGTAAAATAGATTAATCAGCTGATTAAACCATGATTCATTTGCAGAATGTATCTTTAGAGAACGTGTCTCATTGGAAGAGTTTGTCACAGAAATATTTAAGAAAATCTGACTGAGTGGTTAGCATTAGAGAGTGTAGCTTGAAGTTGCTTTATGCTGTCTTGTAGCAATTGTGGAAATATTTCTCCCCTTTCTGGTAATGTTAGTTTATATAAATTACAAAGAAACACAGAGTAATTACATAACATCATGAATCTAAAATCATTTCTACTGGAACTGTACAGTCTTAGGTCACCAGTCACCAAATAGTACTGCTTTTTGACTGCAGGCCTGATCAAATTTCTGCTTAGTCCAACGACTGAGATACAGAATTTATGCAGATGGCATTTGCATTGTGGATGTTGGCAGCATCTAGTTAAATGTTTCAGGTAGGTGATACATGATCCAAATTCCAGTTAGCTCACTGGAAAATTTTAAAATTAGGAGAGTGAAGTTGGAAGTCCTTAAGTCAGTTTCCATTGTCAGGTAGTATTTTAATGTTGTATAAAGCACCATAAAGCTTGGTCTGCTGTCCTGTTCATTCAGGGGCTAAGCTATCTGTGCTAGATTTCAGCAGGCTGCTTCAAACATATTTTTCGAAGCAACAGGCTTATTTTCAGAATCAGTGTAGATTGACAGGTAAATACTGGATTTCAGTTAAAAGCAGAGAGCCAAAACCAAACATCTCTGTAACAAAACTTCTAAACGTAAGGGAATTCAGAGATCTGATGCCAATGCATTTTACCTAGAAATTCAATGGAAATTTAAAGCTAAGAAAAGTAATGTTTAGATCCCAAATATTTGTGTAGAATACTCGGAAGTGTCTTACCATATAAATCACAACTTCCTCCCTCCAAAAATTTTCAATGCCCACATCTAAACATAAATTTTAAGAGTTACAGTTGAAGTTCATAGGTGCAGTATTCAGCAAAAGAAATTTATTTTACATTCACTTTTGTGACTGTTAGCTCTGGAAATATATCGCTTTCCATTTTTTAAATCAGACAACCACAAAGTGAATAATAACCTAAATTTAAAATAAGGGCTCTCTAATTTATAGAACTATTAGGAAAAAAAAAATGGAACCAAGTGACTTTTTTTTTTTTCTGTGAAAGTAGTTAAAGTTGGCCTTAGTCTTTGTTGTAACCCTCATTTTATAGCACATGCCTAAAAATGTACTTCCTATAAATGAAGCAATGCTCATAGAACAGCATGTGTAGTTTTTTAATAGATTTTTGTTTTGAACCACTGTTCTCAGGCAGTATTTGAAAGTAGCCTTTGAAGTTAATAGAGATGATATTCACTGTGATAATGGCTTTTCTTACGTGTGTCATAAAAAACCCCAAAAGTTAAAAAAAGTTGCCCGTTTGCCTCCATCTTGAGGTATTTATAGCTAAAAGCTATGTTGTGTTTTTAGAGATGAAGAGACAAATTTTTGAGTGCTCTTAGAAGAACTGTAGATACTGGCAGTGTGAGTTTAAACTTTATTCTTACAGAAATGCATCATAAACACCTATCACAGAATGATTGTATTTATAATAAAAATATATCCTATAATCACAGTGAAAATTCTCATATTTTTAATTTCTAATTTTTAGTTTGTAGCGGTTAAAAATTTTTGATCTTGAGTAGGTCCCTGACCTAATCCTAATGTATTTTAGGAACCAGATATGTTTCAAAAGATTTTATGGAACACAAGCTAGTGTTCCATACCCCTAAAACCATGAGAATTAAAACAGTAGTTATTTTAGTTTTAATTTGTATTTTTTACATGACTGAGTAGTAAATTCAACAGAATGCCAGGAACCGCTGTTTTTTTGAGTTCCATATTGTGTCATAAGAAGCTTAATGTTACCAGATGTAATTTAATACAGAAAATAATTAGTGTCTATAAGAATATCTGTAGCTGTAGACCAGTATAAGATGCCATTAATCATCTCAACTTGGTTTTAATTATTTACATTTTCATCAGAGGTCCCTGCAGGTACAGCATTACTCCCATTCGTTTGATTTTAGCCAGGAAGGAGATGTGTCAATGCAGGTGGAAATCCAGAAAAGAGTAACAGTTTTCTTTTGGCTATTCTGGTGGTATTTGCACGGTTTTGCAAACCTGTCTGCACATGGAGACATGTGTCTGTTCTGTGAGAAATTACGGAAGTTCCTATGATTCTCTCTACTTGTACTTCTCCTGTGTCTCTCACTACTTGATCTGATGGATCTAATAGTCTCTGCTAGTCATGCTCAAATGGTGTGTTTGCCATTCAGGCGGAGGACATAAAACATTCCTTTTCATCTGCAGGTGACAGACGTTGTCCTGGGCATGATACGAAAGGATCTATTTCTTTTGGTACTTTCTTTTCCTTTATCTCTTAATATATGTTCAGGCATTTCCCTTCTTATTCTGACTACTGTTTCATTGCAAACTTCAACGTCACTGGAGAAAATTTTCCGAAGACTTTGCTGTATTACAAGAAAAGAGCTTTTCTTCCGATGCTCGTTAAGTCTGTTAGTCCTGTGGCTGTTAGGCTGAAATGGACAGGATTGGATTGAATTCATACCAATGCGGTATTATTCTGTAATGTTTCATAATGTTTAATGCTAGGTAGTATTTCTCAGAGCTGTTCTGCAGTTTTATCTTCTGCTTAGAGATACGCTTATAATGTAGAACAGAGAAAGCGATTTGGTAAAACTTGTTCTGGATTCACAAAAACATTTGATTTAAATGTGATCATAGCCATAATTGCTCTTTATAATGTTCTTTAAAAGTACAGGAGGTAGAAGAGAGCATTAGGAATGTAAAATTTTTTAACAAGCTTGGCTGTTGGTTCCTTAAGGCAGCTAAGTTTAACTTTTAGTCACAGTTCGTTTTCTTGTTGAGATAATTTACACACTCCTGATTGCTGTATCAGAGGTATTCAAAAGATACTGTTCATGGATATAGACTGGTTGTGTGGTTTTTTTAGCTGAAAACTTCCTGTAACTATTTTGAGCAAAACTGACTGGAGAACATAGCCACATCAATGAGCATTTCTTACAAGTTATGGAAAGGAAGATGCAATCACTGTATTCAGTCTGTGACTTTGGAACAAGGTCGTGGTTATTACTGTGGCAGCATACTGTGCCAGTTACTGACAGAGTACTGAGTATAGTGAAAAGACAGAATCAGAGTAATTATGTAAACAAGTTGGATGCTACACATTAATTTTAGGTGTTAGATAAATTAGGCTATAAGTTGTTGAATTAGATTGTGACAGTGGTGAGGGGCTTTTTGGGTCTGGAGTATGACAGCTATGCTGAAGTAAATCATGGAGTACAGCAAAGACTGCAGTGCAAGATATGGTACAGAAGCATGAGAATTCTGTGGTTGCATGCTTGAAACAGTGATTGGATGAAATTCAGAACATCTGTAGGGTTGAGAAAATAGGAGGACTGTTTCAAACAGCCAGAGACTGCTTGAAATAACTATGGTGTCCTGAAGCAGAGGTTGAAGTGAGTGTAAGTTGAATCTCTTTTATTCCAACTGGTGTAGAAACACTAATACAGTGCACAGCTTTAGAAGAACCTTGGTGTAAATCTGATACCCTATACTTATGCTCTGAAAGATTCATAGCAGTCCACCTGCTCAAATTCTGTTTCACGCTATATTTTATACATTTTGTGAAATAAAAAGTTGCTTGAATGTGAAGAAATCAGTTTAACAGCCTAGCAGCAGTTTTGTAATGTCTGATGTACTGTGCTTGGGAGTTTAATATTTTGTCTTCAGAGTTGCAAAAAACTTCACTGTAGTGTTGCCTAGCCTCTAGGTGTTGAACAAATAGCCTGGTAACCCTGTTGAAAACATTAAGTGAGGTATTCTACCAAGTTGTAACAATGTACTTAATGCATTAAGCTGCAATGTCAGTATCTTCAGAAACATTTATCACTGAGATTTTATTGGGTTTACTTACATTGTTCTGTAAATCAGCTTTACTAATGCTCTTGTTCAGATTTGCTTTGCTATTTTGACTGTATGAAAGCATATTGTGTGGCAGTGCGGAACCTTCAAAAGTCATTAGCAATGCTTTGTTTTCCAGATCATTGTAAGTTGTATTTTCTAAAAGAGGAACTGTTAGGAGCAGGAGAGAAGATTAGCAGAATACAGAGAAAACAGGACATGCTCAGTAGTTGCCAAATCTTTGAAAGGCATGAAATGTGTCTTATAAGTTTGTGAGGTGGAAGCTGTATGACCAGCTTTTCAATTTGAGAACGTTTGAGTGGAGTTGCTGCTAGAATGTAATGAGAAAATAGGAATTCTTGCAGTTGGACAGGGCTCACTTTTTTATCGTGGCACATACTACTGATTTAGTGTTTTATATCAGAAACGTCCGTTTCCCTGTTGATGAATGGGGCTTTACTGCATGTGCAGTAGAAATTTCATTTTTATTTAGAATTATAATTAAAATATTTTTTATTAAAAATTGTTTTGTTTTCACTTTGTAATTTAATACATGAATTGACATTAATTCCTCAAGGAGGAGCCACAAGGACTTAAATATCATAGTTCATAATAAACTTACTACATCTGTGAAAATGTTCCTGTTTTCAAGTCAAAATTATTTGTTACGAGAACTTATAAATTGGTTGTATTGTGTTTGCTGCGGTAATTTACAAGTGTCAAGAGCATTTCTGTGGCTTAGTGCTTTATTTGTCTACATTTCTATGTGCCTAAAATAGGACTAGAAGTGATCTGAAATGTCATTTATTTATTCCTTTGTCTTCACCTTTAGATGGTAGGACCAACTTGAGATGCCTTCTGTTTAGTTGCATCTGATCTCCCTAGTGTGTTTTTGGATGCTCATAACTAGTGTTGGGACCTAGTTTGTATATTACCTTGTTAAGCCTGCGCATGTGTTCAGTGATCCCATCTGTGGAACTTGTTTTGGCTTGAAAGGAAAACCTAGGGCAGCCAGGCATCTTCTGGACCTGCTGAACTTAAATAACGTCTAAGAATTTTTGCAAAGCTGGCTAAGGGACTCTCGGCTAATAAAATGTCGATCTCCAAGGAATCTTAGAACAGAAGTGTTCCATTGGTGGTTATTTAAAAGGAACAAATTTGAAAGATCTGTAGATCTGGGTCTGTTTTTATTCCAATTCAGTTACCTTTAAGCAGAAAAATCCTTGAGTAAAATTAATCAAGGATCAGATTTCCAAAATAAAAATGTATCAAGATTTGCTAGTTTAAATTCTCAGACCAAAAGCTGACACATTCAGCAGAAACAAAAGAAATGGTGAGGGATGTCTGCTTCTACCAGTTACTGGCCTTGTCGCATGTAGCATAACCATACAAACGCTTCATCCATGCTGCTACAGAGTAGTCATATAGCTTCAACTTCCAGGCTGAGGCAGGCATAGATTTTGTGTTGAGGGTAAAATCACTAAGGGGTTGGACAGACATCAGCTGTGAATGACAGCTTCTCAAACCACTCCACTGAGGTCTTCAAGAGCTCCCTTACGCGTAATCCTAGGTAAAGAGATTATTTAAAATGGCTTAATTTACTTCAGGAAGTGAAGTTTCTGACAGCAGCTAGATGAATTTTGAATCACAGCACGTGGTACCTTTTGGAACAGACAATGTACAAATGTACTTGCTGACTAAAAGCAATCAGAGTTAGGAAAGCACACCTAAGAAATAATTAAAAAAAATATTTCTGATAAGGAAGCTTATATGCATGATCTCTTCAGGTCATCTGTTCAAATTTAGCACACCCTTGCTTGCTGCCTCTTGGTCCCTTGTTTTTACTTGCCATAATTTATAAACCAGTTAAGAGTTCTACATGTAGACAAGCCAATAAAGTAATTTCAGTACAAAAATTATCGGAGGTAGAAGGGAAACAGTGGCTCAGTAACTAGATTTCCATCTTTACAGTTCTTCAAGTTACATCTGACCTGATCTGGTATTCATGGCAGTCCTGCTTTGAAACAAGGAATCAGACTAGGTGACCTCAAGCTATTCCTTCCAGCCGGCTTTTCTATAGCAGGCCTGTCAGCCTGTCAGTGCTATGGAAGGCCAGGGAGCAGGTCATCCTAAGTGTGATCACACAGTATGTGTGGGAAAACGGAGGCCCAGTTGCATGGGTTCATGAAGGGCAGGTCCTGCTTGAACAACCTGATCTTCTACAATAAGGTGACCCGCCTGGTTGATGAGGGAAAGGCTGTGGACATTTGTCTGCTTGGAACTTAGTAAAGCATTTGACGCTGTCTCCCACAGCATTCTTCTGGAGAAATTGGCTGTTCATGGCCTGGATAGGTGGATCCTTTGCTGGGTTGGAAGCTGGCTGCATGGTGGAGCCTGAAGAGTAGTGGTAAATGGTATCACATCTGGTTGGTGACCGGTCACTAGTGGTGTCCTGCAGGGCTCAGTATTAGGGCCAGTGTTATTCAGTTGATTCACTGATGATCTGGATCCGGGAATCAAGTGCACCCTCAGTAAACTTGCAGACAACACCAAGTCGGGTGGGAGTGTTGATCTGCTGAGGAAATGAAGGCTCTGCAGAGGGATCTGGACAGGTTGGATCGATGGGCTGTGGCCAGTGGTATGAGGTTCGACAAAACAATGTGCTGGGTCTTGCATTTGAGCCACAGCAGCCCCATGCAATGCTCCAGGCTTGGGGAAGAGTGGCTGGAAAGCTGCTTATGGAAAAGGACCTGGGATGCTGATTGATGGAGCTGAACATGAGCCAGCTTGTGCCCATGCAGCCAAGAAGGGCAACAGTATCCTGGCCTGTATCAGCAACAGTGTGGCCAGCAGGGCCAGGGCAGTGATCGTCCCCCTGTACTGGGCAGTGGTGAGGCACCACCTCAAATCCTGTGTTCAGTTCTGGGCACCTCGCTACAAGAGGGACATTGAGGGGCTGATGCGGGTACAGAGAAGGGCAGTGAAGCTGGTGAAGGGTCTGGAGCACAAGTCTGATGAGGAATGGCTGAGGGTTGTTTAGTCTGGAGAAGAAAAGGTTCGGGGGGACCATATTGCTGTCTACAGCTACTTGAGAGAAAGATGGAGAAAGGAGATGTCTTCCTAAGTAGAAGCGATGGGACAAGAAATAATGGCCTGAAGCTGCACCAGGGCAAGATTAGAAAAGATATTAGGAAAAATTTCTTCACAAAAGGTTAGTCAGGCACTGAAACAGGGTGGCCAGGGAAGTGGTGGAATCACTGTCTCTGCAAGTGTTCTTAAAACAAGTAGATGAGGCCCTCAGTGACATGGCTTAGTGGTGGTCTTAGCAGTCCTGAGGTAAAGGTTGGACTTGATGATCTTAAAGGTCTCTTCCAACCTATTTGTTTCTGTGTTTCTATGTTGAAATGGTCAAGTAAAATGTAAATGTTCATTTTAATCATATTCAAATCTTTTTGTAAAGAAAGAAGACAGTCTAGCTGCTCTATGTTTTTATCCCTTCACATTCTTGCCAGGTAACATTCTTTTGCAGGCTGTAACAAGGAATTCCCATATGATCAGGTTTCTTTTTGGGTCAGTTTGCCAAGAATGCTTATATTAGATGTCTGATTTAGTTTGTTAGGAGGATAGTACTGTTTGCAGTAGTAGCAATTACGTTTTCAATGCAGCTGGATTCATAAAATACGTAACAAAAATGCTGTCTTTTTTTTCACATTGTTAAAATGTTTGGGTTATTATTCTAATAAACGTGCTTCTCTGTTTTATCACTTGTCCTGTAATGTGAAGCCTGTGAGTGTTTTTGTTTGTTAGTTTAGGGCTTTTAGAACTTTATTATGTATTCAGTATGTAGAGTTTCAAATCTAGATTGGTTTATTTATTTTTAATGTTTTAATTTTATGTAGAGTTTCTAATCCAGGTCCTTACCTTCTGTAGTCCTAGGAGCATACCATCGAGTCTTGTGTTCCACCTCATAAATGTATTTTATTTCAGATTTGGGTAAGGTGTTCAGGAAGCTCACAGTATAGTAAAACGAAAATAGGATGCTGTAATAAACTGAAAATTTACATGCTAGGCATCTGTGAATAGGGATGTATATATGTATATATGCATTTGCACACATAAGCAAGTATGTATTAGGAAAAAATTAAATGCAATTGCTGCCAATATTTTCATTAATATAAATAACCAGGTTTGCACATGTTTCTGTTATTACCAAGTGCCTGTAATGATTCTATTTGACAACAAATTCCACATATTTGTGGTTTTGGGGGGCTTTGTTTTGTTTTGTTTTGTTTGTAAGGATTTTTGTGTTTTAGGACTCCTGAGTGTGAGTGACAGTAATTTTAGAGTGTGGGCTTGTTTCGATATATGATGTTAACGTAGAATGACCATATGAGAAACTCCATTATCTTGCATATAGGACTTGGTGAAATAGCTACTTGATTTAAGTGTATGTGACTTGTGAACCCTGATACTGTAGGCAGTAAAGCACTTGCCTTACCTTCAAAGATGCTTTTAGTTACCTCCATATTCTTATATAGCACAGTGGTTGTGAAGGGCGTTTTAGGAAGGAGTTTGCTTCCTTTTAAAATGTTAGATTTTGCTACAGCCAGAAAAAACAAATCAGTAATCTGATTTCGTTGGTAACTTAAGTCTGTTCATTGAGAGATTTCTAGATATTGCCAGTATTTTTAGGGTATTTTCTACTATAAGATACAGATGTGTGGTTCACTTTACAGTGTCAGAGAACAAATCTTGCAGGTAAGATGCTATATTTCTTAAGTTTGTGGCTTAACATCTGAATTTCATGGCTTTCAAAACGGTGTAAATGTCTTGTTTTCTGACTTAAATTTTTAGTATGAGCATTGTAGCAGATTTGTTCTTTTTTTCTTTTTTTTATTTTTTTTTTTCCTAAAAGACTCTCCTACACAGATACTTGTCTAATGTTTGGTTTTACGGGGTTTATTTATGATTCATCATGTTTACATGACTTATCCTAAGCCTAAGACCTAACCCTTTGTTAGTTACAGTTTAATTTTCAGGTCTATATGTAATTTGATTTTGTTAATAACAAGCAGCATTATGAAGCTTTTCTCTTTTAATCTTACAAGGGAAAAAATCGGTATCTAAAAAAGCAATCACAAAGAAGAGGAAAGGTGTCACAAAGTCTACCATACCAGAATTTCAGGTAAATTATTCTGATTTTCATTTTAAGCACTTAAAATCTGAATGTCTGTGAAGTAAATCCTTTAGTTTCTGATAGAGGTCTTGGAAATCCTAATGAATTTCCTTCTTCTAGTTCAACTTTTTTAATCTGATTGTGTATTTCAAGTGCATTTCACCTTTTCTTGGTAGAGAAAGTTTTAGCAGTTTTCATTATGTGGAGCTTAGACACCGTTTCACAGTACTGTTTAAGATCAGAGATACATCTGTTACAGGACAAAACCTGTAAAAATTAGGAGTTATTAACGGAATTTTTACAGTAGATGTAATTTTCTGGGATGAAAATACTTGTGTTTTATATGAGGTGTGACACTGGTGGCCTTGAATTGAAATCTAGCTTGGTTTACTAGAAGGACTTGAAAAAAATTGGTAGCTTCTGGGCTCATCTTGTGTGCTATGTTTAGGCCTTATCTGCACATGACTTTTAGACCAGAGATCACTAAGAAAAGAGTGCTAACTGTGATAGTGTGGTTTTATGGTACTGTGATGGAAGTGTTACAGTACTTGAGTTCAAAGTCACAATTTATGCATGCATGCATGCATGCTTGGATTGAAGTTAACCTTTGGCTATAATTTTTTTTCACAAACCAATCTGCTATTCTGACCAATAGACCCACATTAAATCATGACTGTTCCGTAACATCCTCGCATGGATGATAATTAAGTGTTTCAAGTGGAGCTAGCAGAATTTCTGAGGATAAAATTGGCTAGTAACAGTCAATGTTGAGAAAGGACTAATATTTAAGTATACACTGATTTTTGGCTATATTCTAATGGTAGGAACTAAAATATTTCCTAGCAGCTACAGAAAGCAGGTACAGTGTCTAAAAATTTTCTTTTTCCCAGCGTATTACCTGCTTGCCATGGATATACATGGTTAGGTTAGAAATATTTTTTTACAATATTGAACTGCTGTATTTAGTTAGTCTGTCTAAAACATTATCTCAAACTCAGCCCAGCTTTCTATCTAACCAAGGTAATCTGTATATCCAGCTGTAAAAGTAATGTTATTATAGTTACCTGTGTAAAATGTTAAATGTAATAAAATAATTCTGTCTCTTTTGGTCAAAGCTAGGTATTACATCTGTTCTAGGTAGAGCTAAAATTGATTAGTATGAGCAGTTTCCTCTTTGGGAAATTTTTAAGAGTTTAACCTGCCTTTTTCAAGAGGGCAGGCATGACTGCTAGAAGTATCTGCCAGTATTAAAGTATATTCGGAATACTAGTCGGACTTTTAGAGCCTAGTAAAGTATGCTTCAAGATACTCTGCTCCACACTGTGGATGTATAAGCCTTATGAAATTATGTAACCTTGTTTGAAGGTGAGTGTGTATTTTTTAAATGTTTGGTAAGAGAGCTTGAGTGTATGCAGGCCCCCTGAAATATTCCAGGGAGAGTATAACCATAGGAATATTACTGTTCATATCTAAACATCCGTTCTTTTGGAAAGAAAGTAAGTAAATGAAAATCTGTAAGTTGTTCTATCTCCTTGCAGGCTACAAATGTGATTAGAAAAATGACCAAAACCACAGAGCACTTTATTTTGTAAGACTAGGTCCTGTAATTCAGTATAGATCCTTACCTGAAAATCATAACTTGATATTAAAGCTGATAAAATTATTATTAATAAATCTTTCAATATGTGTTAAAATTGTTAAAACTGATTATTAATCAAAAAAATCACCCCTTTTTATGTGATTTCAGACCTTATACTGATTTCTTAGCTCAAGGTTGCTCTAAAAGAAAACACCAAAACTCACCACAAAGCAAACAAACCAAAACCAAACAAAAGATAAGGAGATGCAAATTAAATTCTCTACCAAATAAAAAGACACAAAAAGCCATGTCTTGTTTTCCATATCTTGAAAATTATTTGAGAAGTGATTTTGCATCTTTAAAGAGTAGGAGCTAGTTGGCTGTTGCCTATTTCCTGTTAAGAGGCACTATGAGTTACAAGCTTATCATAACTACTGTTCATTAATGTTTTAAAGAAATGACAGTTACTATATTGCTGTACAGAAGAGACATTAATGTGGGGGGGTTTAGGTTTCTTTTCCGGTTACAAAGTTTAGGATTGGTAACAACTGCTTTGTCTCAGTCTTCCCTCATGTACCTATATTAACCTACCTGTACTATAATTAAGGAAAAAAGGAACATGCACATTTTAAGCAACTGGTCTAACTTAATGTTTTCTGTTTAACTGTATTCTTAACAATTTCAGGGTTGTCAGCTATGGTTTATATTAAATCTCAAAAGGGGCTGTCTGGACATTTACCACATGGAGCTGGCAGCAATAAAAGAGCAGGTTCATAGGAAATAAAATATAACTTAGAATCATTATACAGGTAAGCTGAAGTTGTTGCATCGCAACTAGAAGGAAGTGCAGCAGGAGGGCCAGGAGACCTCCTTGGATGGATAAGGAGCTGCTGAGGAAAATTCAAAGGAAAAAAGAGGCTTATAAAAAGTGGAAGCAAGGACAGGCAGCCTGGGAAGAATACAGGGATGTTGTCCAGGAAGCTAGGGACCAGGTTAGGAAAGCTAAGGTCCAGTTAGAATTAAACTTGGTTAGGGTTGTTAAGGATAACAAGAAGGGATTCTATAGGCACGTAGCGAATAAAAGACAGACTAGGGACAACGTAGGCCCCCTCTGGAAGCTATCAGGAGAACTGGCTATCCTGGATCTGGAGAAGGCTGAGGTTCTCAATGACTTCTTTGTTCGGTCTTCACTGGCACAGCCTCTGACCACACCACCCAAGACTTGGAAGGCAAATGCAGGGACTGTGAGAATGAAGACCTTAGGCCCACTGTAGGAGAGGATCTGGTTCGAGATCATCTTAAGAACCTGAACATTCACAAGTCCATGGGACCTGATGAAATCCATCCGCAGGTCCTGAAGGAGCTGGCAAATGAAGTTGCTAAGCCACTGGCCGTCATATTTGAAAAATCATGGCAGTCAGGTGAAGTTCCCGATGACTGGAAAAAGGGAAATATAACCCCCATTTTCAAGAAGGGGAAAATGGATGACCCAGGGAATTACAGACCAGGCAGTCTCACTTCTGTGCCTGGCAAAATCTTGGAGCAGATTCTCCTGGAAGGCATGGTAAGGTACATGAAAAACAACAAGGTACTTGGTGACAGCCAGCATGGCTTCACTAAGGGGAAATCCTGCCTGTCCAATTTGATGGCCTTCTATGTTGGGGCTATAGAACTGATGGACAGGGGTAGAGCAGTTGATGTCATCTACCTGGACTTGTGTAAAGCGTCCAGTACTGTCCCACACGACATCCTTGTCTCTAAATTGGAGAGACATCAGTTTGATGGATTGAGCACTCGGTGGGTAAAGAACTGGCTGGATGGCCGCACGCAAAGAGTTGTGGTCAATGGCTCAATGTCCGTCTGGAGACCAGTAACGAGTGGTGTCCCTCAGGGATCAGTGCTGGGACCGGTCTTGTTCAACATCTTCGTCGCTGACATGGACAGTGGGATTGAGTGCGCCCTCAGCAAGTTTGCCGATGACACCAAGCTGTGTGGTTTGGTTGATAACACTGGAGGGAAGGAATGCCATCCAGGGGGACCTTGACACGCTTGTGAGGTGGGCTGATGCCAACCTTATGAAGTTTAACCATGCCAAGTGCAAGGTCCTGCACCTGGGTCGGAGCAATCCCAGGCACAGCTACAGGTTGGGCAAAGAAGAGATTCTTCCCCTGCGGAGAAGGACTTCGGGGTGTTGGCTGATAAGAAAATGAACATGAGCTGGCTTCAGTGTGCGCTTGCAGCCCAGAAAGGCAACCGTATCCTGGGCTGCATCAAAAGGAGCGTGACCAGCAGGTCGAAGGATGTGATCCTGCCCCTCTATTCTGCTCTCCTGAGACCTCACTTGGAGTATTGTGTGCAGTTCTGGTGTCCTCAACATAAAAAGGACATGGAGCTCTTGGAAGAAGTCCAGAGTAGGGCCACGAGGATGATCAGGGGACTGGAGCACCTCCCGTATGAAGATAGGCTGAGGAACTTGGGGCTCTTCAGCCTGGAGAAGAGAAGGCTGCATGGAGACCTCATAGCAGCCTTCCAGTATCTGAAGGGGGCTATAGGGATGCTGGAGAAGGACTCTTCATTAGGGACTGTAGTGATAGGACAGGGGGTAATGGGTTAAAACTTAAACAGGGGAAGTTTAGATTGGATATAAGGAAGAAGTTCTTTACTGTGAGGGTGGTGAGGCACTGGAATGGGTTGCCCAGGGAGGTTGTGAATGCTCCATCCCTGGCAGTGTTCAAGGCCAGGTTGGACAGAGCCTTGGGTGGCATGGTTTAGTGTGGTCCCTGCCTATGACAGGGGGGTTGGAACCAGACGATCTTAAGGTCCTTTCCAACCCTAACTATTCTGTGATTCTATGATTCTAAGTTAAGTATGAGACCTCACTGAAGTGTGTAAAAATTTATGCTGTAAAAGATTGGCTGAAGTAAACAGGAGCAAATGTGGCGCATCAGTGATCTGGGGAGTACACTAGGTTTGTATTTATAACTTGATCCACAGATTAGATGTGGTTTTATAATGATAAGTATTTCATTTATAAATTCTAAGAAATGGATCATGGGAGAATCACAAGCTGGGATAGAGCTTGGTCCCCATGTCTTTTCTACAGAAGTCTGGGGAGACTTCCTGTCTTTCCTCCTGGAAGTTCTAGGAGTCAGTGAGGGTCTTTGAGATCACTGAGGCTGAACACTGAATTTGGACGTCCCCTGGAATACTGAATACCTGAAGCTTCCATTGTATTCCATTGAAAAACAGGATGTTTATTGTCTGAAAGTTAAGCTTATGTGTAGAAAATACTGTGCCTGATGTGAAAACATCCGTATTGTAGTTAGTATATACGTAACTATTTACATGACTTGTACATTAATGGAAATATTAACACCCTGAATCTTTAAGCTACCATGTTGTGTTCTAGAGAACAGGCACTATCTTTCACTGCCTTTGGTAAGTCATAAAGGGAACATTTTCCTCCTCCTATTCTTTTTCTCAGTATAAATGATAAGGCATGTTCTTCAAGAGCAGTATGTGAAACTACAAGTGAGCTGTCACAATGTGACAGAAAGATTAGTTTGTAACATTAATACCTTTCTTCTTGCTTTGATGTTAAATTACCTGTTAAAACATAAAAAAACAATTTAGGAAGGCAGTGTTTGCAGAAAATTGAATTACTAAATTCAGTGAGTTAACAACCATGAACAAAGAACACTAAAACATTGAGTCACATTATGAGAAATAGCACCTAGATTCCATATTAAAATTATCATACAAAATACACTACACTTTTTCATTACTATTCTTCTCATTTTTCCTTCAAAATGCGGGCTTCATCTTGTAAGATAGGAAATGTTAACCAAGTGAGAGAAAGTACAGAAATAGCTTCCTGCCAGTCAATGTGCAGCTTTAGTACCTCATCTCAAATCCTTCTGTGAATGAAGAAATACACGTTTCTCCTTGAACATTTTTATAGTGGTTTGCGGTACAGTATTGGGGTCTTTCAAATACTAAACTCATTTGACAATAAATCGTCTTAAGCTGAGCTGCTGTTTCCTTCCTTGTTTTACCAGCATGTAACTGATACACAGATGTTAGCTTGAAACGTACACCTCCTCTGATGAGAATTGGGACTTAAAGATTTCATTACTTTTTATAGTCACCCCAAGCCCCAAGACAACTAAAAGTGATATGTTTGTATTGTGCTCCACACTTCCGCAGTTTGGATTGGTACACACTTAACAGTTTTGCAGATCTGATCCTTACATCTCATGTGAGTGTCCCAGAAATGAGAAATAGGACTGGGACCTGTGAAAAGTTTTGCCACATTAATTGTGTGATGATATATAGGAGCTTTTTTATGGTAGAGGCAAAGGTAGAGTTGGTATTTCCAGGACAGCGCTGAGCTAACAATAGTGAAATCACCCTTCTCCTTGCTAACTCTTGCCTTTCTAGAAGTGGGTTCTGAGAGAGAAATTCATCCACATCTAGCAAATGAAGACAGCATCTTTTTTGGTTCATGGTTCTGCTTGATTTTTGATCTATGGTACACTGAATTAAACATATCTCACAGAAGAAAAAGCATTGATAAAATATAAAAACTGAATTATCAGTTATAAAGTCAAAGGAGTGGATTATAATTGCATAGGTAAAATCTTTATCAATGCTTTTATTCTGTCAATGGCCTCATGTGACTAACTTGCACCTTTTTGTGTGTTAATACAGTATCATAGATTTCTTGAAGGCCAGATGGGAAAATAAAAGCCAGTATTTGGCTTCCAGTTTACATCTTATGTGTTTGGACAGACACGCATGTTGAACCTAATAGAGTTACACATAGTAATATTATTTTTTGTGTTAAGAGAGAAACCTTTTGCAAGTTAATGTTACATAACATTGTCTACAGGAAGACAGTGCCAAAATCTTTTCTCATTTGCCAGTTTAAACTTGACAAATAAGAGCACACAATATATGGCAAATAAATAAGGAAATTGGCACTGTCTTGCTGTAGACAATATATGCTACATTAGCTTTCGAAAGGTTTGTCTCTTCAGCCATGTGGAACACTATAAACTGTGGAAAATACTTATGTAATATATGATTATGAAAATAATAACCGGCATGTATGCATTAGACACTTCTGACATTTGTGTTTTGCTAAAAGTGTTAGTTCTGTGTTTTAATAGTAAAAGTAAGTTTTTAAAATATTAATTTGCTGCAATTGTAAAACTGCATGTGTAATTAAAGTAAAAATACATTGTTATGAATTACTTACTTGGAGAAAAAATTAGTAGTTGTATGCTAAAAGAATTTTTGTGGGTTTGCTGCTTTTTTTTCAGCTTGGATTTAGTTTTCTGAAACTATTTCAGCATGTTTTCGGTATTAATGAAAACATTTCCACTTCAGGGTGTTTAAAAATAAGTAGGTCTTACTACACAATAAACTGAAAGAACCTATTAAGTCTTTAATTGCCCTAAATGACGGTAAGCCAAACATACAGATACTTTTGTTTGACAAATCCTAAAGGAAATAATATCCATGTTCTGAAAGGGAAAATGTAAAAAGCAATTTTTAAAGACAGGAATAAGAATAATATAATACCTTTTCAAAACATAGGTAGGTAGATTTGACAGACATGGCTAGGTTATACTCCGTGTAAGCACATAAAGGTACATTCAGGAAGAAATTGGAAGAAGTGTAATTATTTGTCGTCCAGAGCTAGCTAGCTTTAATTCACCAGGGAGTTGTTTAGTACTGAAACCTGTTCCAGCTCATTACTATACTTGAGACAAATTTGTGGTAGTCATTCACAGGAGTTTTAAGAAATACGTGCATTTTGAAAGGGAAACCTCCAGGCAGACATGAGCCATGTCTGAAGAATTTGTTTCTGAAGAATGATTTTCTTACTAGATTTTCTTCCTTTCATAAAGTCCTTTTTTTTTTTTTTTCTTCTTAATGTTTGAAAATACTGTAAGAAAAATAAAAACCAAATGGTGGCACTAAGTGATAACATGTGCTTTTGGATTTGATTGAACTTCATTGTGCATTTTCCAAGTCCCACATTACCAAGTGTTTGTGTTCATTTGTTTTTTAGCTTATTTGCACTAATCTTGATGAACTCAGGGAATTAATCACAAAGATTGAGAATGAACTCAGAGATCTGGAGGACATTAAAAAGAAATCGGTATGTGATATTAAAAGCTTTCTCTTGTGTGGGTATAAAACGGTGCCAGTTGTTTGCTGTGGCTTGTCAACTGAACATTTTATGCCTGTTCAGTAACTGCATGAAGCCTCATAAGGTTGATACCTGGAGACTGTAATTTTAATCTTTTCTGTATATAGTGCTCTGTTCAAAATGTTCTTATGTAAGTAAAGTTTATAAATGTGTTAACACTTTTCACTGCCAAAATGTGTGTGGATAGTGGTTATACCTTAGAAGGAGCAGTTAACTTCTAATAAACGTGATCATTCTGCCCTGATGACAATCTCTTACCTAAAAAGCAATTACAGGATAGAATTCTTATGTCTCCTTATGCAGTGCTGATAAATCTTGTGAGCTGACTCTTAATGTTGCTTATTATGATTCCTAACTCCTTTTGTTTGCAAGTAAGTTATTCAAATTGGCTTTATTCAATTTCTGTTCAAGTGGGTTGAATAAAACCCAGGAAAGCAGTTATCTGGCTTTTGATACCAGTTTGAGATACAAATTTTACCAATGTACGCTGGATCACTCAGTCTGTGCACCTGAAAACCTCAAATGAATAATGGTTAGACAAGAGAACCCAACACATTTGGGATTTTGTAGGAGGCAGTGATTCTCATCATGATAGTGGATTGTTTCAAATACGTGAATAATACTCATTTAAATGGTCCTCTACATCCAAATTATACTTTCTTTCATTGCAGTTTTGTTTATTAAACCTTTGGTAGGCATTTCTGTGGCATTTCTGTGAACAGTAGCAGTTAAAAATACTGCTTTTTCTATATTTTAGTAATTAGGCTGCTAATTTCTGTGTGTCTTCAGTCTCATGCAAAACCAATGTTTTCTTAAATTATTTTAATGGGGAACAGAGATATGCTAGGTGAAAAGCAATATAGATTAGGACCCCATTCAGTGAGACACTTAGTGTAATAGTTGTTAAAATATCCAAAGGAGTAAAACTAGACTTAATCTGAAATTATTTTGTAGTTGCCAAATTGCAAATTGGTTATATGGTAAGATTGTCAGAGGTTATCAGAAGGGCTATGTCAACAGTAGAAGAAAATGCCAACAATGAGAGTACATATCAGCATATCAATAATGTTAGTATAGATGAGACTTTTAGTCTGCTAGTAAAACTGTACCAACAAGACTTCTTCAAGGGTAGACAAATGCTAAATATGTCATAATTGCTCTTTGGACTGAAATCTGATAATGTCATTACGTAAATAAGTTGCATGACTTCAGCAGGAATACTATGTTTAGTTCTAATTGCACCGTCTTAAAAAAACCCACTTAAGTACAGGGGAGTTAAGATACAACTCATTCAGCATTCAGGAGCTGTGAGGTAAGGACAATCTTTCTGTGTGTTTCTATAGTTCAGGACTCCGGGTCTCTAAATACTTTTGTGGTTAGAAATTTTATGTAAATTAAAAAGGCTGTAATTTATTACTGAAGTGATGCTAAGGAAACAGTAAAGTGTTGTTTTTTAAAAATTAATTATCAGGCAGACTTCATATTCACTTTTAAACACACAAATAGGTGTTATATTAGATCAATAGTTAGTAAACTTGCTTTGCAAAAATGAGGTTTTATTTTCAAGGGAATTCATTACAGTTTCATTTTGATGTCTTAATACCATGTACAGCTAAGATAGATACCGTAAAAAATGGAGATCAGAATTTCATTCTTCAACTCGGACTCAAATGACAGTGGCAGTTTCAGAAACATCCAGAACAGAGTTTGTTTCAGCTTTCTGAAGTGCCTAGTCTACTAAGTAAAACATTGTTCTAATTTGGCGATGGAAGTTTAACCTAATATGAAAACTTAATGGTATTAATTTTGATGCTGTTCATGGATGCCTTTCTTGTTTTGACCTGAAGATGATGATATTCTTACTACTTCATGATAACTTTATTGATCTTTGATTGCAGTGATGACCTACATGAACTCATAGGAATCTCTTCATGACTAACCTGCTTGGTAATTGCATTTTCAGTAGTTGTTTGCACATGCTACTGAGAGAAACCCTTGAGGCAAGCTTTAAAGCTTATGATACTAACACATATTAGAAATACTGCTGTCTAATTATATGAAGACTCTAAAGTATAACCTTTTTCTTCGTCCTAACTGCCCTTTGTTTCCTAGGAGACCATTCTAGAGTACATAAAAGGAATTCCTTCTCCAGAACTTGGAAGTACTGGAGGCTGTAATGAAAAAGCTGAGCTGTAAGACTTCTTTACCATGAGTAAATATACTGTTCTCCTGCATTTTTTGTAGGTAGTTGGACCGGTTGTATCTGTCACTTCTCAGAACATCAGCTTGAGCCAAAAAATGACCTGAGAGATTTTTAGCACAGAAAAGTTTTGTTTGGCAAGTTAAAAGCAAATTAGAACAATGTTATGTAATTGAAAGCCATGGGTAATTTTAACTGCAGGCATTACTATCAGTTTCTTCTACAATAATGAAATAATAAGTCTTTTGGAAAGGTTTTTCACTGGTTGATTAAAACAGTTTGGTTCTATACTCTTTTGAACACCTGTATTGTCTTTTGAATTAGCTGTGAGTAGTATTTTTCTATTTAAAAAGTCTTGTGCTTTTGCTTGATGACTGGTGAATTTGCAACATTGATGAGATCTGCTTTGTGCCAGTTTGCCATAACTGTTTAGAGAAGAAAATTAAATTTTATCTCAGTTATTTAAACAGAAGTTCAATTCAGTCTTACTGTTATCTCTTCCTGGACTGCTTCACTTTTGAACTCCAGCTATAGTTCTGAAGCAGGTCTGCAATGTCATATGTTTTCAACTGACATAAGCCAAAATACTGCCAAATAAATAATTCCTATCCTGTCTCTGGCAGCTTATGTTTTCTGTGCCACCCCATGAGAGAAGGTAGCAAAATTCTTTCTTCAGCTGTATGGTTACTCTGTGATAAACTTAACCACTTTTACTGCTCCTGAGGTATTTGTAACCCAGATCAGTTTTCTAGTGAAATTTATCATGCAGTTGCACAAATACCTTTGCTTGTGTTCTGCCATAGTTTGAGGGGTCTTTGTAAGAGCAGCAATGAGCATATGGGGTCAAAAGAAAGTGGGACTGCTTTTGACACAAAAAGTGCCATTTTGTGGCAAGTGAAGTTGTCCGTGATACTGCAAGAAGGGGTGCTCTAAAAAGTCGGTCCCCTCAGCTACTAAACAGTTCCTCTCCTTGCCACTTACTATGCTGAGAAAGAGAGAGAGAATAACTTAGTTAATTTAACTACTTAACTGAGTACCTGACTGTAAGTCAGAAAGAGGGAGGTGCAGAAAAGGGACTTGAGTCTAATGCTCTATGCATTGTCTAGTGAAAAGGTGGAGGATGCTTCCCCGAGGAATGTCTAAGCTGGACTGTCTTCTAGCTTTGGAATGTTCCATAGGACATGTGAATTGAGATCCTTTAAAGCAGTGTGATTAAGAAGTACAGTAAAAATGGAATTAATAGAAGAACTCCCCAAGGAATCTACCATAACAAGAATTAAATTCTACTAAAATTGATGTCTGTTCTGTTGCTAATTCTGACACAGGTAAGATGTGGGGAAAGTCAGGAGTAAGTAGACAATTATAAATATGAAATAGAACATACTGACTAAAAATTCTGTTGAGATTTTATTGTATTTTTACCTCATGTTTGCTGAAAATTTAGACTGCATACGTAAGTGTGGAAGCTCAACTGAATGTGAGCTCTTACAAATTTGCTAGATCTAGCAAATTGATCAAGACATGCAAAGTAGCCTAATTCCACTTGAAAATCTACTTGCAGCAGTATTGATGAAAACCAGTTTTGCCAAACATATGTACTGGTGAATCATTTAGCCAATTTATTTAGTGTACTTAAAGGCTTCTGTGCACTATATGAAATTTCTTTTGTGAGAAGGGTTAGTAAAGTAGCACTTTCTATCCTGATTAGTATGCAAGATAACAGCTATCAGTTTCTATCATTTTGGATCACATTTTTCGTTCTCTCCTGTGTCAGGTAAAATCAGTGGGAGTTGCAGAGTAAACGGAAATCTCTGCTCCGTTTCAGATAATCAATGTCTTGTGTGATCTGAAGTCACTGGGTTTTTGCATGAAACTGTTAAGCCATTCTGTAGATCACTTTTATGTATTTATTGCATATCATAGCAGAACTTAATTTTTGTTACTGTTTTTCAAATTCTTTCTTGCTATTATGTACTGTGAAACTGATGGGATTGTGGATATTTCTATCAAATAGTGAACTTCGGGCTTTTTTGCAGATGTCATTTTGCAAGCTGACTTTGTAGTATGCATATGAACTGGGTTTTGACATGGATGCTTAATTCTAGACCCTGTCTTGATTATATTGAAGCATAGAGTATCTTGGAGGAACATAAACATTGAAAGATTCCTTGTTTACTGAAATGCAAGTATTTACATTGGTAGCGCCATTGGATTTGAATTACTCCCTGCAAATGCATTTAGTAAGTGCGTAACCATCAGGGGAGTGAAAAGGGAGGCTGGTGCCCCAGATTCCCACACTTACGTTGACAAGGTTAAAATAGATGAAGGACAATACCTTCCTGAGAAGTACCTTCTCTTCCCTGTGGGGAGAGAAGTCAGACAGAGTGAAGGGAAGGAGAATTACTCAAAAGATACCAGCCAGGTGCACAACTAGTTAGAGTCTGGAGAAAATGTATTGAAGATTCTGTTGGGTTTTAGTGATCTGTAACACATTGATGTTCCTGACTTCATAGCAAAAGAGATGAAAAAAACTATAAAGGTTTTGGGTTCTGCTGTCTTCTAATATTGTTCCCGAAGGTCTTAATTCGACAGCTGTACTTCCCAAGACGTGAATGTTTTTGTCTGTATCAGGGAGGTGAGTCAGAAGGGCTGAAAATAAACTGAGATTTTCTGTACACCTGCAGAAATATGTATTTTGTAGTGCACCTGAAATATTTTCATCTGTAGGATATTGAGACTATCCACAAGAATATATTGGGGCAGAATGGAATGTAATATTTTCTGTTTGGTTGCATTTGGTTTTTTTGAAACTCCAAACAGGCTGCTGTTAAATTTGTTCATAGGAAGTAAAGATACTCTCAGTAGCAAGAAATTTACTATTTAGTTGGATTGGTTTCTTTACTTCATTTGTTTGTAATGTTTAATAAGACAGTATGAGATACCATTTTAGCATATAGCTTCATGTGATCAGATATCTAGATGCAGATTATCAGCGCAAGCTGAAGTCTTAAAAACAATAAAAAAGTTTGATGGCTGCTAAAAGTTATTTTTTCATTAGTTGCTGATAAATGCTCAAAGATAAAACTGCTTAAGAGATGTCATAAGTGGATTTATCAATTCCTGCACGTCATTCCTCCTGACTGTATTCAGGAGCAATACAGTATTAGACTTCAGACAACATCAGAGGTTAGTTGTTGATAGGTACTTATAGTATGTAGCTTGATATTGCTGAAGATAGAACAGAAGATACTGAGTTTTGGGAACTTTTACTGTAGAAGTCTAAGCATTTTCAAAATGAAAACACTTTCAATTACAGATCATTTGGTATAGTAAAACACGTGACTCGTCAGGACTGTTATTCACTCAAAACTGCCATGGGAATAAGTGTCTGAAATTCTGGTATTTGACCAATAAATAGGTTAGTAAGAACATATCTGAATTGAACAAGTTAATCAATTTCTTTTCTTTAGGTATCTGATGTCCAAAGCAGCTGCAGATCGTCAGCTCCCTCTCTGTGTAACATCACTAGAAAATGCTAGGCTGGTGATGTCACACATACCACAGAAACCCACTGCAGAATGGAGCAGGCATATTAAGGGTAAGTTTTCTCCCTCCACCACCACCCCTTTTCAACAATATTGCATGGTTTTATAAGATTTCTAATTTATTTTATGTCCCTGGGATATAAGGTAAAGATTAAAGAAAATCTTATAAAACTGCATAATATTGTGGTTGTGTGTGCTTATTTAAAAACAAAAAACTACCCTATAAAATTCAATCCTTACCCCATATATCTGTATCCTGGCTCCAGTCTGCTTTGGGGTTCCATGATGAGTATGACAGTATTGTGTATATTGGGGCATCACGGAGAGTGGAGTCAGCATTTCCTGGCTGCTCTGGATGTCAGAAACCTTATTTTAAAAGGTAAGCATTCAGTCAAGAATGTGTTGAATGTCTCTCTGAGTTTATATGGAAACATTCCGCACATCTCTAAAATGTATTTTCATTGTGTTTGTGTTTTTAAAATCTAGTTGTAACTTAACACAGCTGAAAGTCATATGTTATAGTTGTCTGCACTACAAGCCTTATTCTCTTTTGTTCTGTTCTTAATTCCTTACACTGTATTTACAGAATAGCGTTTTATTTGTCACTTACCTGGAACAAGATGGTACTAAGTTCTATTCAATGTCTTTATCAGTGATGTGGACAAGTGCACCGTCAGTAAGTTTGCAGACATCACCAACCTGGGCATGAGTGTTGATCTGCTGGAGGATAGGACGGCTGTGCAGAGAGATCTGGACAGGTTGGATCAATGGGCTGTGGCCAATGGTATGAGGTTTGAAAAGGCAAAGTGCTGGGTCCTGCACTTGGGCCACAACAGCCCCATGCAATGCTCCAAGCTTGGGAAAGAGTGGCTGGAAAGCTTGCTCGGTGGAAAAGGACCTGGGATGCTGATTGATAGAGCTGAACATGATTCAGCTTGTGCCTAGACAGCCAGGAAGCGAACAGCATCCTGGCCTGTATCAGAAATAGTGTGGCCAGCAGGGCCAGGGCAGTGATCATCCCCCTGTACTGGGCACTTGTGAGGCTGCACCTGAGTACTATGATGCCTTTATATGAACGCTTGTTATATGTGGAATAAACAAGAGGAATTAGAGATGTGTGCACATCTATGGGGATATGATGTAACTGGTATCACAGAAACATGGTGGGATGGCTCCTATGACTGGAGTGTTGGAAGAGAAAGTTACAGGCTCTTTAAGGAAGACAGGCGCTGCAAACGGGGAAAGAGAGTTGCTATTTATGCCAGTGATATGCTGGAGAGTATGGAACTCTGCCTGGTTACAGGTGTGATCAGTTAACAGAGTTTGTAGGTCAGGGTCAAAGGGAGAACAGCTATGAGGGACATTAGTGTGGGGACCTGTTACAGGCCACTTGATCAAGAGGACTCTGTGGATGAAGTGCTCTGTAGACAGATAGAAACAGCCTCATGTTCTCAGGCCCTTGCCCTCATGGGGGACTTCAACCACCCTCATATCTGTTGGAGGGACAGTACAGCCCGGCACAAGCAATCCAGGAGGTTCCTTTTCTGTGGAAGACAACTTCCTTCTGCAGGTAATAGAGGAGCTGACAAGGAGAGGTGCCGTGGTTGACCTTGTGCTCACCAACAGGGAGGGGCTGGTTGGAAATGTGATGCTCCAGGGCAGCCTTGGCTGTAGGCATCATGAGATGTTTGAGTTCAAGATCCTCAGGTTCCATTGGCATATAGCCCTAGAGGGCAGGGGGGCTCAAGACTGTTGGTTGGTATTCAAGGATCACCTGCCACAAGCCCAGGAGTGTTGTGTCCCCAACTAGAAGGAAGTGCAACAGGAGGGCCAGGAGACCTCCTTGGGTGGATAAATAGCTGCTAAGGATGCTATGGAGCATTCACAACCTCCCTGGGCAACCCATTCCATAAGGAAGAAGATCTTTACTGTTAGGGTGATGAAGCACTGGAAGGGGTTGCCCAAAGAAGTTGTGAATGGCCCATCCCTGGCGGTGTTCAAGGCCGTGTTGGACAGAGCCTGGGGTGACATGGTTTAGTGTGAGGTGACCCTGCCCATGGCATCTGTCTTCATACGGGAGATGCTCCAGTCCCCTGATCATCCTCGTGGCCCTTCTCTGGACTTGTTCCAACAGTTCCATGTCCTTTTTATGTTGAGGACACCAGAACTGCACACAATACTCCAAGTGAGGTCTCACAAGAGCAGAGTAAAGGGGCAGGATCACCTCCTTCGACCTGCTGGTCATGCTTCTTTTGATGCCGCCCAGGGTACGGTTGGCTTTCTGGGCTGCGAGCGCACACTGCAACCGGCTCATGTTCATTTTCTTATCAACCAACACCCCCAAGTCCTTCTCTGCAGGGCTGCTCTGAATCTCTTCTCCACCCGGCCTTTAGGTATGCCTAGGATTGCCCCAACCCAGGTGTAGGACCTTGCACTTGTCATGGTTAAACTTCATAAGGTTGGCATCAGCCCACCTCACAAGCGTGTCAAGGTTCTTCTGGATGGCATTCTTTTCCTCCAACATATCAACCGAAACACATGGGCGCACTCAGTCCCGCTGTCCATGTCACCAACAAAGATGTTGAATAGGACTGGTCCCAACACTGATCCCTGAGGGACACCACTCATTACTGTTTTTCAAGATGCAAGCAGTGGTACTGGTATAGTATATTACAGACCGTATAAGAACATAACTCAGTGCACACCTGAGTTAGAGGCATCTTATCTATCATCACATAGTACCCTGCAGTCAGTGGTTGAAAGGGGTATTTTAGGTGTCCCCGCCTTGAAGTAGGACTGTTGTCAGTGCTGCATTAAGTCATCGGTGACCTGATTAGCCCGGTTTTGAAAACAGGACAGAAAAAAGGAAATTCAACAGCTCCTCTGTGCAGCCTGTTCCAGTGCTGTATGTTTCTGATGAAAATGTCCAGCCTGAACCTCCTAAGCATCGGTTTGTAGCTGTTTGGTGTTTGCCACACAGACATTTGTAATGGCAAGTTTATTATCTGTAGAAAATAGTAACTGGGGTAATGGGAAATAATTCACTAACATTTGCTTAAAATTATGTTGCTGTAATAGTTGTATTAAAGTTATTTTGAAGTAGATACTGAGCTTTCCAGAGGTTACATACGGAAGACACTGTTTTTGTTAAAAAACAGCTCTAAAAGTCAGAGGAATGGTTAGGGGTTTTATTCATTTTTTGTAAACAAAAAGACAAGTGACTTGTATTTGTTCTTCTAGGAAGTGTTAATAAAGGCAGTACATTCTTGAAGTTTGCTCTTGTCTAAACCTTCTGCTTATGTCTGGTTATTCAGTGCATGGTACAGTTACCACTTCAAAGTTTTTTCAGTGATCGGCTGATACCTGATTCATAAGTACTCATTTTTTTCTACTTAAGCCAAGATCTTAAGCCTGATTTAAAGATGAATCTCATAAATCAATAATTTCTTCTTGTTCTTAATCTGTAGTAATTACATAAATATCTTTATGCTTTTACACATCTCATTTTTTGCTATATCAAATGCATGTACAGCATTTCTGTATTCTGATAGTGGTGGCATTGTTTATTTTTGCCATTTTGATTTTTGTTTTGGTACAATCAGCTAATGCTTTGTAGTATATTAATTCATCCTTTTGAAACTGAGAAATGTTTTGTATGTCTTACAGAAAAGATAAAACTGTATACATAATATTCTTTCATATGTTAGCAATTAATTCTTTTGACTGCTACATTAGGATGTGATAGCAAATGCTTTCATAGGCCACAGTATATACAAATGCTGTTTTCTGTTGCAGTGCTCAGTCAGGTTTTATGGGGCAGTGCATTTGCCTCTGCAGATGTGACTGGCTTCAAATAAGGGAGATAAGAATACAGTTTGCTGGTTTGTCTTATGTGCTCAACACTAACCATTAAGGGGTAATTTGGCATAATTTCCTACTTAAAATCTTTGCTTTTATGATTTTAATTAAAGAATGAAAAGAATAGGTATTGTGTTATGTAACATGTAAATTATTATCCATAAAAAATAGATACCTGTTCTTCAAACAAGCATTCAGACTGATTGATCTTGCTGTACATTGGACAGATCTGTTGAAATGTATAGAAAGGAATTGCTCCAAAAGAAAATCATTATTGCAGACTGCTGAAAGGCAGCTGTGTCAGGCTTCATCCAGCTTTTCCTGCTCTGCATTTCTTGGTGTGGTAGACCGCAGGAAGCTGTGAAAGATATGCGCTCTATCAAAATAAATAAATTCCCAAGTCCTGCTTCATTTTCTTGGAAAAGAGGTCTCTTCATTGTCTTGTATCATTTCTGAGAATTAAAGAGATAAAATCCTCACATATAAAATGCGCAGAACTAGTAAAATGGGAGAAGTACCAGAGTATGCTGCTTCTCTTTTTCTAGCTGTTATGTATATATGAATTGTTCAGTCTTTTATGTAATAAAGTGGAGAAAAATTAATGGGAAAAAAAGTACTTCTAAGAGTATCTAGAAGGGTTAAGAGATGTGCTCTGCAGTGTTATGGCCACCATGGTTGTGCTGTATGTATGTATGTGCATGCTAATTGTCACTTCACAGTGTCTTTTATCCACATTCAGACTTTCCAGACTTACGAAAACATGAATTCTTCATTGAAGATCATAAGATTACATGTATCAGTTTGGAAAAGGAAGTAATTTTTGATTATACATTTGAGTTAAAAGCTGAAATCTTTAATGTTGGAAAACTGGTTTCTACTGCATAGTCTGTTAATTCATAAATGACGAATTTGCAAAACTTTTCATAAAAAAAAACACCTTTATAGAGAACTTTGAATAACATACAAAATGTAATGCAAAAATTGTGTGAGTTTTTTCCCCGAAAATTGTAGTAAATCGTTTTTGCAAACAATTACAATAATATAAATTGCATCACTTATGTTAAATGAGATTATGGTAAGACTTTTCTGTAGGAATTCTTTCTCTATTAGGAGTATGCATACATGGTTAGTTTCCTTAACCTGTGTTAATTAATCAATTAAGTAATTTTAAACACATGGTATGTTTGTTGGATTGTACTTAAGTTTCACCTATAAAAAGTGAACATCTTTGCAGTATTGCTTTTTTAGCTAGGACATTATCTATAGTATAAAAAAGTAAAAGTCTTACATAGGTTAAGGCTAAACTGTGAAACAGTATTTTCTTGCAGCTGTTTTCTTCATATGCTGTATTAGTAAACCAGGATTATTGTAATACTAATAAAATATAAGAAGGTTCAGGTCTAATGCAATGATAAATAAATGTCATTTATATCTGCAGGGAAGATGGTACCACCGGAAGCAAGCAGTAAAGGAATTGCATGGTACATTGATACGACTGCTTAATGAACTATTACCATGGGAACCAAAGCTAATGAAAGCATTTCAAAGAAACAGGTAATCAGCTGGTCTTTTTTTTTTTTTTTTTTTTTTTAACAAGAGTGTATGGAGTAGAAAACAGCAGAATTCTCCTTTTAAAAACTAATCAATAAGTTAGCTTCTCAAATAAGTGAAAATACTTCGAGGAGAGCAGTGAGGCACTGCAGTGCTTTATTTGGAAGAATTATTTTATGTTCCAGTCTCCAAAGCTGACTAATAAAGTTGAGCTTAACTCCCTAATATTTTTTCCCCTAAAATGCTTAATTGTGCCTATTAATACTTGCAGTTTAGTTAGGATATATATTGCTGTTTATTTGGTTAAGAGGTGCTGAAAACCTGTATCTAGAAAACTAGGCTAGGGCATCTGTCATGGTTTCAGTCCAGCCAGTCACTAAGTGCCATGCAGCCTCCCTCTCACCCTCAACTTTCGCTCCCTAAGCAGGATGGGGAGGAGAATCCAAAGAATATAAAATCCCTGGGTTGAGACAAGAGCAGTTTAATAAAAATAAAGTAGAATGTAGTGATAATAAAAATAATACCAACAATAACAACACCAATATTAGGGAACAACAACAACAACAGAAATGAAAAGTCACAAAACACAAGTGATGCACAATACAACTGCTCACCACCTGCTGATCAATACCCAGCCCATCCCCAAGCGGTGCTTGAATTTTGAGTGTGAAGGAACCAATTTACTCAGTTACATGGTGCAGAACTTTGTCTGAAAAGTGTAAAAAGTGTTATGTTTAAAAAAACAACAATGTAGTACCAAAGACAGTAAACATAAAACTACTACAAATTAGTTCCTAAGTAGCTCATTTCATCAATACGGTGCATGAATTAAAATCCTTGTTTGGAAATCCAGGATGTTGTTGAACGTTTTGCTTTAAATAATGGACTAAAGTACAAATTTTGCTTTTTTTGTTGTTTTTTTCGAGTTTCTGTTCATTTTCCTTAGATGTTTATTTCTTCCCGTTCGTAGCAATTCAAACTCCTTTTAGAAATGTGGCAGATTGAAATCCTGTCTAAAAGTATTACTGTTTCCAGTATGTGGGGTTGTCATTTATGCAGATTTATTCAGCAGTGCTAGCTGAAGTATTTCATAGCATAACTGTTTGGGCAGACATTTCATATTACAGCTGTTTGGACAGACACATAGCGTACCAGGGAGCAGCTCCAGATGAATAACAATCTCTACAGATTGTGGGGAGGAAAGAGAGTTGGGTGGAGGAAGGCAGCAGTGTAGCACCAGTTACAGTGGTGCATAAAGGTATCATGTGAAAAGAAAAAAGCAGTTGAGTAAAGATTGCTTATGCTGGTACGAACAACAGCACCACCAAAAGTCTGGCTGCAGTTCAGTGTCTATAGGAGGTCTCAACCAGATACTAACATCTACTAACTGAATGACAGTGTTGGCCTTCTAGGTTGTGAAAGGCTTGGCAGAGCTCCTTCTTTCTGTGTAAGGCCTCATATGGAATAAGAAACTGGAGTTTACCCTCCTTAATTTTTTGATGTTTTCAATTAGTACGAGCAGTCTTTATGATCAAAATCAGGTTTTTTTACTTCCCTTCTGAAAGGTCCTCTGGTGTCTTCGAAATTATGACAGAGTATAATGTTGAATGGTATTTGAATAGCAGCAGTGTTTAAAAGAAAAGGTTACTTTTGTCCACTGATCATATTTGTTCACTAGACCCACAGCAGAAGTTCCTCAAAAGAAAAAGGAAATTCCCATCCAGAAGCTTTAGTAGTTGCCTAGTGTCATTCTGTAGTTCCTCTATGTCTCAGCTTCATGCTCAAAATCCTAATGACTGAATCATACAGACTTCAAGGTTTCTGTCTCTCTGTGAGAGTGTCAAAGCTGTGAGTAACTATTAGGCTTTATGGATCTTAATCAGCTTCACCTGGGCCTCCGTCCACATCATGTCACATGCCCATGGCTAGGATCCCCATTTCAGGTCATTCTGCAGCCTTCAATCAGTGCCATAGGAATACCAGTTTCCCACTCAGCTACAGCAGTTACCTGCCTGGCCACAGGTCCTACTGATCTGAATTGACCCTCAGACTGACCTTGGGCCTGTATCATCACTGTGGACCTTCCCTGAAATTACTCAACCAAGTCCTGACCCTCAAGGTTATCACTGGACTTGATCCTGACCTGAAGCTGCAAATTGGCTTCCCAGCTTGACTTCAGACCTGTCTCAGCACCAGGAACTCGCCTGCTGATCTGGGCTCTTGATTGAGCACAGTTACCACCTCTAGGCCTGCCCTGCTCCTTCATTCAGAGGTACTGGGATGGCATCCTGGCTGGTGAGGCTCATGCCCTGCCAGCTATGACTTCATAGAATTATAGAATTATTGAATGGTTAGGGTTGGAAAGGACCTTAGGGTCACCTAGTGCCACTCCTGCTGCCATGGGCTTCATGCTTGGCTCTTTCCTCTTAATTCCTTAGATAGCAGCTGGCCGTTGCTGCACTCAGGGCAAATAACTTTATTTTAATGCAGAAGAATGGGTAGATTTGAGGTATTATTCTTACTATCATACAGGTTAGATCCAGACTAGATTATATTTCACACAAGGTGCTAATTGCTGTAATGTATTTATTCATTCACTAAGTAATCTTCGTAGATATTGTATTGGTCACTAGCTGAATCCTGTAGTTCACTGTATATTAAAATACTCCCTAAATCTCACCTAAACAATGGTTTAGAAGAAGGGATAATGGAAATATGTAGCTGGTTAGGAGAATCAAGGTAAATGGATGTGTTTCTGAATAGTGTTAGGTAAGTAAAGCAGCTATGTATTTGTCATGTATGCATTTTTTAGTTGAGTGTGAGCCTATGAATGTAGGTAGCAGCTGTACTAATGGCCCAGATATAGGAAAGTTCTCTTAAAAGAGAAAGTTAACCTTATGGTCCCATAGCTGGGCCAAAAGCATGA
Source organism: Pezoporus occidentalis (assembly GCF_034315485.1). Lineage (NCBI taxonomy): Eukaryota > Metazoa > Chordata > Aves > Psittaciformes > Psittacidae > Pezoporus > Pezoporus occidentalis. The sequence continues at coordinate 8,422,181 of NW_026913425.1, read as the reverse complement.
TGCATGTAGGAAATAAAAAACTTACTTAATTCTCTGTTTGGGGTTACATTCAGAGGAAGGAGTGTATTTGTTACAGTTAATGCACAAGTCCATACAGATTCATTTGTCACAGTGCAAGATGAAGGAAAAAACAGAAGATGGATGTAGTAAAGCAGTGATGGTCATACTTGTCTTTTGGCCTATTGTTTAAGATTTTATTCTTATGTGGAATTCTTGCGTGGAATAGAATTTAGTCTGGATCTAACCCCCATGACAGTACGAGTAATATCTTTTGGCCTGTTATAAGATTCCATGACATAGTATTCAGCTTTGGTGAGGGAAGGGATGTTATTGTCGCTTCACATTTTCTGGGTTTTGGAGACTTGCAGATAGAGCTACCCTGAAATTTTTGAAGGACACAGGCAATTCTACAGTAACTTTTTTTGTGTGGCAGCAAATACAAATAAAAAAAAAAGGTGTGGTTCTTTACTTGTTAGTTTCTTTTTTATTTTCAAGATCTAGATTGAAGAAGGACTATGATGACTTTAAAAGACATCCAGACCATGATAAATTTAACAGAGAATTGTGGACTAATGATGAAAGTGAAGTTGATTCTGGCAAAGATTTATTTGCAGTAGTATGTGGTAAATCTTCAGAGTCTGCAGAATATGTGGAAGTTTCCAAAAAAGATCACCCCAACAATGGTAAGCATTTACTGGAATTTCATTGGTTGAACTTGATTCACAAGCTTCATTTTTATCTGATACTTCTACCTTACCTACTACTGTGATTGTATTGAAATTGCTCATGATGTGTGTCTGACAGATGTAGACTAGAAGAGGCCAGACATGACCAAGATGAAAATTCTGATTAATGCAGGTTGTTGCCATTTTTGTGGTTAATTATTTCTGTAATAAGATAGTAAGCCTGCTCAAAATTTATGCTTATGATGGGTTGACTTTGCTGACTACCAGATGCCCACCCAAGCTACTCTGTCAGCCCCCTTAACAGGACAGGGAGAGAAAGTCAGATGGGAAAACACTTGGGTCAGGATACATACAGGGAGATTACTCACCAGTTACTGTCACAAGCAAAACAGACTCACTTGGAGAAAAATAATTTGATTTATTGCTAATTGAAAATAGAGCAGTAGGATGGTGAGAAACAAAGACAAAAACTGAAACAGCTTCTTCTACCTCACCGCACCGCTGTATCCATCTTCTTCCAGGCTCAACTTCATTCCCAATTCTTCTACCTTCTCTTCTGTCAAGTGATGCAGGCAGGTTGGGGACTGGGGGTTGAGGTCAGTTCATAATACTTTGTCTCTGCTGGTCCTTCCTCACACTTCTGCCCTGCTTCAGTGTGCAGTCCTTCCCTCACCTAGGATACAGTGCTTCATGAACTACTTCAGTATGGGTCCTCTCCACAGGCTAGAGTCCTTCAGGATAAGACTGCTCCAGTCTGGGTGCAACATAAGCCACAGTTCTGTCAGAAGCCTGCTCTGCTGTGGGCTTTCAATGGGCTGCAGCTTCCTTCAGGGCATATTCACCTGCTGTGGAATAGGGTCCTCAATAAGCTGCAGTGTAGCTACCTACTACAGCATGGTCCTCTGTGGGAGGTGGTGAGCCTGTTTCACCAGTGTCTTCACAGGTTGCAGGGGAGTCAGTTCCAGTGCCTGGAACACATCTTTCCCCTCTTCTCCCCTGACCTTGGTGTCTGCAGGGTTGTATCTCCATTTTTGCTTAACATCTCTTTGTCACACTCTCCAGCACAGCATTTTCCATGAGGCATCACCAGCTTGGCTGACAGGTTCATTTATGCCCTGCAATGGATTTCTGTTGGAGCCAGCTGTGTCTGGCACAGGCCCCTCCTGCAACCCTGCACTGCCAAAACCTTGGCAACACCTCAATGCACAGCACCTCTGTCCACCCAGCACCCCTGCCTGCATCCTGGGCCCTCTTGTGTACTTCATGTCTCCCCTGCTCACTGATTGGTGATGCTTGATGGTTGATATGAAACGTGTGGCATTCACACCCTTTTCCCACAGGCCCCACACACTTAGAACTCCACCTGATATGCCCAGTCCCCAGCCCCATCTGTTTGCTGGCTAATCTGTCTTGAAGTTTGCCAGTCAATAACAGACACTGTCCCCAGGTACACTGGATTTGGGGAAGACACAGACATCCCCCAGCAGCTGGCACTACGTACATAGGCTGCACTTCTTGCTCTGTCCTTGCACCTCTCCTTTCCGCCGCACATCCCTTCATGAGTTTGTATAGCCCTACTGATTACCTCACCCCTTCCAGCCCAGTGTCCAAGATCTACCCTGGAGAGTCATACCTGTTGCATACTCCAGGTTAATCTTCCTGAAAGGGGCACCTGCAATTTTTCTTGATGGCCTGTCAATTGGTGTGATTGGTGAGGTTGATTTATTGTCGTTATCTCCATGGATGTTTTGTTAGATTGGTGTCCCTGTATATTTTTTTTTCTGGTGTTTCCCTTTTTCCCCTCAAGATAACTGCTGGAATAAGCGTTCTCACACTCTTAAATGACTTCATCAGTTACTTTGAATGACCAAGTTTGGTTTTCCTCACGATCTCCCGTGCTGATGAGGTTTATGTCCTTGCATGTTCTTGTTAATTACTTCCTCCTTTCTTTATTACCATCTTTTTTAATTGAAAAGGTTCTTGACCAGGTGCTCTCAAAGAAGTAGGCATTCTTTTTCACACATATCCTTATACTTGCAAACTATGAATTTGCCTGAACTAGACACTATATAATTGTTATATAGAAGTAATCAGTCACAAATATGTAAAACATAGTTTCTGTTTTAATATCCTTGCAGATGAAATGAAACTATTGGAGATGAATTTACCTGCAGGAAAAAACAGAATTCTGAAAAAAGAATCAACTTCCAAAGAAACACAGAAGACACTGCCCAAATGTATTAAACGACAGTCCAAGCAAAATAGTTGTCTGGATCAAAGCATTAATGAGCTTTCACTGAGGAAGAAAGCTAAGCTGAGCACTAATGAGGCTGGGGTCCAGATTTCAGAAAGTAACCTGCAGCCAGATAGTTGTTTGACTGAGCCGAAACAATTTGAAGGGTCAACTCCAGAATCATTTTCCTTGACAGATCCTACAACATCAGTGTCAAACTTTCTGAAAGGGACCAAACCCATCCAGGCATTGCTTGCCAAGAATACTGGGAACAAAGTGACCTTAACAAATCAGCTGTCACCTCTCACAGGCGTAAGCGTATCTACTTCTGAGAAGACAGTTTCACCACCTTTGGAACCATCACTGATAAAACCAGCATTGTCCTGCCAAACTAGTTCAAAGTCTCCTTTACAAATGGTATACAAAATGCCAAATGTCCATTGTGTACCAGTAGATCTTCAGAACAGCTCTGTGAAAATTCAAATGCAACCTGTGATGGACCCTAAAACTGGAGAAAAAGTTATGCAACAAGTTCTTATTTTACCTAAGAATTTTCTTATTCAGCAGAAGGAGGGAAAAATTGTGTCCAAGGACATTCAGTCACTACATCAAAAATCATCTGACCTGCACTGTACAACTTCATCAGAAATACCGAATGTCAGTGTTTCTTTAACATCTGTTCTGGTGACAGGCCCTGCAAATGCTAGCACTCGGTCACCTAGTACAGTTTTTAACAAGGATATTACCCACTTGTCACAAACGACTGGTCCCCTAAACACTGCGCAACCACTGGCTGCTGTAACTTCAGCAAGTAACTTACTGTCATCAACTGTTAAGGTGAGTCAGACTGAAACCAACAAAATCAAGGCCACAGCTTCAGCTGCCACATCCCCTGTATCTTTGACTTCACCTACTCTTTCAACAGCTAGCCAGTCTTTGATATCAGCAACAGCACTAAGTGGGTCTACAAACACTACTTCCACCTGTCATATTCTTGCACCTCAGCAGACAACTGACTCCTTTGAAACTAGGCAAGAGCTGAAGACTGTGTGTATAAGAGAATCACAATCTATTCTGGTCACAACACGAGGTGGAAACACAGGAATTGTTAAAGTGCGAACAAACCCAGACCAGATTTCACCTAGTTTATCTTCTAGTTCAATTTTCACTTACGCACCTCAACTTCAGGCTTTTCTTGTGCCAAAAACCACAGCATTATCATGTTCTTCTGTTACATCTGTAGCAACAGCCACATCTGGTCTCTCACATACTGGACAATCATCTCTTTCTGGATTTGATCCCTCAACAGCTGCTTCTGTTAACATTCCAGCTTTCCCAACTGATTTTACCCAAGCAACAGAGAAGAATATCAAATTGACATTACACCAGCCTGCTGTTGGAGGCACTTTGGGCCAAGTAATAGGGAACTCTAGCTGTGTGTCCTCTCCTTTGTCCTCCATTTCATTAGCCAGCAATTTGATGTCAAGAACTCCAAACAGTCCTCCTAGTGTGACTAGCATTGGACAGAATAACACTGTTGTAACTCCAGATTCTTCTGTGCTGCAACAAGATGATACTAAAACTAAAACTGTTATACAGTCTGAGTCTTACTCAGCAACAACTGGAGATTTAATCAGTGGTATACCAGTCCAGAAACTTACAGTACTCACAAATCCACCCATCTTCTCGCCCTGTGGGGCATCAGGAGTCAGTATTATACCCTCTCCAGCATCTGCTGGTGTTAATGCTCCAAAGTTTATTTTCATTAACACGCAAATTGCTAATGGTCCATCAACCACCAATCTAGTTGCTGAGTCACTGAAACATAACCTTCCTTCTTCCCTGAGCAAAACCTTTGTTAGTGCCACAGAGCAACCACAGTTGGTTCTGATCCCATCTACAGTAGGAGCACCAATAAGAATAAATTCATCACCAAGTATTGCTCAAGTAAAAGATGTGAAAATTGGACTAAATATAGGTCAAACCATTGTAAATACCAAAGGCAATGCACAGCAGGCTCCACCAGTGAATATATTGCACTCTGCCATTTCTAAGGGAGAAGACAAAAAGAGCATGGACTTGGGGCTATCTTTGACAGGTAGTAGTACTTTGGTTCCTGTTCCAAGTTTTGTGAGTCGAAGTTCTGTGTCAGTTACTGAATCTGTATGTGTTACAACAAAAGCTGAAAATGCTCTTACAGTAACAACAGCAAATGCATGTGTAGAATCTGTTTCAGTAACATCAGGTGGGACTTCTGGGACACGGCCCACTGTCTTGGTTGGTGGAAATGATCCCTTGAGAATAAGGCCAGTTATGGGTAGTCAGCTGTGTACATCAAATATTGGAAATACTGTGGGTATATCAACTGTGAAAACAGGACATCTTGCTTCATCTGTGCTGATTTCAGCAACACAGCCACCAGTATCTCCTCAAAACTTAGCATCTGCTTTGCAATTTCCAGTCATTAGCTTGCCTGGATCTATAACCACGCCCCACAAAGTGTTATGCACAGTTCCTCAGTTAGCAGCAGTTCCAGCGCCTCCTCCAGTGCCAAAAAGCCAGTTGCCTACACTGCTTCAGTTTCAGTCATCAGGAGTTTCAGCTGCTATGCCAAGTAATGCAGGTACTCACAAACCTCAGAGCGTGTTGCCCCCTCCATCACTAAATACAGGGAAAGTCATTAGTTTTCCCAACTTTTCTTCCCTGCAGTGCCAGCAGGTGCCTCCCAGTGCAGAGAAACAAAGTCATGCTTACACTTGTGCTTCCACGATTCATATGCCTGCAGCTTCACCAGCTGTAACAAGCAAAGCAGGAAGTCAGTTGTATGAACCTTGCATTCAACAGAAAATAGTCATTAACACCTGTATGCCTTTGGCACCTGGAACTCAAATAATGATTAATGGTACTCGTTTTGTTGTTCCACCACAAGGCCTTGTAGCTGGCAGCCATGTTCTTCTTCTCTCTTGTAATACAAAACAGACTCCTCCTTTAACTATTAACCATGGTCAAGAGGCTCAAGATGTACCAGTTGTTAATCCAATAACTTCAAAAATTATGCTAGCACCAAGTAATTCATTAAGTTGGCAGATACCAAAACATCATTTGAAAAGCTCCACAAAAATTGTGAACTCCTTTGGGTCTGCAGATGCATTACCCATTGTACATGCAACACCCCAGATACTTAGTACTCCAGCTAACTCCTGTACTCCATTGTCTGCAGCAACACCATCTGTGTCTTCCGTGATAAAGTCTCCTGTCAATGTAGTAGCTGCATCTTCTGTGGTTTCTGCCATTCATTTGCCAAACTCTCATTTACCAAGCAATACTTCGGTGCTTCACTTAGACACTTCTATCAAAAAACTGTTGGTCAGTCCAGAGGGAGCAATTTTGAATGCTATAAATACTCCAGCATCAAAAGTTTCTTCCATGTCTTCAGCACTGCTTCCTGTTGCTGTATCCACAAGCAGAAATCCTACCACTGTCTTCCCTGCATCTCAGTCATCTTGCCTTGATAAACCTGACAAAGCTGCATCCTGAATTTATTGCAAATGAGCCACTTTGAAAATTTGGGGATTCTTCTGACTTTGAAAGTTGTAACTATTGAATAATTTCTTATGTTGTTTGAAACAGTTGATTTACTAAAAATTACTTGAGATTGCAGTTCTTTCCTGTTTACCTGTGGGGATTAAGAAGAAAAGTTTTAGTTTGTTGGGAATTTTCAGAGTTCTTTAGTAAAAAGGTCAGAAATGAGTGACAAATTCATTAAACATCTTAGTTTGGAGAAACCTAGCCTTTTGCACATGTTTCATCATACAGTATGGACTGTTTGCCAGTGTTTATGACAGTATATGTCTCCTTTTTATTTGTCAAATTTATTTTTTATTTTTTCCTGTAAAAAATATTTATGCATTGTAAAAATGCAGTCTATGGTATAGAATTGTACATATTCATAAATTCCTAACAATCTGTACTAAACTATATGTACAAAGAACTCTGCTGTCTTATTTATGTTTTGTTTACATATGTATAGTTTTTTAAGTATTTTAGTAACTTTGGACCAGTGTACTGTTTAGCAACAATGCAGAAGAATCTGCATATAATAAATCAAGTTGCTGTACTGCTTTGTGTTGGCAATAGTTTAAAAATGTGTGTATCTATTGCAGCATGGCAGAATACATACATATATCATCCTGCTTAAAGCAGGTGCATCTCAACCTTTGGAATATAGTAGAATGAAGTTATTTAATCTCTTCTGCTCTTCTTTGTTATTTACATCTCACATGATTCAATAGGAGCTGGAAGGAAGGCCATCTTGATCCTCCCAATACAGGGCAGGATGTAACCCATACTTCATTCAATAGGAGCTGGAAGGAAGGCCATCTTGATCCTCCCAATACAGGGCAGGATGTAACCCATACTTCATTCATTCTTAACAAATGTTTGGTTATATTGCATAAAATCTCCAGTGATGTGGTAAGGCTAGAAATCATTTCCCAGACACCACTCTAAGTCACACTGGTTGCTGGTTAGGACTACCATTTTTTGTCATAAAGCTCATAGATACGTTCATTATTCTCTTTTTTACAGCCCTGTATGTATTTCCGGGGGTCTGGTAACTGTAAACACTCTGTAATCTTCCATGTAGCCATAACAAGCTGTCCATTTTTTTTCACCAGTCATGCTTTCTAGATTTGTAATTTTTTTTGTTTAGCTTTTAATTATTCTGTCTGGAAGGATAGTACTAAAACATCACACAGTATTAAAAGAGGCCTTATTAGTGCTTTGAGTGGGAATAATTCACATATTACATAAGTCTTCCCATTTTTGCACTGTATTTGTTGGCTTAGGTTCAGCTTTTGATCTGATGAAACCCTTGGGTTATTTTCTGCAGGTCACCTGAGTTCACAGCTGCCTGCTGCAGTGTTCATGAAAATATAAATGTTTTTTGGTTTCTTTTGGGACTTAGTATATACTGACTTAGCTGCCTGTATAGGAGCTCTTATTTTATGATGATTTTTATGATGATGATTTTAGAAGTGCTGTATTAAAATCTGAAGTCATAGTCTCCGTTAGTTGCTTGAGAGATCCAGTCTCAGGCTGAACATCTTTGTATGTGTAGGATTTTTTTGTTTTTTTCCTTTTTTTAGACATTAGAAGGGAAGATTGCAGAATTCCTCATGCATGTTAGCTGCCTTTTTAATAGCTATGGCTTTAAAGGGGGATAAAAGCATACATACCTTTACATAGCAGCATTCTTAGACTGATTTTTATCAAGATGAAGCTTCAGCTTTGCTTTTCATCCTGTTGAGTTTTTCCTTCTTTCCCCATTTGCTATACAGTTTGGCAGTTTGGATCTTGAGTTGTAGAATTAGACCACAGCTTACTCCCTCTGTTTTGGCTTCCCTTCATTTTGCTCTGAAAAGTAATCTGGTAACTAGTTAACTGGAGTTATGTGGAAGTGGGGGAATAAAGGCATGTGCGTTCCGTAGTAGCTTTCCTGTCTGCACTAACTAGAAGCTTTGAATTGGGAAGTTGCCTTTCAGTAATCTCCATCTTATCTCAGGGTTAGGAAAGATGGAAGCTGTCAGTTTCAGGGAGACAAAAGGTTGGTTTTTATTTCAGAAAAAGCTGCCTATTTCTCATTAAAGGTAATCAGTTTTGAAGATGCGTGGCAGTAAGTACTTCCTGTCTGCTGGAGTTTACAGTATTAAGGCTTTTTAAGTTTGACTGCGTTTTGCAGTTGAATATTGCAGGTGAGTTTTCCAGAAGAGGAAGATGGCAAAGAATGGCAGTTCCTTCATGGACATTTTACGTACTCTAAAACCATATATACCAGCAACACATTTTATTTCTATTTCACTGGTTGAACTTTGGAACTGCCTTTCTTGGATTTTTCTCTTCTCTTGCAATGGCTGATTTTCCTTTTAATTTTTATTTCTCTTTGTTGTTGAGTGAATGTCTGTATTGTCTGGAAGGCCTAAGACTAGGTTCTACTGTTGCAGGCAGCCTGGAGAAGAAAATCTTTGCATGACATTTTTCTGTGTGCTAATGCAGTAGAAAGTTTTATGCTATAATTAACTCTAATAAAGAGAAAAGTTAGAAAAAATCTTAATTGAGGAACTTGGAACTCAAGGTACTTGCCTGAATGATTTCTTAAGAAATTTCTGAATTAGTATGATAATGTTTTGTAATTGGTTTATAAATATTTTGTAATTTGGGATTCATAAACTTTGCAACATGCAGAGTTTGATTAGAATTTTCATGGACTTTTATTCTCTACTGGACACATGTTCAGATCCCAGATACTACTGGAGAAAGGCTTGAGACTGTTAGGTAATGAGTTTGCATGATTCATTATTTTGTAAAAACAAATTTTAGTCATTTTTTTGAATAAAATTCCTCTTTCCATCATTCTTCTCTGATAATATAAATGTTGGTCAGAGTAAGAATTTCTTTCAAGTGAAAGCAAATAGCCGTTGACAGTTTGCTATGTATCTTTTTTCCTCTGGACCAAATATATAGTGCTACCTATAGCACAAAAAGAGCTGTAAAACAGTAGATTATAGTCCCAGAATGAAAAAGGTGTATTTGATGAAAATGAAAAAAAATCTTTGATATTTACCTAAATTAACATATTCTGCACAATAGCATCACTTTGAGTAGAAAATGACATTCATTTTGCCTCACTGTTCAAACTCATGCGTGTGCTACCGTTTTCTTCTAGGGATTCTGCCTCTACACTATACTAGACACAATTAGGCTTCGCATTAGGCTCCTTATGTGAAGTCATAGGAGTCATAGAAGTACCTGTTCAAACCAAGTCTGTTATCATCAAGTTATTCAAACCCACTCTGATTTCACTGACATAAAAAAAGAGTACAATGGGGAAAATTAATCAGAAATTCTCCTGATAAGCAAGAGAAGAGAAACTTACTCATGTAGGTAGGTCAGAAAATTACTAAAAGCTGGCATTTGAAGGGACTCCATAGCCTCATTACAGTTTGTTTCATAGCTGGTTTTGCTTTTTTGTAGTAGTGCAGAACTTGAGTAGCCCAAATTGATTTTAAGGTAAACTAATAATTTTTATTAAATATGAATGTTTGTTATGATGAGGCTGTTTCCTTTAAAAAGAACATCAGAAGGTGCTCACAGAAACTTAAATTCATGTGTCCTGTTCTCTAAAATGCACCTAAAGTGTGTTTACTGACTCAGGAATAGTAACACCATTATCAGACTAATGGTCCGTCTATCTATCCGTTATGTCTCTTGAAGCAGCCAACAGTAGCAGTCTGGAGCATAATAACAGGCCTGAATATTATAGGATCTACTAATGTGTGAGCCAGTCTCCCTCAGACAGTTGTGATTTTTTTTTTCGACTTAATAGCCCTCAGTGTATATTTTTTTGTTAAATTGACCAATACTTTCTAGAATTCATCTTGAACACAGATGAACTGTTACCGTCCACAGCCTCCTGTGACAAAGAGCTTTTCACAGTGTGTAAATAAATCTGTTTGTTTCTGAACCTGGCACCTGCTAGTTTCATTTGGTGCAAATAATATTTGTATTGTAAGATAAATTAAGCTTTTGATCTTTATTCATTTTTCCATGTGACCTATGTAGACCTTTGCCATGTTGGTTGTCTTTTCTGGGGTAAAGAGACATCATTAATTATTTCTTATATGGAAATAATCAGTTATTTTTATTGCTGTTTGTACCTTTTTCAGTTTTACTATATCCATGAGATGTGGGATCAGAATAATGCGTGTTCTAAAAGCACTACGAATCTATTTGGCAGTGTTGTGATGATTTTTCTCTCAAGATTTCAATTCTTGACTGTGATTTAGCCTTGTACTAACTTTTTCATAGAAATAACAGTTGTAAACCAAATACAATTTGATCTGTAAATTCAATCCATCGTATAAGACTATACCAGAATAGGATGGCTCTTCAGACCTGATCTTTAAGGCAGATTATTGAAACCAGTGCAAGTCTGGCACTCTCCTCCCTCTGTACATTTTCTACTTTTGTTTGCTTTACCTCTCTGAGAAATGTAGAAAGACAAACTGCTATAATGATTTCGAACATGATTATATTTCTCATTATTTTTGTGCATAGAATGCAAGCTTAAGTCTGTATGTTAGGTCCATGATCATCTTAAACACGTTTGCACACAAATAAAAAATGGTGAGTTGTTGAGGAGGCCACTTTTGCAAACATAATACAGATTATCTTCTATTTTAAATATTTTCCTTGAAACTATAGTTTGTTGTAAAACAAACTTTAAGATCTTGATAAACACGTCTTCTTTTTTCTTGGCTATGTATAGCTCATGGGCACTTAGTACCAGCACATGCGTTGAGATCTTATCCACATAATATACTGGTATTTGTAGAATTATTCCTCACTCCCTTGTTTTTAATCACATGAAGCAGTAAAATAGAATATCGGAGAGGGATTAGTGACTGGGTATTATTATGTATCACAGGGTGTCCTGGTTATAATAAGGAAATAGTGGAATTATGGTGGAATCAATTAACAGTGCATAAAAGGTAGGTATTTTTAGCATTACATTCAGTTTTAACTGAGGAGAAGGAATTGTTTACATCTATTTATAAAAAACTTAATCAATGCAAATCAGCAACATGGCAATACTAAACTTACAATAGTTTGCTTGAGGCAAACTGGCCAGTATACTGCAGTTCAACTACACGTTATGCTTTCAAAACACTCTTCTTGCTTGTGGAGTGCTTTTCTGCAAGGTGATCTTGGAAGGACCTTTAATAGGCAAACTCTTTCAGGCAGGGGAGACCAGTATGAAACTGTTTCCCTCTTTCCATGGCCCAAGAAATTGATGCAAAACTATAACCTTTTTTTTTAAAAATAGCCCATATTTAAAGTGAGTTTCTTACTTCGGTGCGTGGAATGCAAGTGATACAGCTGGTACAGCAGCCCAGTCTTTGTATAAGCCACACCTTTGACTTTATCTCACTGTGGTGGCCAGTAGAAAATGCTTAGCAAAAAGAACATGAAGTAGATCAAGTGTGAATGAATCTTACCAGTATGTATACATAGCCTCCAACAGTGATCCCAGGAGAATTGTGTGAACTCAGCCTGGACTTGTGTAAGAATAACAGATTCTGCAGCCAGGGATTTTGGTATTGGAAAAAGGTGAGCAGTAATTCAGAGAACAGAAAAAAAAAAGGACGTAAAAACATAAAATTGCTTCTCCAGTTTAAGTGGTGGTAGGAGAGGTGCATGAACCCTGCTAGAAAGCGTAAGTTTTGAGCGAGGAATTGACTGTGAAATACTGTTTTTGTCCTTGCTGTTGGTGAGGCCAAAAAATGAGGTGTAGAGGATGCGGACTGCATATCCTGGGGATTACAAATGTAAGACTCTGTCTGTGTCAACACCAGAAATGTTCAGGAAGAGATTTCTGGAGATACAAAAAATGAGTAATTTATTACAAGGTAGGCACATGATACCTTTTAATTCCTTACAAGGACTGGCCCATGTGACTGCAGCAAGAGTGGAATTTACTGCTATCACCTGGCAAAAGTTTTCTGGGGGAACTAGAGAAGACAGTAACAGTGGCTTGTAGCTTTGGTGTCAGTAGTGTTGACACATTGAATTCTACATTCTCCCCCTTTTTTTCCTGGTAGAATAGGGCTCAGTAGGCTCTGGTTCTCTTTGGATGGGTAAATTTGAGAGACCGTTTAGGGAGGATGAGGATGAGATGGACAAGGGTCTGTCATTCATATTCCCATGAGCACAAGGCATTTAGGAACATTGCTACCCTCAAAAGTGTGGTCTTTCATATTTGCCCAAGAGTAGAACCTATGTGGTCAAAATGTCTTGAAGAGCTAGAATTTGGAGCAAAGGAAGTAATAGTTGTTTCTGTTCATTAGAAACCAGCCAGCACTTGAGCCAAGGACTTTCTGGGGAAAGGAAGTAAACTAAATTGGAGGATTGTGTAAGGATGCAGAATACAAAGGGTCAATTCCAAAAGGTGCACAAGGGCTGGTTTTTAGCTGTCAGCATGGATGTGTTGTGTAAATAGTAGCTGTAGACACCCTTTTAAAGTCTCCCCTGCTGCTACTTTACCTTTATTAGTGTACATAAAATTCAGTGCTGATATGCGGCCAAAAGACAACACTGGAAACTTTAAAGCACTTTTCAGATTTAATGGTCAACAAAATCTGTTCAATGAAATGGTGTGAACATACAACAGCCTTTCAGTTTTGTTGCACAATAATGTGCAGTCAGCAGAAAAGCACACAAGTAAATGCTACTTCTCCAAAGCACAGAGGATTTCATTAACCTCTTTCTTTACGTAAGAAGTGAAAATAAACTTGCTTTTAAAGGCAAGAAAAGGTATTCTTAAGTCACATAAGTACATGCTCATACACCAGCAAAATAGTGGATATTTTACCAATATTAGACATAAATATGAATCAAAATAGAATGTTTTGTTTAACTGAAAAATTACAAGCAATATGGTTAATACTAGTACAGTTTTTGAGTCCAAGATAGTCTGTCTACATTCCCAGCTGCAGCAGGTGTTTAATCAACAGAGATTGTTGAGATGAATGTCACCCGATTGTCTTGTCAACCAGCAGCATATGCCAGTCCTGTTACACTGGTCTAGTGAGACTCCAATAAACAAGTGCTTCCTGCAGAAAGTCCTTGGTACTTTCTTTTACCATAGCTCTCTGATGTGTGCAGTATATACGCTATGGCTCTTGTCCCCTTGAATGTTTTGCTACATGTCCTGGGTTCAGTAGTAGCAGTCATTTTTTCTCCTTAGTAGCTGGTGCAGCGCTGTGGTTTCGACTTTCGGCCTGGGAACAGAGCTGATAACACTGATGTTTTTAGTTACTGCTCAAATATTTAGTCTGACCAAGGACTTTGTGAGTCTCATGCTCTGCCAGGGAGGAGGGGAAGCTGTGAGGAAGCAGAGACAGGACACCTGACCCAAGCTAGCCAAAGAGGTATTCCGTACCACAGCACGTCATGCCCGGGATGTAACTGGGAGTTACCCCAAACGGCTGGTTCACTGGTCTGTTGGACTGGGTATTACCAGTCAGCTGGTGGTACCGTATTCTCTTCCCTTGTTATTTCCCTTGTCATTATTATCACTGGTGGTAGCAGTAGTGGTTTGTGTTATACCTTAGTTACTAAACTGTTCTTGTCTCAACCCATGGGAGTTACATTCTTTCGATTCTCCTCCCCATCCCTTCGGGAGCGGGGGGAAGGAAGAAGGAGGGGAGTGAGCGAGCGAGGCTGCGTGGCTGACTGAGTTTAAACCACACTACATGGTTCAGAATGCCGGGAATATTGCCCTTGTCAGCACCGGCTGCGTTTTGTCTCTGTGCTGTGGCTGGGATGGCTGAGCAATATTCTGGAGTCTTAAGACTAAATTGAGGCTTGCAGCCTCATCAGGATGTAGATGATCCAGCAGGATCATACAAGGAATCCAAACACAGACAATGCAACTGCTGCTGCCATTGTAATTTACCAATTTGACCAAAACACGCTGTGTCCATGAAAGGCCTTGTTTCCAAGTTGTTCATTGTATCTACGTGATGGTTGCATGCATAGCTGTAGATATTGGTAAGCTCCTCTTGTACAGAAAAACTTTGATGCTTACTTCTCTCATGGAAGCCATTTAATGTGAATGTACCAAGCAGAGCTTCATTCTCCAGGTACAACCAGACACCTTACTTTGTCAGCATCCCAGGGGAGAACCCAAACTGCCCATGGGTTCTTTATTTGCTCATTTGGTGGAAGAAAATAAAGCACAAATACCGTGTTTGTTGAGAATTATAGTTGTAATACAAGACATCTTATAGCAGCCTGATTGGAAAGTGTGTAAAAAAGGAGGAACAGGAGATCTTTGACTTTTGCACCCTTTCTGTACAAAAATGACCATGCCAGAGAAAGCATAAATCAAAATTTTGGTGACCATTTGTTACTCTGGGGGCATATGACTGTCTAATACGACAGCCTTTCATGGAAATTTGAGAACTCTGCACTATGTTCTGCATGTGTGGTAGCTGCAAAGTTTCTCTTCCTTCTTAAGGGGACAGCCTTCCTAGAAAATTTTAGCTTATCTTTAGTGAATTGCAGTGTGATTGAATGTAATTCCGAAAGTAACTGTAATGTAGCCCGTTCTTGCAGCATGCAACTTTGGCAACTACAGGTCTCTGGCTTTCAGATTCTGACCTGTCCTCTGTTGGTGTTTTTTAATGGATCAGCAGGCAGCCTCTCCAGTGTACCCTCATTCAGTATAGAGTCAGATTGAAAAATGGAATCTGTGGGAGTGTTTAGTGTAGCTGATGAAGCTTCCACCTATATAATACAGACTTCTATGAAGCTCTATTTCTTGCTCTTATTTCTATGCACTAATTAAAATCTGAGACTACTGTCTGTGTCTATAAATAAAGAACACTGCTTTCACAGGGAGGAAAACTGGGAAGGCTGAAAACTAAAGATGGTTTCCAAGAGAGCTTACCTATCCTTTAAGTGTCTATAAATTAATGTCAGAGTTCAACAGTTCCAGCTCTGGCTGCTGAACAGTTCCAACAATTTGGCCTTATGTAGTTCTGGAAATGTTTCTACTTGATCAGTGTTAACTTTCTCATGAGCTTCTGAAATGGCTGGTAACATGCTTAATGCTGATATGACTGAAAAATGTGTGGGATCAAGTAAAACTGTTGAACTCTAAGTACTTCACATCTTTATAGTAGTTAATCTTTATAGAAATTATTTCTTTTCTCAGCCATGAATGCGTATGTCAGCTAGATTCAACTGTGGCACCACACAGTCTTCTGAAAGGATGTTGCCTTACAATAGAATTGCGGAGTACACAGTTGCTAAAGATCATTAGCCTCAAACTTTAGCTTACCAGATCTGCAAAAAATAGTCAGCCGTTGTGTTCTACATCTCTGGAGCTGACTAGTTATAATCTGGCATTTTGTGTATTTTCCTGTGTATTTTTCTTCTTGTCACTAAAGAAGTCCGCAGAATTTTTTCCTTGAAGGTGTATGTTGGAAATGACTCATATTTCTAAATACAGATTTCTAAATACAAATAGCTACTAAATTTATAAAACCAGACATATTTATTACCCTCTAACAAGTACCTAATTTTATGAATTTATATAAACTTTTATTAAAAAAGAAACATTTCCAAAAACCTATGTCTTATTATTTATCACCATAATGTTTATCATGATGAGTTTGTGTAAGGCAAGTAAGTCTCCCTTGTGTTTAATTTTTTGTTTGTTTTAAAGTGCTTGTGTCTGCCTATTTGATAACAAAGAACTGGATTTTTTACTAGTAACAGTTAAATGGATCACGAAAATAGTTTTCTTCTGTAACTACTTTTCATTTTAACAAATGTTCAGTTTTAGCTGCCTCCTGCTTTGAGACATCAGGTCTTGGGTATAAATGTGTTGATCAGTATATAATCTGGCAAGTAAACAGTAACAAAACAGGCTAAGTAAACAGTAACTTCCAAATGTGTGCAGCCTAATCTGTTTGTATCACAATTCTTTGTTTACTATTACTGCTAGCGTTCTATCAGCCTGAAAGAATTGATATCTTGGAGCCTGCTGTCTCCTGTATTCTTCAAGGAACATGGGCTTCACACATTTTCTTGTATTTGTTTCTTCACATTAGAAACAGATGACGCATAAAGCTCTGCATCTGACAAGTTCTTTTACTTTCTTACAAGACTGCCAGAAGGAAGCTAAACGTCGTCATCACTATACCCAGTGACCTGTATAAAATAACATGGACTCTAAATAGAAATTCCTGGATTGTCTGGATCATGTTTGGTGAGGAATTATTTCATTGCAAGTACATAAACAAGTGATGTGAGGTAAAAGCCTGCTATAAACATAGTTGCTTTTTGCTGGTTAATGGAAGAACTGCTGGTAGGGAAAATGGTTGTTCTTTGTCACAGGACATGTAGTCAAATGATTTTGTCTGTTTTATGACAGATTCTTGTACATTACCGTCTAGGGAATAGTTTAGAGAATAAGTGGGAAAGATGAAAACAGCACTTTCTATTCTGGTTGATACTCCTTGGTATGTACTTATTCTTGGTAGATCTGTGAAGGATGCAAGATCCCCAGACTTGAGTACAGTGTATTATCTGGTGACAGGAAATGAAAAACTTCAAACAGCAGCACATTCAGATTTATTGAGGCTTTTCAAGAACCAGTTCTGTAAACTGAGCAGCAAAAATTCCAGCAACTGTTAGTGAAAGCATGTGATTTTTTTCACATTATTTTAGCCTTAAGAAAGTTAAGCATGTGCAGGAAATTAAGAGGGAGCATGAAGAAATCAAATCGGTTTAAGAAAAAACTCTAAGATAAATTAGAGTTCAAGATCTCCTATTACGGTGAATAAGGTGGAGGTGAGTGATCTGCAGCGATTTTGTCATAAGCTGGTGGAGCATCAGGTACCTGTGGTAAGGAAAATGTGTGTGAAAGACTGAAAAAACAGGTAGAAGGAAATTATGACGTTAGTTTTTGCTAGTATGGTCTTTGGTTTTCATTCAGATTAAATGAATATTGTTTGAATCATTCATCCAAAGAGAAAATTTTTAGGGTTAAAAGGACAGGAATCTTAAAGGATTTTTTTCTATTTTTTAATTGAAAATTTTTAATTAAAAATTTCAATTTTTAATTAAAAATAATAATTGAAAATTATTATTTCAATAATATTGAAACTTTTCTTTAAGAGTTATGACACAGGTACATTGTCTTATTTCAAATGGTAACAATTTGGACAGCTTATTTAAAATTGGTTGTACATTAGCCTTTTCCCTATTCTAAAACTATTAAATACACCATTGACATATATCTTTATAAATTAAGTTACTTTAACTTTTTTAAAATTATGGGTTTCACTGTTCTTCTTTCCATAATGATTAGAGGAGCTAAAACCTTGAAGCTTTATAATGTTCCCTGATAATCTTTGTTGGGGTATAGTGTACCAGATACAATCTGTTGTTTATCAGAATGGCAAAGGGGACACCTGCTCGCGAGGTGTTTGTCTATTCAGTACATTTCAGAAGTGAGGTGTTACAGCATTCTAATAGATTGCATAATGATCATACAACTTAAGAATAAAGGTAGGTGAAAGGAGAGACTTTTTTAAAAGCAGAATTTTCCATAGTGGGTTTAGAAACCCCTTTTCCCAGTAAAAAAAATAGTTCAGAATAATAGTACTTTTTAAGTTAATGTAATGTAGAGGCACTGAAAACCTAATATAGAGAGCACACCCCTAGAAAGAAATCATTGTTTACTGAGATTGTCTCACCATGTTTTACTGTGTTGTAAATAAATGAAACTTACCACAGAATTAAAGTTTCTGTACTCCTGCAGAGCCATTTTGCAGTCCAGCGTTGTTCCTTCACCTACTGCGGTTCTTATTGTGCCCACACCAGAACTTTTGCTCTGTGACAAATAATGAGGAAATACGCAGAAGATGAAAGAAAGAAGAAAATGTGAAGTTGGAGTAAATTATGCAGTGTTTAATACTTGACAGCACATTTACACTATGGATTAGAATCTAGGGTTAGGGATAGACATAGTGCCACCAAGTAAGAGGGGTTATCTAACTATCTGTTCTTCCTGTCTCTGCTGAGACATACTGTCTCTCCTGTATTATTCAATTGCATTGCCAGAAAAATAAGGATCAAACTTTTTAGGTCCAGGGCTGCTGTAGGAACTGACCTGCTCACATACCTGAATGCTATCTCCTTTTTATCCCACCCATTTCTTTCTTTAATTTCCAACCTTATTGTGTTCTATTCTTCCATCATTTCTTTTGTAGCCATTCTGTACCAGTTCTCCCCTAGCCAAAAAACCTAACAAAAATTTGATTTTCAAAACCAAAAAGCAGCATTTTGCAAAGAGAAGGAATTAAAAAAGAGATTGTGTTTTTTTTTCCCATGAGGTACAAAGCAGGCATGAAAGAATTCTGGTTTGCTTTTCAAAGGAGGTGGTTTTTTTTCCAGTATTACCTTCATTTTTGAAACATTTCATTATGAAAACTTATGTTTTATGTATTCTGCTAGTTGATACACGTTTAAGATAGGTCACTGGAAAGATAACAAGACAAAGTTATCAGAAACAGCAATGAAATGGGTTTGCTGACTTAAATGAGCGGTATGATTTTTAATTCCACGTAGTCACATCTTTTCCAAAATATTAGAATAACTAAAATATATTTACTGTAAAATATATAATTGGATACAGCTTTCAACTTAGATTAAAAGTGACCTCTCTTTCATAGTAGAGAGAGCAGAACTTCAAAGATAAAGCTTTGAGACTTCTAATAACAGAAGTTACAAGATGGATTGTACCTTTTTTAATATATTTTAAGAAGACACTAAGTAGTGTTTAGAAAGCAAACCTCAAACCTGCCCTGCTTTTTTGTACAAGTTAAAATTGCATTTTGACTTTTATACAAATAATCATGCATTGCCCATACACTAACATAGTATTTGCTTACTTACCTGTAACAGTTATTTTTCTGCTTTGCTTCCCAGATTTACTCTAAATATATCTGTCCTAATTTAGGGGTAAATCTTATGAGCAGTGAATATGTTATTTTTATTTAAATGAAAATACACAGAAAACATCTTGGGTTTGTGTGTTAAATATAATACTACAATTAGCTGCATCCAGTGGTGTGTTGGGCAAAGTTGGGCAACTGGTATCATCTCCCTCTGCTCCTGCTTCTTCTTACCACTTTGCCTGACTGTCAAGTTCTTCAGGGCAAGCTGTGTTTCACATTGTGTTGTTTTACCTGTGTATATGTCGGTGTATATACTGCCTGAGACAATGATGTCCTATTACAGACTCAATGTTCTCAGCACTTACATAATGCAAATAACAATAATACATAAAAATAATAGCAAACTAGAACACAAACTGCCATGCTTACCCGTAGACTTTTGTAGCCACTGCGTCTTTTGTAATACCAGCAGCCAAAGATAAATAAAATTGCCAGCACCAAAAAGAAAAGTCCAATACCCAGGGCTCTGTTGGAAAAGCAAAACAATATAACACCAGAACTAGGTGCATTCATCTGGGAGCAAGACTGATGGGAGCAAGTTTGCAGTCTGTATCAAGTATCCTTTTATCAGGGAAAGGAATGGAGCATAATTCACCTCAGAAACTGGACGAAATACCAATAACTTTAGCCAGTCTCTACATTAAGCAGTTAGCTTAATTCTCTGATATTCTCTTAAGCATTTTAAAATGAGGAATGCATTGGTTCAAAGATAATGGTGTAACAGTGACTACTGCTTCTAAAAAAATCCCTGCATTGCAATAATGGAAGACAATGTGAAATTAGTAAATGCCACACCTGCAGAGGCACGGCTCATGTTCATTTGTTAAATTTCTCTAGGCAACAAGTATTGAGAAATGTACCCTAATTGCATTATATTGCAACAGCTACTGGTGACAGGAGGGGTTTTTTTGGGTATGTGAAACATTGCGCAACCTCAAAACCAGAGCAGGAAACTTTGAATTATTGATAGAGCTGTGTAATTCTTCAGTTCTTGTTCCATGACACGCCCGGCACAGTACCAGTGTCACTGGGTCATTTTAGGGAACTTAGGCTTTGCAAACTGTGCTGTAAGGCATCCTTCCCACTGCTTACCAGGGACATGGGAGAAGCAGCGCAGCACAGTTCCACTATCTGTCAGAAAACAAGCTGACAAAGTAATTGCAAGTTTCCTAGTTACAAAAAAAACCTCCTCCTCCCTCATAAGGCATATGAAATTCACTCCCCCTGTTTTTTGTTCTTCACCTGTTCAGGAGCAGAAGAGTCTGCAAAATGCTTAAAGGGAACAGAGGACAGTAAAAAAAAAGACCACATGAGCTGGGACAAACCCGTCCTAACACATTTTTACATATCATCTGTTCAGTTGCCCTGCAGGGTGTTTTTTTGCCAGGCTTTTCCATTGGGACTGAGGAGTTGGGTATGTGACTTATCAGAGACCCTCTATATCTATTTGCTATCATTTTCACTGACTCAGAGTCTCGTGAAGGAGTGATTCCTTGTGACCCAAGAAGCCTGAAAGGAGATGCAAGCAGATGGCAGAGCAGGCTGTTTCTTCGTCTGAACTGCCCAACTGGTGTTTGAAGCATAAAGCCCCATGGACCCAAAGGGATTTTCTTCTTCACAAATACCTGAGTCTTGCAAGTTGCTCCTGCCCCTTCAAGACTTTGTGTTCATCTGTTCAACCCAAGAATAGAGCTCACGGCATCAACTTCCTTCCTGGTGCAGTTGTGTTGCAGCTGATCTTCAGACTTACAAGACTGCTCCACTGGTTTTGTTCCTGTCCCCAGCACAGTTAAAACTTGGAGGGACTGCTTCTCCAAGCAACTGCTGCCTTTCTTACATTCTACATTCTACATATACAAAGTGCTTTCTGCTTTTCACGTGCACTCTAGTTTTAGCTGTTCGTTAGCCTTTATCCCCTCCCCAGGATATACCTAATTTATGGAGTTGATGATTCTAACTGTGTGTTTGCCATCTAACTCCTTCCTCACTTGCTTAAGAGGCTAGTATGAAAAGCATGTATGCAATTTCTTGCAATTCCAGTTAAAAATGGAGCTGTTCTATTAGGAATCTGTGCTTATATCTGGAATGCTCCTTTTGATACTGGGAAGAGAGTCACTTTTCCCTCACATACCTAGAAAATCTGCTTACAATTGCAGCCACTGGAATTCATAGCAGTTACAGGTGAAAGTGCTTAGTTTCAAGTGTTGAGACATAAGCAGCCAGCTTTTGGAGAGCTGAACTACTCTGAAAGCACTATGAGAGAACCTTCTCCTTTGTTTATTCTCTCTGCCTAGGGATGAACATGGAGAAACAAGTATCTTGCTGTATGTGTGTGGCACAGGTCACCAAGTTTGGGGTCCACTAACCCACTAGCAGAAGCACATTTCACATAGACATATCCCAAGCACATTGGAAATACTTATCTAAAATAATAATATATCCCCAGTGCCACAGTGTGTCTAATAATCAAAGACCAAACATATTTTATTGTCAGACAAAACTAACAAAATATTAGCCTGAATTAGTTCTGCTTAAGTGGAGTCTCACCAAACAATTTACTGAGGGTCACATTTGTATGGCATTGATGTCTCCATCTGCTTTTTGATGATATTTTTCTGTTTCTCTAGGCTTTTCACTTACACGATTCTTTAGGGTGAGACAATGTCCCTTTGAGGTCCTGCAGAGAGGCATATGGATCTGGAGGTAAAACTCAGTGAAAAAGATCACCTTGCAACCGCCTCAGAAGAAAATTCTAAATAAGTCTCAATAAACCTGGTAATTTTATTGTAGAGGATAATGACTTATCATCATATGATCAAAATCTAGATTCTTGAAGTCTGATTTTTCTTAACCTTTGAGGGCTCTTAATGATTCTGCAATGACAAAAATTACAGGATAGCTAAAATGTACTCCATATATATTCAACAGTGACATTTTCTGATACTATTTTGTTTTGCTTTATGCTTACTCTTCTGCTGCAAGATAGCCATGTCCTTTCCCTCTGAAAAAGTTGCCATCTGTATGGTGGTTTCTTCCGGGCATGTTGTGAGCTTGGTCCTGCTCAAGCCTGCAAGATGGAAATACAGTGCCTCAGTGCAATGATAAAGCATATTATCAACTTTTTTGTTTTAATGGGAGCATTCTAGGGAGGCAGGACAATCGGATATAGTCAGAATCAAGTAGATTCATATACATATGCGACAGTCTCGATTTCAAACTCAAAACTGCAACTGTAGTCTATGTTTGCATAGCTATACTGACGTCAAGGCATTTGCACCTGAATGCAACAGAGAAGAATTTGGCATGGTTTCTTCAGGTACTAAGTGATGGCTGACTTCTGAAGTGAAATCTCTCAGGAATATAGAAAGAAAGGCAAATTACCCGGACAAGAAAAACTATTCAGAAGAAATGAAATTAAAATTGTCCTTTCAAAGAGTTGAAGTAGTTGTTTCTTTATTTCTGTTATTGTCTGTAAACGTTCCAAGGGCCACATTTTGAACCAGCATAAACACTCAGAGATCTGTTGTTTTTCAGATGGTTATACTAATTTGTGTCTGATGACAGTCTATAGTTAGATGTGCGGGAATTTGTATTATAATCTTAATTTCCAGTCTTAATGTAATAATCATCCAGCTAAATGTCTGAACAATTAAAAATCTTATTGATCAAACAGTAAAGAAGAATTACAAAAATAATTTTTCTGTCATTTAAAGAGCAGAACAGATCCTACTTGATAGTATCCAGCTTATCTGCCTACCTTACACAAGTAAAGTACAAAAAGTGTGTTAAAGTATATAAAATCTAAAGGAAACAGAATATTTTCAGAGTTCCCTTAGAGGCAGTTATATCTCTTCTCAAGCACAGTTTTGAAGCAACACAGAAAATTTTGCATAGAATAAAAAAATACAAATCTCACCTCTTTCAGACGTGTATTCTGTCTGTTAACTGAAAGGCATGAGCAGCTTTCTTCTCCTTGACTTGCTCTGTTTTTTCTTCTTTGATCTGTTCTCTTATGACTATCACGAGTTTAAATTCCTCTCAATACAGCTTCTGAATGCATTAATTAGCATGAAAGAGGCAAGGAGACGACTTTTATTTTTTTTCCTAGAGTCTGCATCCTTCCCTCCTGACAAGCAGCTCAAAAAGTTTGCTATGTCTTCATTTATTACATATCCTCTAAGAAATGGCTCAACACTGTTTTACCTCCCTAATCAGTACAAGCTGCCAGAGTGGGTTGACTACTTCTAAATTCAAATCTGTTTTGATTTAGGGATGATTATTTTGTGGCAGAGGGCTGGTGATTTCACATGTTTAACTATAGCTCTGTTTATGCACACTTTCTGCACTGTTTAGCACTGTGGAAACCAGTATAGTTGGGGCAGAACTTGTAGATGGATGCTGTTATTCCATGGTAGAAGTGTTTAGATTAAAGCAAGTGCAGTTTAATTCTGTACTGGTAAGCAGCTGCTGCAACAAAAAGAGAGTCTGCCCCATGGGCTGCAGAACTAACAAAGCCTGTGCTTCACTTTTGTTAACTGCCTGTGCTCATGCTGCAGTAATTCCATTTACAATACCAGGCAAGAAAAGGCAGTCTGTGACTAATTGTGAGTCTGGGTACTGTGTTAGTTACTGTCATATTAAAAAAAATCTAAAAAGGAGAGCCACGTTATGCTTGTCATTTTTCCCAATTAACCATTAATGTCCTGCCACTTTCTAGGTTTTTTTTTAAGTTTGAAGGACTCAAACTTAAACTCTGAAGTTTTCATTTATTTTTGAAGCTGTGAACCTGGCTCCAAATGTGGTTGAAAATGGCTGACAGATTCAAAAGTTTACAGGAAAGAACAGAGAGTGTGAGAGATCAACAACCATTTCCCTAGGAAATCAAATGAGAAGTCTTGACATCAATGTTCTTAGCTAGTGCAGGGCTAGGAAGAGCCAGACCATTTATCTGCTTCTACGCTTTGCCTAACTATGGTAAAAATCTGATCTGGTTTTGGATATGTTTTCACGGTGGTGCCCAGAGTGACAGTAACAGGGCCAGAGGCAGTGGGTGCAGAGTGAAAAACAGGAGGTGCCCATGAACATCTGGAAACACTTTTTTACCATGAGGGTAACTGAAACCTGGCAGAAGTTGCCCAGAGAAGCTGGAGAGTCTCCTGCCTCTGAAATACTCGAAAGCTGTCTGGACATGGTGCTGAGCAATGGGATTCAATTGATCATGCTGGAGCAAGGGCTTGGATAGCATGGCCTGCAGAGAGCCCTTTCAACCTCAGTCACTGTGTGATTAACACCAGAAGGATCTAATTGTTTTTGCTAGACCCATTAAAGTTTGAAACAACACATTTTTTGCAGAAGGAAAAATAACGGGAGGAAGAATGATAAACATTAGTAAGGAGCATAAACTTGCTCATTTGACCAAATGTTTGATTGTTGCTCTGATATTATTCCAGAAGAACTCAATAGAGTTTAAAAAGTGAAAGAAATACAGAGAAAGTTTCTGTAGATACCCATGTCTGTAAAATGGTAAGTGTATGCCATCAAGCCTATTAAGTTCCCAAGCAATGGTAACTTCTGTAGCACTCTGAAAATCTATTAGTGTTTATCATAAATCATCTGTTTTCCCAAAGAAAAGCTTCACTTCTGGGAGAGGATGATGGGTACCTTTTGTTCTTGTCAGAATCAAACTTCAGACCTAGAGAAAATCCATGTGACACCAGAATCATTGCCTGCTCCTTCCTGCCTCCAGCACCGGCAGGGATGGGGCAAAATGTCAATATTTTGTATTTGACTGGGTATTTTGTGTTCTGAATGACTCATTTATTAATAGTCTAACAAGGAAGGAAAAAAAGATCAACTTTCTCATGGATATGCGGTGCCATCTGGTATGTAGATACACAATGATGCTATTGAAGAATTGGATGGAGAAGATGAAATATCATGTCCTGGTCCTGATCTCAGTTTTTTTTACAAAACCTTATTTCTCCAAGGCAGTGCTGCTAGCTCTGTCAGTGCTTTAATTTTGAGTTTTATGGAAATTTCAATGGAAAGGCTCAAGTATTTCAGTGCTAAATCTACATTAACAGTAACAAAAGTACTGTAAGATCGAATAATGATACTATATGTTTTCAGTTGGTGCTATAGATCCTCATTTCTCCATGATTTGGTGATTAAAGTAGGTATTATCTGGCTTCCAGGGCAGACCATTTCTACTAGAGGTCTGATTTGGAGCTTTTTGAGAAGAAGCTGTTCCTCAAATTGCTGCTGCCTCAACTGAGGCACCTCCAGGAAGCAACATGTTGTCCCGTGGACTGCCTTGTACAGACACCTTTAATGCGTTACTGTGCTGAAAGCCTGGTTCACGAATCTAAGTTCCCCCTCAGATGATTTCAAAGTGAAACTGTGGTCCTTAGTGTCAGACCCATCTCCCTTTGCTCCATCTCTGAACAAAGTACAGTAAAAAAGAAGTGGTAGTCTTAATCCTCTAGTAGCTATGCCAAGAGGACGCAATGAATGCAATGGTGCTTGTGTTCCTGTATCTTGTTTTTCCAAAGAAAAAGGATTGGATAGTTTTCTGGCAGTGTTTTTCTGCTGCTACTTTGTCCATGGTTGACTGCAGGTTCTGAGGCCAGCTGATTGTTCAGATTTATGGGACTATTTCCATGAGATGAAAGATAACCAATCATGGGTGTCCCTGCCCATGGCAGGGGGGTTGGAACTCGATGATCTTTCCAACCCTAACTATTCTATGGTTCTACGATTTTATGATTCTATGGGTGAGAACCTTTTGGATGCAGTTGGGCACTATCAAAGTGAGGCACAGCTATGACTTTCCTTGCATGTAATTTCAGGAGGCCATTCAAGAGAATGATGGCTCTTTCTGAAGCCTCACAGTCCTGTTTAGCCCATTGAGTATCTAACTGGTTTAGGGTCAGAAACTCCTTGCAGGTAAGCTGCTGATTTAGGTCTCTAAGGCAATCTCAGAAGCTTTTTGTTTGAAGAAACTGAATATAGGCAACACTGACTACATCATTAGCAGCTTGGAAAAAAAAAACAGCCCTTTGCAAATAATTCCTACAGCAATAGTCCAGTGAAACTCAACTAGGAATATTGCTGAAGTAAAAGCAGTCCCAAAATTAATGTGAACACTAAGACTTCTTTTATGATATTAAACAGATACATAGACATCAGCTGACGAGAGTGTCCGCATGATCAGTTCCATTTAGCAAAAAGGAATAAAAGAATGACTTTTTTTGTCTCCTTTCACAGTGTCACAGAAGCCTGTTCAGACTGGTGGGGACCTGGCAAATTAATACTAACACTAGGTGGTACTTCTGTGCTATTAAACAGATACACAGCCAGCAGTTGTACTTTGTCCCAGAGCACAGGCACAGCTGTGGAGCAGAGAGGAATATCACCTCCCTTAATCTGCTGTATGTTCCCCTGTTCACACAGCCCAGGATGCCGCCAGCCTTCTTTATGGACTGTGCCAGATGTCAGGGCATAGCAAAATACAGGGCTTGTAAATAATTCATGTAAAGAATTTTAACAGAAACTTGGAGGTGGAAGCTGCATCTATTAAACATCTCTCCATTTCTCCACCCTCCAACAATTCCCATTTCCTTTCACTTTAGAAAAATGAAGAGTTATTTTAAATTTTGGAACACTGCAGAAGACTGGAGAATAATACTTTCTAGAAGAATCTAAGTTTTTCAATTAACAAGATTGAAAAATGTTTTGTCAGAAATTTCAGGGCCTTGTTATAAGATTTTGCCCACCCAGTTGTGTCCCTTCCAACATGTGTTCCACAATCAAACCCTTACAGTTAGTTGACTTATTAGTGGTTCAGTAATTTTCCTGAAAGTTAAATTAAATTTTTGAAATAATTGATACTCTTATGAGACAAGAAAAAAATATTTTAGGTAAGTGAGTTACATTTAAATTTGACTTCACATGTTAAGTGTTTTAATGGTAAAAATTTCTGAAGTTCATAACTAAGGCAGCCATGGTATTTGTAATAGTTGCAAAGCTTTCAAGTGCTATGTTTTTTCCCTTTTACTGTTCTGTGTTGGTTTTTTTTTACAATATGACCTAACCCTTTCTCTCTTCTTCTACGTTTTCTCTTCCCCCTGGTAAAATAAAATGAACCAAAACACTGTGATTTGGATACATACTTTTTTGAATCTCATAAATTGCATATTTGCTCAGAGAGCCTCAGGATAGCGAAATGTGGGACTAAAGAGGATCTCAGGAAGTCATCTAGGCCATCCCACTGTTCTGAAGCACAACTGAATATATTTAGATTCTCTCCCATATCTTATCTATTTTCTAATACCTCTGTTTTCATATTCTCCCTATAGTCTGTTTCTATGCTTAACAGGTTACAGTGAAGATTTTTCCCCTATTACACAACTTTGCTTTGCTGTAAATTCTATCAATTACTAATTACCTTAACAAGGAAAGGAATTAACTTTGTCTTTTTTATCTCAATTTACTGTGGATTTGAAGGCTGTTCTCATGCTCAGTAAAACATTTGTCTTCTAAATCAGACAAACTTAATTTCTCACACTTTTTCTTTAGGCTGCTTCCTTAACCCTTCTCATTCTTATTCTGCTTAATTCTTTGCAACTTATATACCTCTTCAAGTTGAAGCCTGACAAGCACCATTATCTTCTCTATCTTACAATAACACAGGAAGACATTTACTGTTATTAATACAGGGTTGCATCTGGGATTCTTACTTGGTTTGAAGTCCACTGTAGCCTTATGTCTTCCTCTGTTTTTCATCAATCGTTCTCCATTTTATGCCTGTGTGTATTGTTTTTTAGTTCTGATATTTCTATTGTTCATGTAACTTTCCCCACTTATCAGGTTTACTTATTTTTCGGATTCCAGCTCTGCTCTGTAGAGTACCTGCCTTTAGCTCAAACATATTTTCATGTACTCTTGCTTTCACATCCAACTTGTTTACTGGAAGTACTGAACACTATTTCCCTACATTGAACATCTGTGATGATGACACCTCTTCCTATTTGATAGTTATGGCTGCAGTCTGTGTTTGGGGTTTCTACCTGCTGCATATATGTGTCATGTGTTCATTTAGACCACAGTTTCCCTAGTTTGCTTATCACAGCCCTGGGGGACTGTGTTGAAGACTTGTAGTCAGAATGCAACTCCAACATCAAAATAATATGCTAATGGTTACTGGTGTGGTTTCCTTATAAGCTAAATGATTTTCTTCCTCAGTTTCAAACATTCTGATCCAAAACTCCCATCATTTTATAAATCCTATTTATATTGAGTTCAGAGAAAATACTTCTGTATCTCCTGAAATGCTGTAAGATATCCAATACAGTCACACCACTACATCATGTTATTGATACCTTTTGGTTTGAAGTTTCAGGAGATGGAGGGTAGAATAGTGTAACATCGAGTTTTCTTGTTTAGTATTGGTCTGGGTCCCTTTTTCTTTTCTCTGTTGGAGCTGATCTAAAGTAACTAAAAACACAGCTGATAGGATAAGAGTTGCTCCTGCCATGTAGAAGCCTGCTCTATAATCTCCTGTCATGTCCACGATCAGACCTGAAAGAAACAAATAAGAGCAATATGGTTGATAGAAAGCAGGCTTATGTGAATTATCTCAGCAGTGTGAACACATCCTCTCACAAAGTGAGTATGCTGACTACATCAGCTTTCTACATCAGGAGTGCATGGAACATTACCCCATTATATCGTTTTTAAATCTGAACACAACTTACATCTCATTTACTTTGCATATGTGAACTGCTACAGAAATAAAACACTATACAGTTTGAAGCACTTTCCAACCTAAACCATGGCAGACAATAAAGGCAGAAAAAAACTAATCATGCAGCTTTGTGTCTGAGTAGCCCCATGTTCTGTGGTGTAGCTGCCACTGGTTGCTATAATTTGGAACCATAACAGTACAGCATGAGAGAGGTTAAAGAAGAAATGGAGAAGCATCTGCTGGAGACACAGTTGGAGAGGTTGCCTGAAGCGTTACGGGCTTTCCTGTTCATTATTTTACAAAGAGTCACAGATGTTAATAAAATAGTCTGGGGTTTAGGTAGTTTTAAGCCAACCAAAGTACTGAATGCAGTACTGCAGCAGTATATGTAGTAGAATTGAGTGCTCTGTGGGTATGATGGCAGGTTCATTTGTGGGCTCATGAGGGCTGCTTGCTTGGTCTTCCATTGGGAAGTTTGTCCACATTAAGTGTATTCCCTAGTCCCCATTCCCCATTTGCCTAACATCAGTCCTGTTAGGCAAAGGAGCTCTGGATCCAAATCTTTTCAATTTTACTTTTAACAAAGGGGAGGAGAGCTCAAGGAGCATTTATGATTCCATCCTCTTCCACACTTTCTTTTTAGCTTACTATATATACCCAAAGAGGTCACAAACTAGTGACCAGGCATTACATAAATGTCTTGTTACTTTTGTATTTTATTCAGATATTCCCAACGTACTTCTGGTATTGCTCTGATTCAAATTCTCTATAAATCTTCCTGGTTTTTATTTTTAAAAGTGACTTAAAATGTTCCAGCATTCAGTCTAACCCATTTTCAACCTATTAGTGGTGTCATTACCACAAAAGTTACTGTAGTGCATGAAAAGTGGTCTTTGGATTAGAACTCAGATCCTCATTTTACAAGTCACACTGGTAATTTTCCTGCCACATCATTTTGTAAAGTCTCTGCAGCTTGCAGCTTGTTTGTCTTGCTTTTTCCAAGATGATTTTGCTTCATTGCCAGCCCATAAATCCATGTGCTGTCTCATTGTCTGCTTTCTCTTCCCACTGTTTTTATGTGCTGCCTGCCCCATTCATTATATTGGTTAGCTCAAATGCTGCCTGAAAACAGCAGGCATCTTTGTAATATTTTCCTTGAGGCACACATAGCCTCATGTTTCAAGCTGTTCCACTTGACGCTCTGTAGAAACCCTCCCAACAATACCAGCATTTATGCAACATCATTAGTTTCAAATCTCAGTTTCTTCTCTGAAAATGTGGATCTGCTGCTTGTCCCAAGGTTACACTTTCATAGCAAGACAATGGGAGTCCACTAAATGGGATTCTGTGGGATTCAGAAAGCAGAAACACCACCATGTGAACTCTGCCATTTTTCCCTGCTTTATGTTGAACAGGTATCTCTAAAATCACAGATAAAAATGGGAGAAAGATATTTTGGAGAGGAGTTAAATTGACTGTTTTTATACACTTTTTGGTCCACATAGTCCTGAGGTATAAAAGGGGAAAATTCGGGTCCAGATACAGATTTTTTTCAGTTTGGGTCACCATTCCCCTTTCTTCTTGTAAACTGTATTTGGCAGAGTATCATCTTAACTTACCAACAAGAGGAGGTCCCACAAAACCTCCAGTGCTTCGAATGAGCATGAAAAGCCCTAGAGCACTGTCAAAATCTGGCATGCCTACAACATCTGCTAGCACTGTAATATGAATGGCGACTGTTGTACCAAAGAAGAATCCATAGAAGCCAGTGAATATTGCCAAGGACAGGTAACTGTTAGCCAGTGGCAACAGCATCAGGGAAGTGCTGATCAGTGTAACTGTCACTGTCAGCAAATGAACAGTTTTGGTAACGTGGAGATTGGCATACCAGCCGCAGAGCAGCCTGCCTGCAAAGTCCACTACAGCTAAAATGGATAGCAGTGATGCAGTCCATGAGTCGTCTATTCCGAGGCTGTAACTAAGTGGAACTAAAAATAAGGGAGGAACAAAAAAACTCATAGCAGCTAATATGCCAAAAATGGCGTAAAGTACAAACTCTGTTTGTCTCAGAAGCATCCAGTTGAAGGTTTTGTTTGCAGTAGGAGACTTATCTTCTTTGTCTATCCTAGATTCGCCATTGCCAGGTGGTCTCTCAGTTTCATAATGTCTAGCCTCAAGGAGGCAGCTGCTTGCCAGGGGTCGCATCAGTATTCCACAGACACAGATATTGAGTTGGATGCCACCTATGATCAAGAGGGCACCTTTCCATCCATACTGACTTATCAACCACTGGAAAAATGGCCCAAACATGAATGCAAAGACACATTCTCCAGCACTGGCAATAGCACTGGCCAAAGCTCTTTTCTTGGAGAAATAATGGCTCACAATGCTAATGGCTGGTATCCATGAAAAGGAAATCCCAAGTCCTGAAAAACACAAATACAAATAGCAGCAGTCAGACACTGTTGAGGTATTTTGTGAAGGTGGAAATTAAATCAAGCAATGCTCCTACATTTGCAAAGTTGAAAACTGGTAAAAGAAAAGCAACTTTACTCTTAGCAAGGGCATGAGCTCCATTGTACTATTTGTAAGAGTCTATTTGTGGTGTGTGTCCTATAAGAATACATTGTACATCCAAACAAAAAAGCAGGAGTATGAGGCGTACACTTCTATATTCTTATGAAAAAAACCCAAACAACATTAGTTTGACAGGTTTCCCACTGGGTGAGAAATCACATGGCTATGTCATTGAAACTAGATGGATCTCAGAGTGTCTGTGCTATCCTAATTAAGGCTGGTACTAGATCAGATCACTGGGTTAAGCTGAGCTGTATTTAGGGTAGAAAGTGAGGGAGGATGTGAAGGAAGTTGCTGTGTTACCTCTGTTTGCTCTTCATTTTCTTGCCTGACTGCTTTGACCATGCTTCAAACTTGCTCTAACTTATGGTGATTTTAATGGCTGCCTAGAAACTATTTGGCAGCCCAGGACTGCCAAAGGGCTCAAATTCCAGACATTTTCTCAGGCATCCAGCATGGAACTGGGAATGCTTTATTTTATTGCCTGCCAGCTTCACTTCCTGTTCCAGGAAAATCTGCTGGCTGTTGGAGACAACTTTCTGGCCTGTTTTTACCTATAGGAAAGAAGGGATTGGAATCAACTGAAAGCTTGGGGTGTGTACAAAACAGATTATTTGATAGAAAGCACAAAATCTGGAATCTTTATGTTTCCATGTACTTCACCACTCTTTATGTTCTTTAAAACTTCACAGAATTCTTGGCTCTAAGTGAAAAATAAAACACTTTCAATTTTCTGGTTGCATATAATATGCAGGTGAAATTTACTAACATTTGATTATTCACCTTTTTAGTCGTTGCAGGTTTATAGTGCAAATTCTTCTTTCCAGAGTGGGACATGAGAGAAATTACCTTTAAGGGGGGGATATTGGTTCTAGTCACTCATAAAATCAAAATAGAAATCAGATTTTCAAACTCCTACCATTAGTACCCTCAAATGAGATCTCTGAGCTGCTGGTGAAAGAAATTCATAAAGCCATAAAGTCATACCCTGTAGGAAGCCAGTTGTTGCATACATCCAGACCATGTTGAGTCCAAGAAATCCCAGTGTCATTCCTGAAAAAGCCAGGAGTCCTCCAGTGATCACAACTGCCCGATGTGTGTAGCGTGCACAGAGTGAGCTGGCAGCAGGGGCTGAATCAGCAGCAAAATAGGAGAAAGATAAATACGTTAGGAACATTAGGGTGACCAACAGGACTGAATAATCCAATAAAGCTTCTGGAGGAGACAGGGGACAGGGGTGGTCAATCAAGACTTTAATATTGGATTCTTGCTGGTAGCGGAATGACTGTTCCTGTGGCAGAGATTTTAAAACATATTCAAAGTATATGGGTGTTTTAAAGGGAAAGAGCATTTCAGTACCTTCATTGCAGAACAGTCCTTCTGAATTTCTGTAAGGACACAACTAACAACATGACAGCAGTTTGTGTAGTGTTTTAGCAGAAAGCAATACCCCGTCATAAGAATCTCCAAGTTAATTCATAAAACAAAATCGTTATTGATAGAGTATCAATGATATGGCTGGCATGAAATTTTCTGGAGAAAACTTTATCTTTTAGAGCTTTGAAAAATCATCTGTTCACAGAATTTCAAATGTTTTATAAAAGACAAAAATTGAGGTTTGTTTTTACTTTACTATTTCGTTTCTTAAATTTTTATTTCAGTGGTGGTTTCCCTGCACAGACTGCAGGAACACCTCAACATGAGGGCAAAGTTGCACCAGGTACAGATGTGATCTGGTACAGCAATTCCAAAGCACTGGTGCCTAGGCACTGTCTGGAAGCACCTGAAACGTTAAGGATATTTTTGCATAATTAAGGACCAGTTGTACTGCCTGGTATTTTGCATCAGTGAAACAAAACCAAGGCCATCACGGAAAGGCTCTCGGCTCTGCAGGGATAGTTTCAAACCCAAAGTATGGGATGTTTTCCATGGCCATTAGAGGGCTCTCAAGAGACACTCGACAGCACCAGTTCTCCGCAGGGTTTCGTGAGGCAGAGTCAGCTCCCTGTTGTTTGTTAATGTTATGGAAATTGGAGCTCGGGGATAAAATAAAATCCAGATAAAGAGGATCACGCTTATAAACTTAAGTAAGTGCGAAGACAATGAAGAAAAGGCCGTCAGAGTTTTTGTAGTCGTTTGTAGGGGCAAGTTGTTGTACATTCACCTGTGTTAAGATAAGCAGGAAGAGAATTTGGTAACTAGGACAAGTGAAACAAACCTGGCAGAGAGATTATTAACGTCTGCAAAATCTGCAGGATGTACATTGCCTGATAACAGCTATCTGGCAGAAGTTATACAAATCCCAAAAGTGTCTCGTCAGCATTTGCAGCTAAAATGCAGTGATTTGGTAAAGATATAAAAAGCATAGTGGAATTCAGTCATGGTCTGCAAGATTAAGTGGCAGGAATGAGCCAGGATAAAGCATGTACAGTTGGAGAAACATGCACCTATGATGAACAAAACGAAAGTAGACTCAGGAGAGATCGATGGAAGATCTAAAGACAAGGGAAAGATCTGTAGCTGGAGCAGAAATACTACCAAAAAGCAATTTTTAAAATACAGAATGAGGAGAAGAAATAGTCAGAAATTGAACATGGGATAGCAGGAGGAATAAAGAAGCTAGCCAATGAACTGGAAATTGAGAAGATAGGTAGGGTGCAGAGTCTGAATGTATTAAGGGCAATATACAGAAAACTTATAAAAAAATGGGAAGGAATGATAATCACAGTGCAAAGACAAAGGTGATGGGAGATGTACATCAACACCAAGAGAAGGCCTATGTGTGTGATGGGGAGAATCATTGCTGTGGTAAATTGATCAGCCTGTTGCAGGTGCAAACCCCAAAAGTAGAAGCATGTGCTCTCCTTCCACACAAGACACAGAACTGCTACTGAAAGGATCCAAATGGGAAAAATTAGTAATTCACTGGTCATCCTTGACTCTGAGTCAAATGACTCTGAAGGTTTCCCAGAGGACCATATTAGGAGAGACTAAGCCAGGCCAGGAAAGATGCTCAAAGAACTGGAGGTTCAGGTGATCTTCAGCAGAAAGTATTCTTATCCCTATAAATTAAGCAAAGGCAGGAGAAGATAAGGAAAATTAACTTACAACTTGCTAGGCAAATACAGTTTTGCTGGTTTATGGTTATTATTTCATATGCCTTATCCTTGATACATTCCTATGTATATGTATATGTAAACATATATTAAAACAAAACAGGACTTTGAGTTCTTTTATCCTTCTCTGTTGCCTTTTTTTTTCATGACGTTCATATGACAAAATAATATAACAGTAAGTCTGTGGTAAGTCTAATTTTTAAACCAAATTGATAGATTCCCATTTATTCATTTCTCTGTGAAAATTAATAAATCTGCAAAGTAGGTGAAAGATTAGGTTTTTCATGATTTGTGATGAATTATTTTTGTCAGGATGGATCAAGCTCTTATACTGCAAATTAAAGATACCAGTTTATGGAAATGACAATCTTTTCAAACCATGAGTTAATTTAGTTTATTACTTTGACTTTTAATTAACTGGTTTGCTCCTCTGAATACGTTTTTCAAAGAAAGATGAGTATCCCATGGTCTTTGGAAGTACTGAAATTACAAGCAATAATACTGATCGGTGTGAAATGAGTAGGATGCATGTAATTATAAAGTGTATATGCAATGAAGTGTCTTCACAAACAAAATTATTATAGCATTTATTATGTAAGGATACTTACCTATTACAAGTGTGTACCTACATGAAAGCATGTAGACCAGACTTCATGAATTCTGTACAGCTCATGCCTGCACACGTTTGGAATCCTCACCAAATGGTGAAGGACCCTGCGGTTTACAAGGGCACAAACAACTCTGTAAACAACTAAAACAAGAATCAAATGCAGTATGTTTGATATGTTTCCCTGCTTCATTTGGTGAGGGAATTCATACTGATCCCATTGCTCTTTGCCTTTGATGGGGATAGTTCACCCTCACTTCTTACTCTCTGCTTGCATGGTCTTGTCTTCCTTATGCCATGAATGAACTGATTTTTATATTTTTTTAGCTCGATGAGGTTTCTGTTAGATCAGTGACTCAGAATATTTGTAAGCAGGGGGAAAGGAGAGCCCGAACTGGTGGTTCTGGAAGGAAGCAGGATCTTGGTGAAGACAAAAAAGCGAAGAGTGGGAAAGCAGGACTGAGAGTCACCGTTTTGGTAACAAATGGCTTATCTGCTAGGCAGAGTCACAATCCTTACATCTTAAAACACTTTGAAAAAGTGACAGTTGCTGTGAGATCAGTGAACTTGCACAAACTGGTTTAAGAGCTTGATCCAACAAGCCTTGCATTTCTGAGGATTATCTCCAGTGAGTTTGATTCAATGCCTGTAGAAAATTGAGTCATGAGTCTATGTACATGAAGTTCTTTAAGGCAATCAGGTTCCTGTGTATAACCCATTTAATGTCTGAGGCATGAATACACTTTTATGAGAGGAAGCAAATGCCAATTTTCTGTAGAGGCAGAAGGAGGAAGTATTGGCCTTACATATTTTAATTTTGTGGGTTTTCTTAAGGAAGCTCTTCAAAATTTCTTGACATTAAAATAAAGTGCTAGAGGAGCATTTCTACCTACCTCCTAAATGAAAGACGGTAATAGTTACTGATGTGATCCAGGAAGTGGTACTTGCAAGTTCATCAAAGTGCTGCTGGATTTCAACAAACAACAGACCGAAAGTCTTGAGGACAGCAACAGTGAGGCCCATCACCGTGAAGGCTGATGCTACCACAACCCATCCATAGCCACCATCTGGTGGATTGCTGGTTTTGGCCTGCATCTTTACTAATTCTCAGATCTTCTCTCAGGATATTTTGCTGGGGTGAGGGTGGTGAGTGAGGATTTTTAAATCTGCAAATCAGTAGAAGAACCAGTGTAAAAGAAATCAATTACAAGATTCCAGGAATGGCTTGCACAAGTCATTACCAAGTGAAAATGCAATATGCACTTGTGTGATTTGACTGAAAATATTATGTGGGAAACATGCCCCAGGAGACAGAATGCAGATAGATAAGAAAAAAAATTAAAAAAGATGAAGGAAAAATATTCAGGTAGGGAGAGAAGAAAGAAAGAAGCATATAGACGTGGAAATAGGAGAGATGACAATGGGATAAGAGATTATGCAGACACTAAGATTTTCAAAACTAGTAACTTCAGGAACCTTATCCCACTCACTTTTCAAACCAATGTATTATTGTAAACAACTAGAAAATTAAATGCCTGATAGGATACCACACTTTGTAACATTTTCTGGACACTGCAATAAACTTTATGAACTTTAAGCCATCAAGGCAGTTGTTTGTACCCATTAGCATCTTGTCATAATTGTGTCCATTGGTAAAGAATAATTACATTCACTAAGTTGCTCCTATGCATGATATCACTAGTGTGAGAGAACAAGAGGTAGAAAAATAATATTCCTAACCTGAAAAGGGTGGGAAATCTGTCAGTTTCAGTCTTCCGAATATCCACATAAATGGAAATAAATGAAAGCTACTTCACTTATCTGGAAGTAAACCTAGTGGGCTTCCCATTCCTGAAATAGCAGCCTTTCAAAGAAAGATTTCGCTTTCCGTTTGGCAAATACCAAAATGATATTTAAAACCAGAAGAATTCAAGTTGAAGGTACTGACTAGGGGTTCCTCACAACCTTGGTACTCTAATCATTGCACAAGTTTCAGATATACTGCAAACCTGTTTTTTTCTGTTTGTGCTTGGTCTCTAAAATCCCAGGTGGCAATTCTGAATAGAGTGGGAATATATAAATGTAATACCAACTCTTGTTCCTGTAAGCCGTGCTCTATTTAGAACCAGGACAATAATTTCTTAGTAATTCCAGTGTGAATAGGATGTGTGTAATATAAAAAAAATTGTATTCTGCATGAAACTGAATGTTACCCTTGTCTCTGAGGTATGTATTAGAGAACTAGTATTAGACAGGTACTGGATATCTGAACACTAGATGTACGCTATGGAATTTTGGACCTCCCTGCCATGTAACACTATGGATACTAAAAGTTTACGTGGAAATTTTAGATAAATCTGTGATGTAAAAAACTACTGAGGATTACCAAATGGTTAAAATTGGTCCCTGGCTCAGGAAGTCTTCAAGCTGCAAGTAGTCAGAAACTGGGAAGTATCACTTTATGATTAGTCTAGTCTTAATCTTAAACATCCCCCTTTGGCCTGACCCAACATAGCCATTTTTATGAAGTAATTTGCAAGGAACGCTGCTTACAAATTTAGGGTCCTCAACATTTGAGAATTCACTTCCTTGGTTCCAACATTACAAAGCATTTTTACCGAAATGGGGCACATGCTTCCTCGTGAAGGCATCTAAATAGGCAAGCATATATTACTAAATGCAAAACTGAGAGTGTATTTCCCCTTAGAAGTTCTGTGACAAACTCAGAGTAATCATGCAGTACAGAGAAGATGTAGGATCTGGCTGAAGGAAGGAAACAATCCTACTCTTTTCTTGTTTCTTCATGGGCCTTAAATTCTGAACACACATGTTGTACAAAATGCAAAAGATAAAAAAAGACAGGAAGCAGTTTTGTTGTAAGAGGAAGAATGTGACCTGAAGATAGCTAAAGATGTACTATACTTAAAATTCCCTTTCCTGTAGGCAGGTGGGAAAAAGGGAGAATTAAGGGAATCCACAACATTAGAGATCATTCAGTACAAAGTAGCAGACACTAATCCCATGATTTGCTCCACTGGGGTACATGATCTCAGGAGGACTTAAAACACTACAGCACTGTGTGGGAAAGAAGCCATAAGAGCCCTGTAGGCATCAGAAGAAAGATAATTCTGCTGCTGTGTCTGGCTCAAACTCCAGACTAACATGTGGCACTGGACATATTTGCGCAAGAGACACAGCCAGACAGGTTTATCAGTTGCACAAGGTCTCAGACAACTTTCTGAAAATCTTGAAATTCAGCCGCAAGAGACAGACTGCCTTGTGGTTGATGTTCATATGGGGAAATCTGGTTTTTGTTCCTCCAGTTTCTGGGTGACTTTGAGAAAGTTGTTTGATCTCATTTGCCTCTGTTTTCTCAGTTGTCAAATGCAGCTAATACTTTCAAAATTCATTAATTTTGTGAGGCTGAAAACATTAATACTTGTATTAGTGCTCAGATACTATGAGAAAATACAGAAGCTAGATCAGGCATTATCCATATCATCTGATATTGCTGGGCTTAAGTGGCATGGTCATAATTTGCTTTGAAGCAATGAAGAACGTAAAAAAGAATGCAACGTTCAGGCTTAAAAAGCCTCCCTAGGCAGAGTGATACTGATACTACTACACTCTGCATGGACACGCCTGGGCAAAGGATTATGATTTCTGCCACAAGACAGATGATAGAAAAAATCCTGTTACTTACAAGGCAGCACCCAGACTAAACAGGCATGATAAAATCTGCTGTTCCCTGACACCACCCACCTCCCGTCATTAGACGAAATCTTCCCTAGTGGGAGTATAAATCAGGCCCTACCACTCACAAGACTTAAATGAGCAGTCTTTAACGACCACAAATAACATCTTTCATGTCACAGCTCAGAATTCAGCCTCTAGTCTCTTTTAATGATCACAGTACCAAAATTAAATTACTATCTTAGTTGTGTGATTAATTAATGAGGTTATCTCCCTGGAGCCCTACAGATTTGAAAGAAGTGCAGCTACGTTCTGTAGAGAAGAAAGCATAGATGTTGCAATGGGTGGATATGTTTCTCACACCATGCTCTGCCTTCTTCTGTCATTCACTTGCAAGTGAAAGTTTGCTACAAACATGTAATTAGGAAAAAAAAAAAAAACACAAAAAAAAACTAACCTGAAAAAACACCCAGGATCTCTTTTCGCTCTTGGCTAAGAATAGTAGCAAATGGTAAGGTTTTAGTATCTTTACCCTCTTGTCCCTGAAACCAACCTTTAAAAGAACGAAGGAAAAACCTGTAGGGATACTGGCCTTCCTTTTGTGCTTGACCACACACAAGATCCCTCGAAGAATGTAAAGCCATGCCTAGAGCCATTAGCATTCTGCCTAGCATCCCACTGCCTCCTACCTCTAAGCTTTCCCATGGCAGTTGGAATGAAGGTCCTTTGAGAGAGAGGTTTCAGCCAGAAAAGCCATAATGCTGTTATCTTTGCTTGGTGCGTGCATTAACAAGAGCAGACAGCTCTGCCAGCAGTATCACTCCCCTTATGGCAAAATTTGCCAGCAAGGACATGCAGGCAAAGTGCACCCTTTATCCTTGCGCTTTCTACACAAGCTGCAAAGGCACTTTCTGTGGCACTGGGGGTGTTCCTCTATCCATGCTTTCAAGTTCCCCAAGCTATTTCTGCTTTTATCCATTTCAACATTGCAAGTTTTACCAGACAATAATAAAAGTAAATTCTATGAAGCTTATCTGACAGCTTGTATTTTAGGGTGCTGTATAAACTTGTGAAGACTGGTACTTGTGTTACTTAGTTCTCTTATGTTCCATGATCCAGTTTGCTTTTTTACAGAAAAGCAAATGAGTTTTATACATTTGCTGCACACTGAAGAGCAACTTGGTGGTGGAATCAATAGAAGACTCATTACCATGAATCCGTGTCTTCTTGTTTTCATGCAACTCATACATAAGTCTTCCCAAATAACTCTCTCTTATAGGCTGAGTGGACTCCCTGTGAGCTGGTGATACTTAGCACTTTGAAGAAACAGTTTCCCCAAGAAGACAAACTCAAGCATTACGTTTTTTCATGTTAGGGGAAGAAAGGTGACTTGTTAGTGGGGGGGTGGTTTGGGTTTCCACTACAAGCATGGTACTTTACCTTGCAATTGGATTTATCGAGTCAAAAAAAAAAAAATAAAAAAAAAGAAAAATACACTTGATATGCACAAAGGCAAAAGGCTACCAAAGGCTGATAATGGAACAGGATCACCAACTAGACTACCTTGAAGTAGGAACCATGCAGCAAAATCAACTACATAAAACTAAACACAAAGCAGACCTTTAACAAATTTACAACAGATTAATTTAATTTTGGTTTAATTGTTGCATTAGAAGAAAGATGGAAAGAAACATGGAAATAAATTACAATTTATGCTGAAACTTCCTTTGCACATGTGCCTTGGTACATACCCATGGAACAGGTTTATTCCACCCAGGTATCTTCTGGTCTTCATCTAACACTCAGACTGACTCTGCTGATGCTCTCATGCTTCAGATACAAGAATTGTGCTAGTTAATGGTCTTCAGACACAAACTCAAGGAAGCTCCTAATAAAATTCTCCGTTCAAACTTCATCAACATCATTTAGTAAGAGCCAGTCTAATGAATATGATCTATAACACAATTTACTGACAAAGCATGTAAGGATGGAAATGAGGGGCTGAATGCTCAGAGCAACCAGTTTGAAGTAACAAAAATAAAGTATTGCATAAATAAATTACCTTATTCAGGTAACCCAGGCTTGTATGAGATATGAAGCTCTTCTTTCACCTTCCAGTTATATTTAATTGTGCAGCGAACCACCAGGTCATCTTACTCATTTTACCTTGTATACACAGTCTATCTGAACAAACCAATCTGTCTCAGTTAGGATGCGTAAGCTGTCAGATTTTATAAGATTCCTCTCCTTCCCTCCCCAAAAATCATTTGACTCCACCTACGTTCAGAAAAAGAAAGTTTGGTCCTGACTAGACATTAGAGAAAACAAAATCAGGGATGGGTGGGGGGAACAACAGAAGGAAGGAAAGTTTTATAATATACCTGCACTGTACTTGTACCAAATTTGGACTGCTGTTCACAGTTTTTATTGAACTCAACTGCTGGGTCAACCAGAAAGTTCAGATGTGTCAGCCAACCTTAAACTCCAGTGTTCCGGGGCAGTTACTGCCAATGTTTGTTCAAATATTAAATTCATTTGTGGCTTCTCTATGATAGTGCTGTTGGGCAGACGTTGCCACAGCTGAGCCGTCACATACACTTGCAGCAACTACAGAAATAATAGGAAGCTTGAATATGCATTCCAGGTCTCAAGCCTGGAACATGGATGGTCAGAACCTTTCACCAGACCAGAGAAGTTCCTTTGTCGTGTGATCATATTTTTAAGGGCCTCCAATCCCTTACATACCACTGGATCTTGTAAACTGGTAGTTAATTGTAACTGATTTTATGTTTCCTAACACTTTGCCTTGCACTAACATTGTGATGGCTATAGCTTGCTATTGTAACAGTAGGGGGGAAGGGTGGGTGGTTGCAGTAGTTTGTCACTTTCTTGTAATCTTTTTATTTTAATGCTTGTGATCTTACATGATGACTTGATCTGTAATCAATGCAGTTTGTGTGTGCTAAGGGGAAGTAGGAATGTATGGACTTGTAGTTGACTTGCATAACTAAGAAACAGATGTATTTCATATTTTTTGGCATTCCTGAAGGGCGAAGTCAGCAGGTTTGTGCGGTGACATTCTAATTTTCTTTCACTGGGAGGATTCTCTAGGACTGCTTTGTAGGGCTGGAGAAATAAAAGCATGGCAAAGAAAAATTATGGGGTAGTTTTTGAAGTGTATTTAAGTGTCCACTGCTGATAGAAAAGTTGCTGCCATCTTTTCCTCACCTTCCTGATACCGTGTGGGCTTTTATGCACCGAACAAGACGGGTAAACTGAC
Organism: Pezoporus occidentalis; assembly: GCF_034315485.1. Taxonomy (NCBI): domain Eukaryota; kingdom Metazoa; phylum Chordata; class Aves; order Psittaciformes; family Psittacidae; genus Pezoporus; species Pezoporus occidentalis. Next base: position 8,379,652 of record NW_026913425.1, on the reverse strand, counting down.
CTAGCTGGGCAAACATTGTGCTGGGGGAGTTCCTCAGTTCAGAGAAATTCATTGTGTGCCTTCACAATGCAGAAGGCAAAAAACCAAAAATGTCCAGGAACAAAAGTTAGCAGATGGGGCTGCTTAATCCAGATGAGAAATACACACAACAATTGTAGCACAATTACTATATTCACACACCCTGTAGAACTGTGAGCCTAGAAACTCTGTCTTACAGGCAAGTAAACGTAGGTGACTAAGGTGGTGTCAAATGAGGAATGGTAACTGAATTGTGGACATACTTTAAGACAAAGGTTCAGAGTAACTCTTCAGCAGTGACACTGCTCATGTCTCCTTTCTTCCTTCCTCCTCATGCTGGAGGGAGTTCCGTGCTATATGCTGCACAGCTTCTGAGAAACCTGGGAGGCTGTGAATGGAAAGATGTCTCTATGCCAGATTTTCTTATACCCTGATGCACATAAACTGGATTGGTATGTCTGCTTCTTTTACAGGCTTGCTTTCCCTCCTTGCCCCGTAAGCCTTTGTTACCTTCTGCAGCCCCACTGTTAAAAAATTAAACTATGTAACAATTGTATGTGCACAGATGGAAGACACTAAGCTTTATTGTGCAAGACAGATGCATACGACAGCAACAGTGACAAATAAGACTACATTTCATACACAGAGTAGTAAACCAGATGGAGACAAACAGCAATCTAAATGGATTTTGTTGATCACAGCAGAGATGAAGCCTCTCCTGACAGCCTGCACCCGTGTTGTACCACTCTGTCATGGTTTAAGCCCAGCTGTAAATCAGAACCATGCAGTCTCTGTCTCACTCCCCCACTTCCCCACCCACCACCCCCCCACCCCACCGGCTCTCGGAGGGATGGGGAAGAGAATGGAAAGAATGCAACTCCCACAGGTTGAGATAAGAGCAGTCCAGTAACTAAGGTATAACACAAACCACTGCTGCTACCACCAGTGATAATAATGATAAGGGAAATAACAAGGGAGGAGAATACAACACCACCCACCGATACCCAGCCCGACCGAGCAGTGAGCTAGCCCTTCTGGGTAACTCTCAGTTACATCCTGGGCATGACGTGCTGTGGTATGGAATACCTCTTTGGTCAGTTTGGGTCAGGTGTCCTGTCTCTGCTTCCTCCTGGCTTCCCCTCCTCCCTGGCAGAGCATGAGGCTCACAAAGTCCTTGGTCAGACTAAACATTACTTAGCAGCAACTAAAAACATCAGTGTTAGTGCTGTTCCCAGGCTGAAAGTCAAAACCACAGCACTGCACCAGCTACTAAGAAGGAGAAAAATGACTGCTACTGTTGAACCCAGGACACACTCTTATTGTGGCTTCTTCCCCTAATATCTTATTTGAATTTTCCTTGCTGTGGCGTATGACTTTGTCCTTCTGTCATTTTCCTGTGACTCTCAATGGAAAGCAAAAGACAATTCTTCATAAGCCTTCTGCAGGCCTACAGAGGGTTCTGAAGACTGTATTCCCAGTTGCACTGAACTTCTGAAAATACTGCAGTGTAGAAAATGAGGTATAATGGTTAATGAGGGAAGAATAGTCGCTTATAACTGCCAATCCTAGGAGCTACTAAGTAAAGATATGCCATGTAATCAAAATTACAAGATTTCCATTAATAGTTCAGACCCATTTTTTTTTGTATTCATTTTAAATGCATGAGATGTGTTAGCATTTGGGAATCAGAAGTTACATCAGCAGTCAGTTGAGAAGAAGCCATCAGATGTTAACAATCTCAATGGCTTTTCTTGTGTCTGGTGAAATATATGGGACAAGAGCAGTATTCATTCTCATGAAGATCCCTGGAAAGACTTTGCTATTTTGAGTTTGTTACTCTTGAAGAATTTTTCATTCCACAAGTACTGTGTGGGACAACCAGTCAGACCATCAGATTAGGTTTTATTATTCTGAAATTATTGGAGATTATGTGCAAAGGAATAATGTTATGGCCTGTCATGACTGTGGCTTAAAAACAGAATGGTCTTATTGATAGTACATTGAATGTTCACTTTCTACAGTCCTTCCTAATACATATATTTAATCTTTAGTCATATTATTTAGTTTGGGTTATCCAGAACTACTGTAACGAGCTACCACTATAGCAGCTTTTGATTAGCTGATGAAGCTAAAATATTATTTTCACAATTTTCTGTCAAAGTACGTAATCTTTATGCTACACCTGCAGTTTTGTACAATACTTCTCCCTAATCATCTACCATTTTTCTCCACATTTTACATTTCAAAATTAATTCTAAGCCTCCCTCATTTTTCCTTAATAAGAAAACAAAAACCCAACAAACTGTAGACTACACTTTTGTGAATGTTACTTACATTATTTCCTGTTTTGTATTTAAGCATTTTAGAATACTCTTTAAGAGAGCTTTCCATTCATACATTGGAGAAAACAGTTTATTCCAGGTGGCAAGAAGAGTCACTTCTGTTCAGATTTAGTTTGTCAGCCCAGCTTTCACTAAGTGCACAGGCTAGCTTCAGCTGTAAGTGCTTGAGTAAGCACAAAATATGTTCATAAGTACACTGCTACATGAATTACTCGGTGTGAACGAAAATGAAAATCTGCCTGGAACATCTGTACTTCAGAGAATAACAGTGATTCATGATGAAGAAGAGATTATGCTTAAATTCCATCCAACCAAGTCATAAAGAATTATTTAACCATCCAGGAGCTAGATGTCTCTTGGCTTGCAGATCAAAATTGGCTATGTTTTAAACAGAGGCTGACTATACACGCTTTTTGAAATGTCTTTTTCTCAATAATCTCAAAACTGAAATTAGTGACTGTGTTCTCTGCTGCTGTAAATGGTTTCAAGTTATTTCAGCCTTTTCATCACCAGATAATTTTTCACTGATTTCTCAGTGCTTCTCAGGGCCTCTTTTGAGGAAGATACAATATAGCTACCTACTGGCTGTTTATTATTATTGTAGCATACATTAGTAGTCAAATGTTACTGTCCTTGAACAGGCAGGGGTCACCAGTATCGAGGCCATATTGCTGAAATCGCAGCTGCGCTGGGCAGGGCACGTCTCCAGGATAGAGGATCACCGCCTTCCTAAGATTGTGTTTTACGGTGAACTTGCCACCCGCTGCCGTAAGAGAAGTGCCCCAAAGAGGAGGTATAAGGACTCCCTGAAACAATACCTTAGCCTTGGCCATATTGACTACCATCAGTGATCCACCTTGTCCTCTAAACGGGAGACTTGGAGACACACCATACGTAACACTGTTGTCTCCTTTGAGAACACACACAGAATTAGTCTAGAGGAGAAAAGACAATGTAGAAAGAATCATGCCTCGTCTATACCACCAAAGGTGACCTTTCGCTGTGCTTTTTGCAACTGGATTTGCCTATCCCACAGTGGCCTTTTTAGTCATCAGTGAGCTTGTAGTAAGAGTGGGTAAAGCCCTTTCCAAACCTTCCCAAATCTTCGTTTCCAAAGTCAAACCATCATCAGTACATATAAGATGTGGGAAACAAGTTTCTGGAATTTAGTTCATAATTAAATAACTGCACAAATGTAAAAGACCAGACTGCCATAAAAAAAAAACACACAGAGCCTGGCAAAGTCCCGTAGCAGTCAGTTGTGCTCAGGCAAAAAGGTAGACAGCTTTCAAAACCGTGCCTCCTATACTCAACAGTCCCTGGTGGTGATCACGCTTGTCCCTCCACCTGGAACTACCAGCTCTTATCACATACACACTCCAAAGCTTTTTGAGAGCATTATACAAACAGATAGTAAGGCAAGATAAAATATTGCCAGATTACATTTCTCAACTAAGAGAATATTTATTAACATGACTAAATCAAAATTACTGTATCTTTGGTTTGTGGTGTTAAATGATTGCTGATGTAATATGGGTAGCCTGAATATTCATTGCTGACATGTACAGTGGGATTGAGTGCACCCTCAGCAAGTTTGCCGATGACACCAAGCTGTGTGGTTCGGTTGATACACTGGAGGGAAGGAATGCCATCCAGAGGGACGTCAACACGCTTCTGAGGTGGGCTGATGCCAACCTCATGAACTTTAACCACGCCAAGCGCAAGGTTCTATACCTGGGTCGGAGCAATCCCAGGCACAGCTACAGGTTGGGCAAAGAAGAGATTCAGAGCAGACCTGCGGAGAAGGACTTGGGGGTGTTGGTTGTTGAGAAAATGAACATGGGCCAGCAGTGTGTGCTTGCAGCCCAGAAAGCCAACCGTATCCTGGGCTGCATCAAAAGGAGCGTGACCAGCAGGTCAAAGAAGGTGATCCTGCCCCTCTACTCTGCTCTTGTGAGACCTCACCTGGAGTATTGTGTGCAGTTCTGGTGTCCTCAACATAAAAAGGACATGGAACTGTTGGAACAAGTCCAGAGAAGGGCCACGAGGATGATCAGGGGACTGGAGCACCTTCTGTATGAAGACAGGCTGATAAAGTTGGGGCTGTTCAGCCTGGAGAAGAGAAGGCTGCATGGAGACCTCATAGCAGCCTTCCAGTATCTGAAGGGGGCCTATAAGGATGCTGGGGAGGGACTCTTCATTAGAGACTGTAGTGATAGGACAAGGGGTAACGGGTTAAAACTTAAACAGGGGAAGTTTAAATTGGATATAAGGAGGAAATTCTTTCCTGTTAGGGTGGTGAGGCACTGGAATGGGTTGCCCAGGGAGGTTGTGAATGCTCCATCCCTGGCAGTGTTCAAGACCAGGTTGGACAAGGCCTTGAGTGATATGATTTAGCATGAGGTGTCCCTGCCCACGGCAGGGGGGTTGGAACTAGATGATCTTAAGGTGCTTTCCAACCCTAACTATTCTATGATTCTATGAAAGGACTGGGAGACTGTTATAGAAGACATAAACAGGCTGACATTACTGCCAAAACAGCTGACACATGATGTTAAACCAAACCAGGTATGAAATGTAGGTAAGTGTGGAGAGACTTGAGGTCTTCAAGGAGAAAAACTAGATTGATCTTGATGTGATTAAAGAAGAACCAGGGAGGTGGCTCAGTTGCATAACTTCGTTAGGCTGATGAAGGAGGTAATTGCTGTTCTTGCATTTTATGAAGATAGGATAGCTGGAGTGACAGCTGGCAGGCATCAGAAGGGCTAGAGAAGAGGTAGAAATCAAGTGACTGATTACAGTTTGGCCCAAGTTGTCAGTCTGTGCAAGGTGAGATACTTAATATATAAAGGAAGAATAAATAGCTTACATTTGTACTGGATTCCAGTTATCCTATTATCAGCTTAACAGATTAGTATAAGGTGGACTGAACCTTTCCAGGCTGGGCACAAAGGAACTAAAAACCCTCTGTCCTGAAATCACAGCAGATATCACTCCCCTCTCCTCTCTACAGAGCAACATCATGTCCTGGCCTCCCTTTAAAATCAAAGGGAATGCTGAGCCTGCACGGAAAAGAAAGTAAAGCATCCACAGGAAAGAGATGGATGCTCTTGAAGCTCCTGAAGACTGACTTGGCTGTGACAGGTGTGTACCTCTATCTGAAGAAAAGTTGTTTTGTTTTTTGACAATCGTCAATTAATTTTCTCCATGTAATTATTGGTTGTGATTACAGCTCCCATTACAAAATAACAGGGTAAGAAAGAGAAGGAGCACAGAAAATGAGTACTGCTACACAAGGAAGAGGGAAAAGCACTGCTTAAGCTTATCAGAACAAAAGGTGAATTACAGTGCTGATGCATGCAACCGTCTGTGCCTTATCAATCTAGAATCTGTGGGTGTTCTTCCACTTCTAGTTCTGAAATGAGTGATCAGAATTTAATCATTCTCCTTTAATTATCGGACAATGGTGGAAATGCCCAGTTCTTGGAGTGCTGATGTATTTTCTGTCCTTGTATCTTGAGGACTAAACAGATATATTTGGCTAAATGAGCCCTAAATGTCCTCTGGTTGATGTCTGGGAAAGATTTTTCCAAGGATTCTGCTGAGAGTACAGACATCAAGGGAGATAAGCTCATTAGATTGTCTGTGGCATTTTCTTAAACTGGACTACCACACACAATGCCATCCATGGCTAAGTGCTGTATTGTGGAGTTACATGATGATGTGAGACAGCAATGACCAAGAAGAAGAAATGCAAACTTCCTTGACAGCATGAAGAGTGCCTGTGTAGGAGCATTCTTAAAGTGAAGAGCTGCTTATACCTGAAATAAACACAGGCTATGCAAAACTGCTGTGTTTTTCTACAAGGGTAGATTCTTGCACTGAGTTCTTACAGTGTTCTTTCTGGTTTCATTTTTAAGACTATGACAGCTACAGGTAACAAAAAAGAACACTTGTTGGTTCAGGGCAATACTGAAAGCTTAACAAGTCTGCAAGGCAAACATTTTCAAGCTTGCAGTATATAGAATCAAAGGCAGGCCATAGTTAAAGGAATGGGGACTGGATTGTGAGTAGTAATGACAAAAACCAACCTTGAAGATGGGGTAAAAAATTGATTCAGTATGAGCTTCCAGTTACAACACTATAGCTATAGGAGTGAGGTAACTGGTAAGTTTATGATCCAACACTGACTTCAGTGCAGGGAAGCTAGATTTTTCCATTCCCACAGGTGTCACTAGGAAAGGTTGACACAATAGGCCCTGGAAACTCAGGATGTAAAATCTGATTTCTCCTCCTCACAGGCTTTCCTGCTCCCTGCTGAGTTTTAGTTTCCCTGAAAGTTGGTCTGGAAGATCCTGCCTCTGAGAGAAGCTATGGGACACTGAGTGGAGGGCTGGAACACACTGTAGTGACAGAAAAAGATTTACAAGACAGCTGGACAAAACTGACAGTTCACAACTGTGGCAGCGGGTTTATGTTAAAGCAAACAAACTGCTCTGCCTCCCTGCAGGGTAGTGATTATTTTACCTTTGTGTTTGGCACTGGTGTGGGCGCTGGAATACCACTTCTCCTTTTCATTCAGCAATGCAAGGAGTTACTAAAAAACTGGAAATCACCAGAGAACAGTTAGTAGGAGGATGAAAGGACTGGACAAGTAACAGTTTCTGAAGCTCAAGATTGAAAATGAATGTAAGAAAAGTCTTCATCGTGATGTATTAGTAACTTCAGTGGACCAAAAATCTTGTAACAAAGGGATTTTCAATTTATCAGTCAATGGTATAAGAGGATCCAATGGATGGAAAAGTGAAGCTAAGAAATGAGTACCACACATAAGTCACACTGAATGAGAAAGATGACCATGGGAACAGTTTACCGATCATTTGATGGATGCTTCATCATTGTTTATTTTTAATCAAAACTAAATACTTTTCTGAAGACAGTGTTCTAATCCTCTTACCCTGAATTACTGATAGTGACCTTAACCTATAAAACATTCCCACCTGTATTTATTTGTTAAGCAAGAATGTTATCCTGCTACCATTTAACTTGATTTTGCTACAAAGTTAGAAAACAAAGCAGGCCCATAGTCCCTGTAGATGGGTAATTGTTTTTTCACTTTTTCTGCATAAAAACTAGTTTACAAGTATCAGTCACGCTCAGTGAAGAAGGGATTTCCCTCCATGGTTAGATGACAGCGGATTAGACTAGCAGTGTGGATTGCAAGATACTAGGTTCAGAATCAGCCTTCTTCGCATAAAGTCAAACCATTCTATGCTGAATCATTTGTTTGGAAATTAGATCCAATTACTTTAAATCAGTCATTCCAGACTAAGAGAGCAATAAAGGGCACTGTATTTGTTGATGTATTTAACTCTGATGTTCCAGTCATGTCAAAATGTGTATATACTATACTTCCAGCAAAATCCACATCACGCAGCACCCTCCCAAATGTAGTGCACAGAACAGATGATAAAAGTGCTGTCAGTATTCCTAACATCAGAAGTCTTTCTGATCTAGAGCAGAAAATTACTTTTGAATTTTGAATTGACAGAATATTGACAATGGTTTTGACCAGTAGAGTGTGACTGTCACAAACAATCAGTGGTCAGTTTTTTCCTTAACTGAGGGGGTTTTAATGTTCACATGTTGCTCAAAGAATGAAAGGGAGAAGACCATTGAGGATTAAACTCTTTTGCAGTTGTAATAAGTTTAGTAGTATAATCCGGAGTTGTAAATTATAAACTTTAAGCAGTCATCTTGTCTGCACTGGGAGTGCAGTATAACAAATGAGAAAACTCACTAAGCCAGAATATGGAAATTTACTAAAACACCTGAGCTGCGCAGACAGCATAGTCATCACATTTTCACACACCACTCCTTCAGGCTTCTTCATGCCAAGGAGTATTGCGCTCCTGTTAGGAAGCTTTCATTTGGCAACAGAGAGGTAAGAAGAAGCAACGTCCCATGTTTATCTGTAAAACTGGGTATACTGAAACAGCCATTCCTCTGGATCGTGTCATCATGTATTTTGTTTCCAGGTTATGCTACAGAGCACAAGAAACAAGTATCTTTTAGGATATATTCAGGAGTAGCCAGGTACATTGCAAAGCAGCGTGGTAAAGATAGGAAAAATGACCATCAAATAGCTCGGTCCCATCACTCAAAGGCACCACAGGAGCGGGAAGAAGCACGTTCCAGCAGGGAGCAGCAAGTAGAGTGCCGCAGGAGCGATGGTCTGTGTCATAGCTCAGGACCCCACCCTTACGGGTTCTCTCCGTGTCAAGACTTCACTGGAGGCTGCTTTCACCGGCATGTCCAGGCAGGCGTTCCTGCACTTCACCCTCGGCTACCTCGGCTCCAGCCAGGGCAGCGCTACAGCTACCAAATGCCGAAATGCAGTGTGTGTAAAGAACAGCAACGCTCGCACACCGCTGGCGCCCTGACTTCATGTCAGCGCGGCTCCACCACCCTTCACCTATGGTGTGGTGGTTGTGGCGCTCCCTACTGCTCCCCCACTGACACCGTAGTTACTTGTGCACGCTTTCCCTTGTGCTTTAGTGTTAATAAAGAAAGCTTTAACAAAATGCCGTGAAACACGAAGGCCCCTACATCTTTGTGCGCTGCCCGCAAACTGGGGCTACCCTGGGCCAGGAGCAGGGTCAGGCCGCGGCTCGCCCCGGTGCTGTCCGCAGGAGGTCTCCACCGCTACTGGGCTGGCACCGTCCACCGACAACCGCCGCCGAGGGCCCGAAAGTCGAAAAGCGACCACCACCGACACCCCGGGCCCCGTGCACATCGCCCAATACACCCCAACCGCCGGCGGGAGGAGACGGGGACAGCGCCCCGCCCCCGTCCCGCCGTGCCCAGCCGAGGAGGAGCCCGGGCTGGTTTTGACCCTCGTCGGTGTCCGTACCTCCTGTCAGCCCGGCGGAGCTCGCGCCGGCAGCCTTGACTGAGCGTGTGGCGCATGGAGCGCGGCGCGGCGGCCAACGTGTGGCGGCTCCGCGCGACCGGCGGCCACCGCCACCGCCGCCACTCGCCACCGCGGGAGGACGGCGACCGCGACATGGTCGGGAAGAAGCGTGGAGGGCCGCGGCGGCTGGCGCTGTCCGAGGCGCGGGGGGCGTCGCTGGTGCTGCTGTACCTGCTGGCGCTGCGGGCGCTGGTGCACGTCTCGCACCGGCGGCTGCTGAGCCAGCCGCCCGCCACCGGACCCCGCGACTTCAGCGCCCCCCGCGCCAGGTATGGCGGGGGGGGGGGGGGGCGGTGCAGGTGCTCCGGGCGGGCGGCGGAGAGCCGGGCGGCTTCCCTGTGCCACGCCGACCGCGGGGCAGAGTCCGCCCAGGTTACCCCGAGGGCGGCCGGCGGTGGCTTCGGCTGCCGTTTGCTGTGCGCCGGCGGGAGGCTCTCAGCGGAAGCGGGCGCTGGCTCCGGGCGGCCGTACTGATCGGTCTGCAGCGACCCTACCGTGGTGTGGGGGCCGCGGGTGTGCGCTGTGGGGGTCCTGCGCGCCGGCCGAGCCAGTGCGGGCCTTTGCCGTCACTTGCCGGTCGTGTCCCTTGCGGAATGCTTGTGTCTTTCCCTGCTCTGACAAGAGGTTGGGCGCTTGTGTAAAGTAAGTAAAAATACTGCAAGTGTGCCAGCTGTCATATTGGCTGTCTCTTAAGGGTGCTATTTTAGGCCCGTCAAGCAATGCATCCTACATAGTTTAATTCTGGTACTGTTATAAAGTACTTGGTGTCTGGGAAAGCCTCTTTGCAGTTTTTTAGCTGGTGTAAATCTTGTTAAGAGTGTGCTTATTCAGACACCCAGGGAAGAGCAGGTATGCATACGCAGAACCTTGCTAAAGATAAAATCTTTAGCTTCTCCATTCACCCTTTTATTTCTTTTGAGGTTGATATGTACAAACCAGAAAACCAGTTTTTTGGTTTAATATCATGATAGGCAGGATGAGGTGCCCTCACTAAAGATCAGTACTATATGGCCATTGCCATAATGATCTTCAGCATCCTGACTGCCATTGCTAGTTGTTGTCTTTAGTCTCTTCCATATACAGTGAGTTTTGAAATAGAACTGTGTCCAAAAATGTTACAGTTAAGTCACATACTAAATGAATATGTTGATGCTGAATGTGTAATTTGTCTCTTCCAGGGGATATCTTGACAACATAACAGCAATTGGGCCCAGACCAGTTGGAAGTCCAGAAAATGAAGTTCTTGCAGTTAACTACCTCTTAGAACAAATTAGGGCAATAGAAAGAGAAAGCACAGGTGCTCACAAGATATCTGTAAACATACAGAGGCCCACAGGCTCCTTCAGCATTGACTTTTTAGGAGGCTTTACTAGTTACTATGCAAACATAACCAATGTTGTAGTGAAGCTGGAACCCCGAAATGGAGCTGAGCATGCAGTGTTATCCAATTGTCACTTTGATTCCGTACCAAATAGCCCAGGTAGGTCCATGTGTTCATTCTGCATTTCTCTATATTAAATGAGCCACAGAGCTTGGCTTGCTGTCTTTCTCTATCAAGTAGCCTTATAAACCACATGCTAGAATACTGCATGTGTCAGTCTGCTTGATATCAGTGAGATTCAGAATTTAGAGTGAGAGCTTGGTTCTGTTAACGTGAGGATTTCACTGTCGCTTTATGGGAGGCAGCAAATTACAGACTTGCAATCTAACTATATTTAGACTTATAGAAAGTTCGCTTATACCTACCTTTCTTATAATTCCTTGCTTATGCATGTAGTTCATGTGCTGCTTCCACCTGTTGTTCAGGTCTTTCGTATTTCCATAGTTGGGTACTGATTTAATCCTGGTTTTTCATTCATGGGATGCTTTGTGCCACAGGCTGTTCCCACCTTCACTAGTCAGACTGTATTTGCCCCTCCCTTTGCAGCTGTCATACTTTATCTCTTTATCTCAGATTTTTAGTGTGATAGCCTTAAGTTAAACCTTTTTTAATTTTTTTTTTTTTTTCAGTCAAAGTTTCTGTCTCAAAAGACTGTAGTGATCAAAGATTAAGGTTCTGTTGCCTTGGTGGTGTCTACATCTTGCCAGTACTTCCCTGTTGCAAACTCTCTTATACTTGTCCCTCTGCATTTTATAAATCTAATCATGTTATATAATGATTGCAACAAGAGTGTGATATATGGTTTTAAGAGTACCAGGAAGGTAGGGAACTGAGCACCACACGAAAATACCTGTTGTAACACTCAGCCACAGGTGTGTGCCTGTTATTGTTTAGTTCAGTCACTAACAGCACTGCTGGTACTGTAAGTTTCTTCATTTACACCTCACATGATGTCATTATTTTGACAGGTAAACCATTTGTTCTTCAGCACATGCAAGTAGTTTTTATTACTGAGAAAACAGTTATTAACTAAAGAAACAAACTCTGTGCCTTTTTTTCTGTCAACCAGTAGTATGCAGAACTCTTTCTCCTTGGTCATGTTTAGACTAGGTGAGTTTTCAAAGGAGGCTTAAGAACTGCATTGTTATTACACACACTCTAGGATTTATGAACCACAGAGATGCTAATTACTGTTATTTGTAGTCTAAATATGGCTGCCTAGAATTGGAAAGAATATTGCACAAGCATAATACAATGATTATTGAAACTGTCATTAAATTCATGCCCTATGTAAATTGTGCATCTGTTTCTGTGGGTTGTAACACAGGATTATGTCTACATCAATTAGTTTCTTTACAGTTACTCAGACAGTAAAATACTTCACCAACCTTGCACAGAGGTGCCAAAGAATATTAGTGTTTTCTGTAGGATTATACAGAAACCCATGGAGGAGCTAGAAATCAGCCTGTATGCTTGCCCCTAATCACAAATCAGACTCACCTTTCACCACAACAGTGAGGAACTGGTCTTTCATTTTCTTAGTGCACATAACATAAGCCAGAATGTTTTGTTTTCTGTTCTCCTGTATTTATGTAAGCTATTTGCCTACAGGTTTTTTTCACAAAAAAAAAAAAAAAAAAAGAGTTATTTAACCAGAATCAGCACGACTCAGTGATCAATGTATTTGAAAATCAGGTAGTAAAACATAATCTGCTGCTGATGCTTATGCATGTAAAATAGTAAAGATTTTGGGTTTGTATATTTATTCTAAAATACCTCCATACAATAAGCTAAGGCTAAGATTTGTGTTTGTATCAGGAACATGACCTTTTCGTTGAAGGGGCAGATATGTCTGAATCTTGCCAAGTTACAGTCTTTGGAAAAGCTCATTTTTTTAATGAGTAAATCAAAGAGTTAGCAGCTAATAAGTCTGCCCTAATAGCATGCTGCAGCCTGCCCACACTGTCATTGACATCTCAATGCATGTTGGCATTGTATGTGCACCTGGGCCTAAAGGAATGAAGTTAAATTTCTCTGTTTGCTCTCAGATTTTGTGGATTAGAGTGGTATAGGGAGATGGTACCTCTTGCAGCAAAACAAGGGAAATAGGGAGAACTTGGATAAAATATGGATGCTTAATTAAGATTAAAAAAATAGCAGGATATGGGAAGTGAGAGTAAGTCTAGAAAAGTGTTGCAAAAGAACTGTCGTGGTTTAAACCCTAGCCAGACAACTTGTTCACTCACTCCCAGTGAGTGGTGCCGGGTTGAGAGCAATTGAGGCCCCCCCCCCCCCGCCCAGGGCTCTTTGCTTCCCCACTCCCAGAGGAACAGGGAGGAGGATTGAAAGGGTGCAACTCCTATGGGTTGAGACAAGAACAGTCCAGCAACCAATGTACAACACAAATCACCACCGCTACTATCAACTACAACAATGATAAGAGAAAACAACAAGGGAAGAGAATACGATACCACCGGCCAAGAAACGAGTCCCACCCGGAAGCCCGTGTCCTTCTGGGTAACTCCCAGTTACCCCCCCACCCTGGCCATGACGTGCTGTGGTATGGAATACCTCCTTGGCTAGCCTGGGTCAGGCGCCCCATCTCTGCTTCCTCCTGGCTTCCCCTCCTCCCTGGCAGAGCATGAGCCTCACAAAGTCCTTGGTCAGGGTAAACATCACTTAGCAACAACTGAAAACATCGGTGTCACCAGCCCTGTTCCCAGGCTGGAAGTCAAAACAGCACTGCACCAGCTACCACGAAGGAGAAACATGACTGCTACTGCTGAACCCAGGACAATGAGGAACTTCGAACAGACCACTGAGCTCAGAGCAAAAGGTGTTTTCTGCAAAGAAAGAAGGGTGGTGGAAAGCATCTGATAGTGAAAATGCCATATTATAATGTATTACTTGCATTTTAAGAATGTTTTAAAGGTGTGAATTCAAAGCAAAGGTGTTTGCTTTATTTCACAATCTTGGCCTTACATTGCTCTGAGGTTTTGTCCACTTGGATGCTATAGTGGGATGCCTTGTGTGGGCATGTTTATTTTTTTTAAACTTGTGTATGCTGGAAGTGAAAACTGTGCCCTTGTTTATTTGTATTGTTCTTAGAAAAATAGCCAGCGATCACTTTGCTTGCTTAGTGACCTGGTTAGTCTGCTTTTCTGGAACAGTAGTACTAGATCTGCTCAACTTCTAACATCATTTTGCTCTCTGCTGTTGCTTTTAACTAGTATAAACATAGGTTACAAGCAGTAGCAGAAAATATACTAAAGCTTGACGTAACTGTATGTCAGATTAAGTCACTTAGAAAGCATAAAGCTTTTTTATACTCTTACTTTGTTGCAATTCTGTGTTTGTTGTAAGCCATATTATTCTGATTATTTTAAGGTGCCAGTGATGATGCTGTTAGCTGCGCAGTGATGCTTGAAATACTTAATACGCTTTCAAAATCATCAGAGCCCCTGCAACATGCTGTCATATTCTTATTCAATGGTGCAGAAGAAAATATTTTGCAGGTGAGAATATGCTGGAATTATAAAATATACATGAAAGCTGTGTATTAAGACTCTCACAAAGGAAAGAGTAACTGCAGGTATGGCTTGTATTTAATCTGTTGAAATATTAGTTAAACGCCAGTCTTAACATTCTGAGGAAAAGGCATTTGCTTTCAAAGGGAAAAATGTATTTAGATTAATATTGACCATCTTAGCCTAATTAGAGGACTTGGATTTTCTGCATCTGAGTTGTAAGTGACCTGTCTGCCTTCTCCAATCTTGAGTTATGACCGTACGTGATAGAAAATAGCACTTCAGCTCGTCTGAAAGATATTTGAACTGTATTTTTTAATTTTGTTTTCCCATCAAGGCTAGTCACGGCTTCATTACACAACATGAGTGGGCCAAGTCAATTAGAGCTTTTATTAACCTGGAGGCAGCAGGTGTAGGAGGAAGAGAACTTGTTTTTCAAACAGGTATGAGCTTGTGTTGTGTTCACTTTCTACACTGGGATAATTTGATAATAAATAATATAGAGTAGAGGGAGTATTAAAAGTGACTCATAAGCAAAAGATGGGAGAACCTCTGTGCCTCTTTCCCAACCCTGTGTAGCAGATAAGTTGCTCTCCATATTTAGATGTGCGTAGGCTGAAGCACTGCCACAGAAGTTGCCTAATTGGTGGGAAGCCTGTGTAGAACTGAATGACAGAAATTGTATTTCCCTTTCACATCTAGGTAACTAGGAGAAAAAGAGATTTTGATATCTTGTGTATCTTGTGTACACATGCTTTCATATGCTTTATTTAATTTCCGCAGCAGTTCTTTAAAGTTTTTGCAGGGAGGTGTTGGTATTAGAGCTCCATCTGCTGCCCAGGATGCAGCAGTACTTCTGTGTCTTGCAGGCTACATTTAAGTTCTGCTCCACCCTAATTGGACTGCAGACTTTCTTCTACTGCTGGGGCTGCTTAACTGTTTACTTGCCGGAGTGCTTTAGTGCAGAGACTTTTCTCTAAACAGTTTTGAGGTGTGATACATAGATGATAAACTGGAAACTCTGCTAAAGATTGTGACTTCTTCATACTGGGTCTTTTTTGAGAAACGGCTGATCTACTCTGCCACTGCACAGACAAGGCATCAGTGTTGGGTTGTTTGGCTTTTTTTCCCCCAGTATACCTAGTTATTTCTCCCAAGTTTGAGTAATTCAGCCAACACAAATTCACTTAGTATATCACCTGTGGGGCAACAGCATTTTGAAATTAGTGAGTTTGTTTGCATTACATACCTCTTACCATAAAGATACATATCTTAACTGAAGTTTGAAAAGTATCTGTTATGAACTTTCTGCTCATCTTTTGTTAGGACCTGAGAACCCTTGGTTGGTGCAAGCATACGTAGTTGCAGCCAAACATCCCTTTGCCTCTGTGGTAGCACAGGAAGTATTTCAGAGTGGTATTATCCCAGCAGATACAGACTTCCGTATCTACAGGGACTTTGGCAACATTCCAGGTATTTTACCAGAAGACATGTCAATGTGCATTGTGCAATCATTTATTTTAAGTTTATAACAAGGAGGCTGTTCTGCAGTTCATGTGAAGGTCCACAAACTTGATTCGTCTTTCAGTTTGGGAGCAAATTTTCCTGCTTATTTTCTAGGGCAAGAGCCTTTAGATTTATTTTGTTGTGCAGGTTGTTAAGAATCTTTTTTGGAGATTGTTGTTTTCCAGAAAGTTTCCTGAAAATCCCGGAATTAACAGTATGCCGTCAAACATTCTGTTTGTAAACATTTTGATAATGAAGCTAATAACCTGTTTGTGGGAATTAAATGTTTGTATATAATGGATAAACCAAACCCACTTTTTTTTAAAGATACTGACTTAGCAATGAGTGCATTTTCATAACTTTTATTTGGTCATAATCAAGCACAGGACAGCAGTTTTTTAGCTTTGCTAATCTGTTTTATAGTTTGCTGCCAATTCTGCAGAGAATTATCAGTGGAAGACAATATGGAGAACACAGTACAAACACAATTCAAGGGAATGTAAACTTCTGTAAATACTTGCTGTCTGGCACAGGTTGTTGATGTCTGTTGTCAGTGGTATCTCTGAAATGATTCTTAGAACAAAACTTGTTGCCATATTCTGTTCCAAAGAATATGCATGAACTGTTGGCATGAACTGTTCCAAAGTATGGTGTTAGCCTGAAAATAAAGTAACTGATTTTGTACAATGAGTTTTTGTTTGTTCAGAATCGTACCTGCATCATAAATGGTAAATGAATTCTCACTGACATCTGTTTTTTTTAAACAAATACAAATTAAGTTAGTGAGTTAAAGAGCTAGTTTATTCTTCTTTGTCTGCTGATAGTATTGAGGTCTGATTTATTAAACCTCTGCAAAGTTGTGAGGATTCAGATGGCAGACAGCAACCTTTTGCATATGCAGCTGAAGGCATATGTGTTTGGAATACACTGAATGTATAATTAATTTTGCAGAAAACCTATTTTGGTAATTTAATTTGAGAATTTTCAGACTGGCTGTTTGAAAATCTGCTTACAAATGGGAAATAAAAATAACACACGTGGTATTTTGAGAAGGTGTTTCTATAGCTCCACAGTGCTGCTTTTTATTACTTTTCAGTGTGTATCCCTATTGATGTTTTACTAGTAAATGTTTGGAATCACCTTGTTTCTCTTCCCTGAAGCTGAGATGATTAATAATGGTTTTGTTTCTCAGTAAAGATCAGTTTAATTTGCATGATATCGATAAACAGTACACTACAAAAGACATACTTTAAAATGCTTTTAAAGTGTACTTTTTTAAACACACACAGAATCCCAGTTAGTCTTCCTTCTGCAGACTATTTTGTCTATCTTTAGGGATAGCGAGTGGGCTGCAAAGTAGCACAACATTTTGTGTAAAGTATATCTGAGGCTTTCACGTTTGTTTTGAAGTTTTAGGTTACATAATTTCACATATGCTTTTTCTGTCTCTATAGGAATAGATTTGGCTTTTATTGAAAATGGCTACATTTATCATACAGAATATGACACATCAGACAGAATTTTAACAGATTCCATTCAAAGAGCAGGTTGGTATTTCAAGAATTTGGTCATTTACTAAACTTGCTGCTTTTTCATTTTGCTGTTAAGACTATCAGTGCAAGAAATTCGTAGTTTTAATTACACATTTAGCACATGCTAGACATGTTCTAGAAGAACAAAGAACTGAGTATTTGTGTCTTTAAAATACAAAGGTTATATGTTAGCTCAACTTAGGAAGATAAACTTTTTCAGCACCCAGTAATGTTGTTTTGAGAGTAACTGTGGAATCTAATTAAGGTTAAAATCTAGTTATTGATACCTGATTGTTCAGTGGTCTGCATTCCTTTTTTCTCAGTAAGTACCCTTACTGATTAATGTTCATCATGGGAAGCTTATGGTTAAGTTGGGGGCATAGGGACTTGATCTGCCAGCAGGGGGTTTTCTTTTAGAATGGATCTCAGTCAAACTTAAATGTAGCACATGGACTGTTGATAAATAGGACTTATTTTCTGCTAACAGGTCATGCTCAGAGCAGGCTATTTGACATACTGCAGTAAAGAAAATTACAGCAAGACCTCTAGTTTCTCAGGAAAACTAATGTGATTCTAAGTGCCTCTGGTATTTTGGCCATTTCCCTCTTTGAGCTTCCAAAGAAGTCAGCTTAGATCTCCAGCATGAGTAAGAGTTTTAAACACTTTCTTGAAGTGCAAGTTGCAGGACAGAAAGTAACATTTTTAAATTTCCTTTGAAAGATGATTTTACTGGTCATGGTGGTTACATATAGTATCTCTTGCTTAATGTTTCACAGCTGGGAAGAAAAAAAAAGAAACTTTTCAACTAATAAGCACTTTTCAGGTCAAATAGAAGCAAAATGAAAGTTAAGGAACACTGCTGTTTTCATTTAAATACGTGTGGTTTTGCTGTACTGTGGGGGGAAAAAAGTTGTTTGGTACCTCATTCGCTACAGCGGAAACCTCCTGGTCTCCTCTCTTACAGTCATCTAGGGAAATCAGGGCAGGTACTTGTCATTGAAACATGGGGGGGTTACTAATGGCAAGAAGAGGAGGAAGATTAGGAAATTATGAACTCCTCTGTGGGTTCACCATGAAGTCCAGTGTTTAATATCAGATCTCAAGAAAGCCAACCATATCCTGGGCTGCATCAGAAGGAGCATGACCAGCAGGTTGAAAGAGGTGATCCTGCCCCTCTACTCAGTTCATGTGAGACCCCACTTGGTGCATTGTGTACAGTTCTGGTGTCCTCAACATAAGGACATGGAGATGTTGGAGCAAGTCCAGAGGAGGGCACGAGGATCGTCAGGGGACTGGAGCACCTCTTATATGAAGATAGACTGAGAAAGTTAGGGCTGTTCAGCCTGGAAAAGAAAAGGCTGTGTAGAGACCTCATAGCAGCCTTCCAGTATCTGAAAGGAGGCTATAAGGATGCTGGGGAGAGACTCTTCATTAGGGACTATAGTGATAGGACAAGGGGTAAGGGGTTAAAACTTAAACAGGGGAAGTTTAGATTAGATATAAGGAGAAATTCTTTCCTGTTAGGGTGGTGAGGCACTGGAATGGGTTGCCCAGGGAGGTTGTGAATGCTCCATCCCTGGCAGTGTTCAAGGCCCGGTTGGACAGAGCCCTGGATGACGTAGTTTAGTAGGAAGTGTCCCTGCCCATAGCAGGGAGGTTGGAACTTGATCTTAAGGTCCTTTCCAACCGAAACTATTCTGTGATTCTATAACTTAAGGGCTGAAAGCTTCACTGCACCTTTCATTGCAACAGTGTTCAAATACATGGAGCTTCCCAAATACATTTATTTTCGTGACAGCTGTATAGGTGAATTCATGAAAATACAATGCTGTGTCTACCATTGAATACCTATTTCACAATAACCAGTTGTATACTCATGTCTTTGAGGATATTTCAGTACAGTTCTGGGTTTCTTTTTTCAAGAATGCTTGCATAAAAAAATTGTGTGTTCTGATATGTCACCCCAGATATAGTTATGTTGTGTATCTCCTTTTTTAATAGGTGACAATATTCTAGCTGTCCTGAAATACCTAGCAACATCAGATAAGTTGGCTAAATCCTTTGAGTATCGACATGGAAATGTTGTGTTCTTCGATGTACTTGGTTTATTTGTCCTGGCTTATCCTGCTCGTGTTGGCTCTATCATGAACTATATTACAGCAGTTATTGCTTCTCTTTATCTAAGCAAGAAAGTAATACAGCCCAAAACCAGAGGTAAGTGTAGTTCTTGGGGGAAAAAATATGAAAATCAATCACATTACTCTTTAATGAATAACATTTATTTGATTAAGAAGTGTTCAGGTGAACTTCAGAAATAAATTTCAGGTGTGCAGCATGCCATAGGAGTTGCTTTGTGTTTACATTTCTCAGCTGTGAATAATTATGAGTCTGTGATGTCTTATCACTTACAAATCATATCTCTTACCCTTTCATGAAGGTTAAAATAGAATCCTATGAAAGATCTGAAAATGACAAAATAAAAATTGATTACCTACAGAAATTCTGTTAGCGCAGGTATGGATGGCTTCAGAATCATGTTTCTTCAGGAGCAAATGAGAAAACAATAACTGGGGAAAAAGATAACAAAGCTTAATAAACGGTGTAAAACAACTGAAATCTTCCAGTTAGTCCTTTTGGGGTATGTGTAGAAACATACGTGCTAAAAAAAAAAAAATATCTTAACTGAAACAACCATCAGCCACCTCCCCACGAAATCCAGTAAACATTTTTGGAGTAAGAAAAAGTTACAACAAAAGCAACTCAGATTTAAATTTTTTTTTGACACTTTATAACTGTCAGAGTGGATCAGCTGGTTCCCCAGAGAAATTTTTACATTTGGGAACACGGTAATCCACATAATACACTGCTAGTCTGGGAATAAATCTTGCAGTGAGGAAAACTTAAAAAAGACCAGCACAGAAATAGGCTAAATGATTTAGACTGTTGTTGAGAAATCTTCAGCGTGAACAACTCATGCAGGTTTATTTTTGTCATTACAGCAATTATACCGTGGAGTAACTATAGTCTTGATGATAATCTTCAGTAGAATACATAACTGTTGAGACTTCTGTTTTCTTCTTCATAGCTATGCATAACCTGAAGAAATTCTTTACTGCATTTGGCTTAACACTGATAAGTTGGATCTGCACACTGGTGACAGTCCTTATAGTGGCAGTGTTTGTCTCTGTCATCGGACGGTCTCTTTCTTGGTACACCCACTTTTATGTTTCTGTGTTTCTGTACGGCACTGCAGCTGCAGCTAATCTCATCCTTGTGCATACACTAGCCAAGGAGTTCTTCTACAAGGTAGGCCTGACTTTGTTGTTAATGTTGAAAGGTAATATAGTGTGTAATCTGCGGAAGACTTAGTCTTTGAGTTGATTAAAAAAGATACAAAAGGTTTTCTGTATCGGGCAGAAATATTTAAAATGTTGCTGTAGTAACTGCTTCACCTAAGCATAGGGATTGTTCTACTGAAACACAGAGTTACGAGCTTCATGATTTAAGGCTTTCTCCTTGTTAATGATGTTTAGGAGCTGCTTCAGGAAAAAAAGGCAAAAGCCTGGTATAATCCATTATAAGGCACTGTTTCTTTCCTTACCTGCACCATCACTTCCTGCCATCATTTCAGTGATAAGAGAGCATAGCAACAGTTGGAGACCTTAGTTTTTTTGATACTTTTCAGTGTTCTAGTTTGTGACCAGCAGGTCAGGGGAGGTGATTCTGCCTGTTTACTCTGGCCTCTTAAGACCCTACTTGGAGTACTGCATCCAGCTCTGGGGCCCCAACACAAGATGGTACCCAACAGAAGAGAGTCTTCCAGAGCCGAAGTCAGATACTTGAGCATGTTAGGTTTAGGTTTTGGGCACAGTAATATTTAGTCAATTCTGCTTGCCATTACTTGTCTTCTTGACCACGTGTATAAGCTTTGGGCAAGGAAGTTGAGGAAAGCTGTCAGTCAAATACAGCTTAATGGAAGTATTTGTAGAAGTTTTAAGAAATTTACTGAAATTTGATTGTATTGTTGCTTCCAGGTGGATTGATCATGTCTTTATCTGGAAGTGGAGTTTTTTAATTGTTTGGGAAGGGGAGTGTTAACTTGTGTATGTAGGTTAACAAACATGTATGTGGTGTTGTCCTTTTGCAGAAAAGCTCAGCCATTTATGAAATAGATGGAATGGTACCATTTTCTAGTCTTTTGGAAGAGCTGATGGGAGAGTATACTTTTGCTAACTGTTCAATTGCTACAGACTCTGGATCTACTTCTTGCCTGCTAATTGTCTCATCAGCAGATCATCCAACTTGATATCATGAGTCTCTTTAATTTTCCTGGATGCTGTATCTTGCAGTACACTGCACACACGCTGCCTCTGTAATTTATATTATGCTTAAGAGTTGCGTAAAAAAATTTTGAAGCCAATCTCTTACTTGGCTATCACAAGCAATGCCTGGGTGTTTTCCGTCAGAGGCTCAAGAACTTGTGAATTAACAAGCTTTTTGTTTTGAAATAGGTTTGGCTTTAGTTATGTTCCCCACACCCCCAACCCCAAAACTGAACAACATGCTTTCCGATAGCTTGTCCATGCAAGCAGTTCTCTTTGCTGCTAGCAGAGTTCATAATAAAGAATCTGACACTGCAAACACTGAAGCATTTCCAATGAAACTTAGAAAAAAAAAAAATAATGAAAAAACCCAGAAACAACACCACAAAACCAAACCAGGTTTCTGACAGTTAAAATTCCTTCTGTTTTGAAAATGTATCTGGTATGATCTGATCCATGCACGTCTATTCTTCAAAACATGTATTTCAGAAGCAGATTTCGGAAGTGGTAGCTGTGGCATGACATATAAGGCACCACATACATATTTGTGCACTAAATAACAGTCCTTGTCTAAGAAGCGTATGAACAGCTGCAGTTAAAAATCAGGTTTAGAATCTGAGGAGATGTAGATACTTCTTTTCACAAATAAGTACTGCATAACTTTTCTATATTCTTCACAAATACTATTTTTTTTTTATAAAAAGGCCCTATTTCTTGTGTACCTGAAACATCAGCTTTCCATCTTACTGGTATTTTCAATTGTATGTTCCCTCCTGCCCCTACCTAGCCCATGCTCTTTTTCAAGGTATGCCAGAATAGATTTAAAAAAACACCCCATGCTGTCATGGATAACTCTGAGTGGTCAGAGAATGGCGAGATGGTGCTTGTCAAAATTACTTTATCCAAGGAAAACAGTTACATTGTTTTGGGGGGTTGTGTGTGGGGTTGTTCAGCCTGGAGAAGAGAAGGCTCTGGGGCAACCTTAGAGCAGCCTTCCAGTACCTAAAGGAGCCTACAAGAAATCTGGAGAGGGACATACAAGGGCCTGTAGTGACAGGGGAAGGGGAAATGGCTTTAAACTGACAGAGTGGAGATAAAAATCTTCACTATGAGGGTGGCAAGGCACTGGCACAGGTTGCCCAGAAAAGCTGTGGCTGCCCCATCCCTTGCAGTTTTCAAGGCCAGGTTGGAAAGGGCTTGGAGCAACCTGGTCTAGTGGAAGGTGGAGTTGGAACAAGATGATATTTAAGGTTCCTTCCAACCAAAACCATTCTGTGATTCTATGATATACAAGATACAAGGATTTTTGTATGTGTTTTCATGAGAGGTTATACATGGAATATGCTTAGTAATAAGTATTTGCTTTTTTTGTTACAGAATATGAATGAGCAGTACCTGGGAGATCTTTATTTTGACGCCTCTCTGATGATTTGGTCCATAGCATTGGCTGTGATTACTCAGATGGGCCTTTGTTCTGCGTTCATTTGTACATTATGGGTAGCATTTCCTTTACTTACAAAGCTGGTGATCCATAAAGAATTCAGCCAAAAAGGTATGAGTTTTGAGGGGAGGAGCTTGTATTTAAGGAATAGAAATCCTGAACTTGAATTTGAAGAGTAAAAGTAAGCATGTGATGTTTTTGGAACAAGAAGTGTTCTTGAACTAAAGACAGTTCTTTCTGAAAAATACACTGAAAAACATCCTCTCTCTCAGGCTAAAAAGAACAACTCTGTGTGGGGTTATTAATAAGTGATTGCATACTTTGAGGGACAGTAAAGATTGTTAGAAAATACTGTAATATTCAAATACTGGTTGGGACAGAACACCAGTTTATTTAGTTTGCTTTGGTTTTATATAATAATAGTTTTGTGGTGTTTCTGAAAGAGTTAACATTGGTACTGGCTATGCCAAAAGAGATCCTTTTCCCATATCCGTGTCAGGGAGGATGACCAGTGTTGTGCACTGGGCCTTGCAGCAGTGTATGTATAGGTATATTAGTAAAGCTGTGTGTTTATGTCCTTTTAAGCTTTGGTGGGTTCTTTGTCTTCTTTTTTTTTTCTTTTTCCTGTACTGTATAGGTGCCACAATGAAGTTTGTCACAATGTACATGCTCGGAATGTTTGTTCCCTATGTGTATATGATGTATCTAAGTTGGACTGTGTTTGAAATGTTTACACCTATCATGGGACGAAGTGGGTCAGAAATTCTACCAGATGTGGTGTTGGCAGGATTTATTGTGGTCATGACTATGATTCTATCATCCTATTTTGTAAGTAGAACTTGTAAATGTTGTTTGAAACTTTTACATTTTATCTAGAGTTTTTCTAAGTTAGCATTTGGAGTTAATTTGACAATATCTTAAATGTTACAGGAAACTTACAGAAAATATGTCAAACATTCCACGTTTTGTGTTAGTCAAAGAAAAGTCATTGAGGCAGGGGTTACAAAAATACATCTTCTCTATGGTAATGTAGTAAATATTGTTGTAAAACATGCAATTTAATGCATATTTAAGGCACTCATTTTATGTGAAGTTTAGTATGTGGCTGAACAATACTTTCACTACACTTAAAAAAAAATCTCAAGCTTTTTTTTTTATGCTGTGCTTGCCACAAACGTTCTATTTTTTTGGTGGCAGATGTTGTTAAAACCAGGAAACTTTTGAAAGCTCAGGGAAGTACTAAATTTACTCCTTTTGGTTGTCAATACTAAGGTTACAAAGAAGTGTCTTGTGTCAGGTAGTACTTGCAGTAATATCTTGTCAATGTTGTTTCAGTTCTGTAATTGGATTTTAGAGTTACAGAAATAGTGTCTTATTTCTTAAGTCTTGCAGTTTTATAACTGGGCTGTCTTTTTATTCTCTAGATTAACTTCATTTACCTTGTCAAAAGCACAAAAACGACGCTAGTAACTTTAACTGCCGTGTTTGTAGTCACTCTGATTCTCGTTTGTAGTGGAATCTTCTTTCCTTACAGTTCTGATGCAGCTAATCCAAGGCCTAAGCGTGTCTTTCTCCAGGTAAGAAAAGCACTGCATATCGTATTGCCTCTGTCAGTTGTGAATGTTTCCATCGTTCAATCTCTGTGTTCAGTTTATTTGTGTCAGAAGAGCAGGGCCTTTAAAAGGGGGTTTTAAGTGGGAGAGTTGAATAAGCAATGATAATTTAAAAAGCAGATTTTGTCAAGGTGAGCAAATACCTGCAGGCACAGTCATCTTCTGAATGTAGGTGGTTTATGCTATGTTTCTTTCATCTGAGTAGTTCTCTCTATATAACCATAAACACGCAGATACATGTCTTGTGCACACTGAAAATGCAGTAGACCTTAAGGATTGACACAGAAGAGTGTTCAGAATCACTTTTGACTCTTGAGAACTGCACATGCGCCATCACCTTTCTGGTTTTGCTTTTGGGTGTTTTTTTGTTTTTTTCTTCTAGCACATGAGCAGAAGATTTCATGATCTAGACGGAAATGTGGTTAAAAGTGACTCTGGTATATGGATTAATGGATTTGATTATAATGGAATGTCTCACATAACTCCCCATGTACCTGAAATCAATGACACCATTAGAACTCCATGTGAGGAGCAGGCACCTTTCTGTGGTTTTCCTTGGATTCTACCAGTGCATTTCATGTTCCGGTTGGTGTGACCACTGCATCACTTGAGCACTTACTGCCAAAGCACATTGGTCATTTATGCAGTCTCACTCATGTAAGGGAAGAAAAAGTAAGGCTAATCTTGGTATAAAGTAAATAATCATTCCACTTCAGAAGACAAACTTCTGTTTAGGTGCAGTGTCTTCTGCCAGAATCTCTTGCAAGATCGTTAGCGTGCTGCAGAAGCTGTAGAAGTTGACGTGGAAAATCAGTGTCAGCACGAGTGGAAAGAAAGGTGAAGGAGGAGCTTCTAAATGGCAGTTCAGAGTAGGCGTGTATATCTCTTTCCTTCTTCTTCCCCTACCTCAGCTGACTGCAGAGGAAGTTTAGAATAGCTGATCTCCACAGGAAAACTAGCTGCTGTGACTGTTTCTCATAGCCCAAGAATCTTGTGAAGAAAATGTAGCAGTATGAAGATGCAAATACTCTTTATTTTTGTTCTGTAAATTAAGGCATACAAAAGTAATGAACGAACACATTGGTGACTATTTTCCTATTAAGGTGCCTTTTCAGTATCTGCCTGCCACAAGCTGCTAAGTTTACCTGCCTTCTGCTAGAATCAGTAGCTTTTGAATATTTCATTTAGTAACAGCACAGTCAGCTATACTATGCAAAAACTTAACACTTTTCTTTTGAACACAGGAAAAACTGGTACCTTCCTGCTCCAGAAATTATTCTGAGAAGCCCAGTTCACTTCAAAGTTCTGTCCAGGGAGCTGATGCCCCAGAACTCCGTAAAGTTAACCTTTGAAGTATCTGGTAAGAGACTGAAGTTTCTGGTCTGTGATTTAATTTTTCATGACAGTAATAAATCTGGTTTTGAATCCAAGACTGCGGATTCTAGTGCCATTCCCAAGCTTTGTAAGATTAGCATGAATTAATGCAGTTTCATAACACACTAGAAGCTCTGGATGCTGTGTTGCAGTTGTTATAGGGGGCACTGATAACCTTGTCTATTTTGAGTAAGCCCTTGATCTTTTTACACCAAGTCTTAGTCGTTTATAGCTCTGTCCCTCTCCTATATGAATATCTCATTTATCTCACTGCTTATAAATAATTTAAGCTGCTTCTGTAGAGAAGACAGTTTTATCATGTTTTGGGAGACACTAGTAGTAATACACAGGTAACATGCTACTATGTAGGAAAGTAGATGGTTATTCTGCCTCTACCTGTTGATACATCTAGATACATACCCCTGTCTCTGCAGGTCCCAGTCACATGTCTCTGTATGTTCGGCCATACAAAGGCTCAACTCTCTCTACCTGGTCTTTGGGGGACGGTGTGCCAGTTGCCAGCTTAGGAGGAGACTACTTTGTGTTTTACTCTCATGGACTGCAGGCAACACCATGGCACTTTTGGGTGGAGCTGACGGTGAGTATGCTGCTCCTGGAAATCGGCGAGCCTCTGCTCTGCCCTGGTATCACCATTGCTTCATTCTTAGGTGAAAAATGGCATAATAACTGTCTTAAGCTGTGTTTGATAGATCCTATTTCTATAGCTTTCCTCATTTACTTTGTCCCTGAACTTTACGTATCAGCTCACACATATTTTTGATGCTTAGTCAATTAACTTGCCAAACAGCCGAAGGGAAAATATGTTCGTATCTCCATGGCCTTAGGTCAGAAGTTTGGATTTTTCTGATCTCAACCTCATAGTTCTTTATCTCTTACTGTTATTTCAGAGTTATTTCTCCTGTTGTGAGTAGTTTCTTTTCCGTGTATTTTGTTTGCTTGGTTTTGAGAAATTACAGGGAGTGCTTGGTGGGAAACTCACCTGTCTTGAAGCTGAAGAGTTTTAAAACCTTTGTTTTGTAGTTCCTTTCACATTATTTTCAGTTGCAAGCAAGGCTTCCAGCATTGCTGTTCCAGTGGCACGTATGATTAGTCCTCCCATCTCCCCCAGCCCTCCAGTGAAGACCTCTTCACAGTGCTGTATGATTCTTATTATAGGTTTAACAGGTCCTATTCCTTGAGTAAATATGACAGGAGTCTTTGAAAATTCAGAAAGTCCCTTGTTCTTTCCTGGAGCAGGCAGTCTAAATGCTTAACCAAGTAATACCGAGGGTACTCGATAAAGGCAGACAGGAATCTGCAGTGTGACAACCTATCCAAGACTGATAGTAGCAAAGCTAGGCAGAGAAGGCTTTTCATCCTAAGGATTCACAATAGAAGTATCGGTATATAGACAGTGTTGGAGTCCATATCTTGATTTGTCAGCAAAACCAATAGCTACAAATGTTGAAGGTAGATGTGGGAGAAACATAACATGTCAGAGGCAGTGTTACTTAAATACCTAGTTACAAGTCCAGTTCAAATTGAACTCATTCTGTAATCAGACTGTCATGTTTGAAGATGAGTGCTTTAACAGGACAAAGTGCTTTAACAGGACAAAGAGCTGCAGGATAAAGTCTGCTGCATAGATACAAAGCCTGTAGAAAAGTACATCTGTACTGATCCTGTGTTTAAAAGCCATAAATAATCATAAGGACTGTGTTGTTCTTTTCTCACTTTCAGGCCCCAGAAAAACATTCTGATGGAATAGTCTCCGTCGCCATAGCAGCCCATTACTTTTCTGGGGAAGATCAAAAGTCCCCTCAACTCCATGCCTTACTGGAGAGGTTTCCAAACTGGACGTTTCCTTCTGGTTGGTCCTGCACTTACGACCTGTTTGTCTTCTAATGTTGACAGTAACACAGCACTAATAGGGTAATCTCTCTGATGCAGAATGCTATTGCAGCAAACACTTTCTAAGAAGATGGCAGAGACTTTCACAAGAATTTAAAGTACTTTGGCGACAAATGGTGTTTCTTTGTCAGTTTGACTATTTGAAGACTACTGCTATCTTGGGGATATAGTGACACTTTGTGTCAATGTGAATACAGCTCACCTTGGTTCTTCCACTGAAATGGCAGTTGACGAGGTAATGTTAGCACAATATGGTGGCAATTGTAATGAATGAGCCTCATGGAATTATTTTGATGTTATGTAAAATATGCCATACTTCGCGCACATGTGGGGACTGTTACCTGCCAATCCTATCTGTCCCATTAAAGCAAGATCTTCAGCTGAAAGATGTTTGTCCACATGGGGTGGGGGCAGAGGTGGCAGTCCTAAACATTACTTTTGTCACTGGATGAAGTCACTGAAAGTTATGATGCTCGTGTAGACTGCATTTCCAGTCCCTAGCAAATACACAATGCCAGAGAATTGGTGTTACGATGAAATGTGGTCGTTATTTATCTAGATTATCTTTTCAAATAAGATAATTTTTAACCTTTCTGTTAAAAACCTAGCTCCTATCCTTTTGCCTCTCTGTTCAGTGTTAGAACCTGTGTAAGTTTGACCTAACTCTCATCTTATAGTTTTGTTCCTGTTGGGATCTTTCAGTATCAGCATAAAAGCGTGGGACTTGCTCTCTTGTATGTAAGAGTGCTAAGTCCCTGCACCTTTACATGGATGTCTTAATCTACTCTAAATTTCAAGTTACCTTCTAACTTATTACAATTGGCTAATTTTTGGTATCATCTCCTCTGAAGAGACTTTTGGTAAAGTAACAGACAGTACTGCACTTTGCTAATACATTTAACTGTTTCTTAAAATAAGGCTTGCTTTCCATAAGGAAAAATACCTAGAAGAGTCATCTTTAAAAAGATACCTAGTATCTTTGGTTTGCTCTTGCATTATTTCCACAGGATGGGTTTTATAAATGACTGATTTAGAGTCTCTGCTTTGTTTTTGTTAGGTTGGGTTTTTTTTTACTCCCAGGTCTTAGTTAATGTTAGTTCCTGAAATTCAATGAACTCTGTGTATCTGAAGAAATTTCTTCATGGTTTTTTCCAAACTATAAGAGACATCAATACTGCGCTAAAAATTACTCAGATCAGTATTTTGTTAATCTCATGAGTATTGCCAAATCGCACGCAAAGCCGATTTTGTGCATGCAGCATTTTGAGTAAAAGCATGCTAGTACTGGGAAGCTTGCAGGGCATGTGAAAGAAAATTGTGACACTAATTTGTGTGAGATTTGGTGGACAGCAGCTCCCTGATCAGGTATTTTCCTTCAAACTGTTCTGTAGTTGTGTGTGGTGGTGACAAGAACCAGTTTCATTTGTTGCAAGGTGCATTCACAAAGACTGTCAACTGACTCATGGACTAGGGTAAGAGGTTTGATTACTGTAATCATAATGAACTGGTCTCAGTATCTGAAAATCAGTGTGTCTTCCTACATTAACACTTGAGTTAATCATCACTCACTTGATTGTATCCAGTTTGTAACTACAATTCCTGTATTATACTTTGTTGCTTGAAAAACAGAGTTTTAGTTCATGACTCTTGTGTCTTGAATCTCAACAAATGTTTTGTACTGTACTCTAGCTGATGCACAGCTAGTTAACTAAAGTTGCACTGGTAATTACTGCCTTCCTCAGTTGTGAGTTTGGTGTTTTGCATCTGATTTAATGGAAAAACTGCTGTGTGAAGGAATCGTACTGCAAGCCAAAAATATAAAATGCCACGACAGCCTGTTAGCAATTTCTGAAACTTCAGTGAAGCAATAACTTCTGTTAACTCAGGATTTAACCCTTATTAAATAATTTAATGAGGAGTTTGTTGAAAATTTCTGTCTCCATAAATAAAAGTGAAACTTATTGAATGATGCTTGATTTTCAGTGGTACTAAAGGTATATTTGATTCAGTTTTATTCATTCCACTAATGTTTAAGCTTTGGGTAGAAATATTGTTAAATGATGCTTGATTTAGACGGCTAAGAGTTAGTGCTGTATGGAAATATGCATGACTGAAGAATGTAAAAATTATCTGAGAAAGGTCAGAGGACCTTAACTGCGGACACTGGCTGACTGCCTGGAGAGGAAGGTGGTTCTTGAAACTAGGTGTGGTATGGAACAGTTGCTGGTAGCAAAGCTAAGTATTCTTTGCAGAACTGATACTTGAGAGCAAATGTATTGGTTATCAAAGGTAGAAAAACAGGATGGAAGATTTTTCTGTTTCAGTGTCCATCTGCCTCCCTATTCACTACATGATTAGTCTTCAAGTACTGTGGTTCATATGTGTTGTACTCTGTGAAGCATAAAAACAACAAGCTGGTAGTTCTAAGGATAGAAGGGTATGGGAGTAAAGAATGTCTTTATTGTTACTGGGGACAGTAACCAGCTAGTTGACTGGAATTCCCCTACATTCATCCAAAACTGTCTACAGGCACAGCCTTTTCTAAATTCCTCTACTCTTCCCTAATGCTAGAGTTCTTCCCTGATGTTTGATGGGTTTGAGAATCTGTTACGTTCTGTACTAACATACAGAGTACTCTATTATGTATCTGTAGGTAAAAGGGCTTCAGAAATAAGCATTTTATCAATTCAGGCATGTGGTTGCAAAGAATACCTGAACATGTTGTGGTTATACAATTGAATGCAGCATTAGCATGTCACCATACCTTCACATTGCCTGTCAAGTAGAAGCATTCGAAGAAAGTGTTGGGAGAATTTCAGCTATTACAGTCAAGGTTACACACTGTTGAGCTCAGTGGAGCTGTTCTGTATTAGCAAGACCAGTCTGTTCAATCTAGGTTAGGCTGCAAGCCTGTTGGAAAAACACTAATCAAATAGACAAGATCTAACAAGTCCATACAGAGCCAGCTGTAGCATAGGGGACAGAGCTGCTGAAGGGTTTGCCTGCCTGGTAATGCTGTTCAATCCATTGTTGGTTTCTGTTGGGTTTTCTTTTTTCCCCTTAAGGGCTAGATTTACTTAATCTAGTTCTTGATAATAATCAGGAAGGAGGCTGCAGGATGACCCATCTTAGAACTTGATATGCAATCTTAATGAGGAATGGATAAAGAGCCATGGAAGATCAGTAACCCTGTCACAAAAGAGGGTAAGCAGACAATGTGAAGTTGCCTAAGTATGACTTCTGTTTTGAAGACAGAGCATGGATAAAACATGGATTCTCAGTCTTCACGGAAGTTTTTCAGTAGATGCTTATCTGTAGATGAAACCTATCATGGTAGGTTAACCTTTACTGGCTGCCAGGTGCTACCAAACTGCACTTCCAAACCCTCTCCTCAGCAGGCCAGCAGTAGAACATAAGGTGAAAAAGCTCATGGATTCAGTCAGGGAGATTAGTCACCTCTTACTGTAACTGTACTGGCCTTGGGGAAAATCTAATTTATTGTCAATTAAAAATAAAGGATAGCAACAAAGAAAGAAAAAACCCAACCCAACCTCAGCTTCACTCTTCTGCCTCCTCTTCCACAATGGTGCAGAGAGATCAGGGATGGTCAGCTGGGGGTAGGTCATGGTCAGTCCATGCCAGTTTCTTTGCTTCTCCTTCCTCTTCACACTGTTCCAAAGCTCCAGCATGGGGTCCCTCCCATGGGACATGGGAGTCTCTTGTGAACAGCTCCAGCATGGATCCTCCTTTGGATGAGGTAGTTCTTCAGGAACAGACTGCTCCAGTGTTGGTCCACCATAGGCCACAGCTGCTGCCCAAAGACCTGCTCCTGCATGGGCTCTCCCTGGGCTGCAGCTTCCTTCAGCTGCCCTAGTGTGGTGTCTACCAACAGGCTGCAGCGTGGCTATCTGCTCCAAGATGCTTCACCCTGGAATGCAGGCGACAGCCTGCTCGCATGGTCTAAGCAACAGTAGCAAGATACCAATACTAAAAATGTTACACGGCTCTTTACAAAACAATAGGTGGATATAAGTTCAAAGATGCACTAACAAGGAAATTTTTAACTTAGAAGCTTGTTACCTTGATGCTGTTAAACAGGCCATAGGGGTAGAGTGTGGCAAACTAAAATAAGCTTCATCAGGTAGTTTCTTTCAGAGCTTTGTTTCTCTGAGACAACATACTTGAATTCTGGTAACTTACTATCAATGGCTTGAAGTTAGAAATAGGTATTTGCCACAGGAGTAACTTCAAGTAAAGTTGAATACATCTGTCTTTTAATTACAGGTATAACAGCAGTGAAACTGAAATACAAAATTAGCACATTAAGATTGCATAGAGAATTACTACTAAAGAAGTACAACCTTCCAAAACTTCGCAAGGAAGATAACTGCTAAACAACAGTAGCACAGTAGTAAGATACTAATGTTAGTGTATCAGTTAATGTATCGTTTTACTTGTACAGATCCAAAACCTGAACAGCAGAAAGCTGGTCAGGATGGGCTTGGCTTACATCATTACCACAGAACCACAGAAAAATATTAACTTGAAGCACAGTTTTTATTTAACATAGTTTAAGCAGGTTTTTTTAATCATAAAAAAGTATTAAGTATCCCCTTAAAACAATAATGGATTTTTGATGTTTGTTCAAAACAGGTATGTAAGTATGATAGACATTATCTGTAACCAGTAGCTACAGTGCAGACTAAGCTTAATGCTGGGACTCTTGAACCAGATCTCTTCCCTATAACATCAGTATTAGTTCAACTCTTAAACGGAAATTCGGGCTATGCTCACTAAAATCTCCAGCGTTCCAAGTAATACTCGCAGTTATTGCACTTGTACTGGTTGTATCGGCTTAGTTAAGCCATTCTAAAGCCACATTTTAATATTTGTACATTTTAAAGCACTTGATCTTATCTACAAAAGAAATAAAACCACGATTTATTTTAAACTTAATTGTGAATATTCTTAATTTTCAAAGTTTAAATGGATGTGCATTTAGTAACTACACTAGAAAAGCAACAGATGCTGTAACTATTCTATGATGACTAGTTTGGTCCATGTCAGTAATCAGGTGATGTTATAAAAAATAAACTAGTTTATTTTGTATAAAATGAGTAATGTTGCATTTTTGTTCAGATTGCACAGTACAAACAAGCTAATATCTAAATTAATACTGTTACAGGTAGTTATTACATAGGGACAGCAGCTAGAAAAAATAAGTACCTCAAAGCAACAGACTTCTGCAGCCAGCTTTCCACACTGTATGAAAGTTAAATGTCTTAGTTACAAGTATGCATACTATAAAATGTTTGAAAAATGTTTAAGTATGAGCTGTTAAACTAAGTTCCATAGCAAGAGTATATGATGATTATTTACATTAAAAACCTCAATTTTTCAAAAAAGAATTTACAATTAAATAAATAACCTTCACCAATCCCTTAAATCCAACCACAAGATCTGTACGTTAGAGTAAAAACAGGAGAGCCACCTTGTGTCAATGTTAGGTCAGTAAAGTATGCCTCATCCAGAAAGAAGTGCAACTCTGCTTTAACTTTACTAGTCATCTAGAAACATGCACAGTACATATAGGTACCTTCAAATATGGTACAACCTTGAATATTTGTACAAGAGTATTCACAAAAACATACAATGTATTTTACAGTATTAATACAAAATATCAATATCAAACCGATCTGAACTGCATTGATCAGACATTTCTTAGGCAGGCAAGCTGCAAAGGATAAGAGTTTTTAAATTTAATTCCCTCTTTACCTTTTAAACTCAAGCAAGAGAGAAGCAGTTTCTCCAGAACATGTGTTGGTAATGTAAAGGTACTGAAGAATATTAGCTGAACCTGTCTCCATATGTATTTGCTATCTTTCAGCACTATTAAGTATCAAAACTTGAAGTTGCAGTCTGAAGATTACATTAAAAAAAAAATAAATCTTGACTTCTTTTGACATTATCAGATGAAACTGCTGCTGCGTTATCCCCACTGAAGATTTCAAAAGTTTAAAATACAGAAAAAAAAAAAAAGAAGAAAGTTCAAATCTAAAACATGGAAGCATGTCTAAGACCTGGTTTGCTTCCTTTCACCCCTGATGCTTGGGAAGTTGTTCATCTTCCATTTAAGACACAATACAGTCATAACTGCCTTCCTGGAATGAATCCTCAACCTCTGTTTTAGACTTGTCCTCTTCATGCCTGCTTGCACTGATGTTGCCAGCATCACTCTGAGGATTAGTGCTGTGGCTAGACAAAATCCTGCTTTCCTCAGCTCTGGGGTTCACTTGTTCAGTAACCTTAGAAGGATTCACTGGCTGAAAAGCTTCAGGCTGAACTTGCTCTTCTACTATTTCACTCAGTTTCTGGATCTGTGGTTTGATGATATTTAAAAATGGCTTGTACCCAGGGCTAGGAAAATAATGGTACAGAACACCATGAGTGATTTAAAAAAAAACAGTACTTCAGTCATATGCCTGAAAAGCAGCTTTTCTTGGGAGATGTTAGTAAAAATTGGTATCTTCTACAGTCCTACCTGTGCAGAAACTTTTTTTTTTTAATAATAGTAGGAAAAAGGTGACCATAACCAAGTAACAGAAGCTGGAGCAGTTGGTTGGTCTGGACTTGGTTGATTTTTTTTTGATTTTTTTTTTTATTCCAGTTTGTTCATAACCGTAATAAGTGACTACCCTGATATTTTTTTTTTGCAAAAGTGCATTTAAATAATTGTTTCAGATAGGGCTGAAATCATTAGTTACCTAAAAAAAAACAATTCTGAGTTATCTACAACTGGAATGAAAATGAAGGTGGAAAATAATACTTACCAATCTGTAGAAGCCCATTTGTCAACAGCACATAGGCCAGTCTTGATATTCTGGCAGATTTCTCCATCAATATCAGACGACTGAATTATACTGAAAACCTGGTTGATTACTGACGATTCTCTGAGGATAAGGCCTATGATAATACACCAATCCAGACATCCTGCTTCCATGAAGATATGTAGCAAGTACCTAGATGGGAAAACAGTCTACTTATTTCTTTTTCTACCTTGAATACAAAAATCCCAGTATGATTCTGTAGACAGTGCTTCTTTCTCCTAATGCTGCATACTAGTAGTTTTAAGTTTCAAAGGCAAAGATTACGTTACTTACCGCAGCTGGACCTGTGACTTGTGTGGCCCTTTACTAGCCAGTTCCAGAGAGAGATGTTCAAGCTCTGACTGAGTTAAACTTAGACCAGAGAAGTTTTCATCCACCATGGTCCAGTCACCATCCACCACAGAACTTGTTTCAGTCAGGTCCGTTGCTGAGCCAATGCTGCATTCATCACCTATCAAAGACACTCAGAAACATAAGGGAAAAAGAAACTACTCACTTTAGTAAGACCCAAAATTTCTAGCTATTTCCTACAGAAACCGACAAATCACACAGTAGTGCTTTGCTGTTCATCACAGTGCCAAGAAGTTTCTTCAGGCATACTGCCCATCACACTTCAGCATTCTCACAGTATGTGGTAGAACTATTATTGCAGGAATGCAGCAGTTTTTCTGAGTCTAAGCAGTAATTCAGAAGAATAGTACCAGTAAGGAATCCTAAAGATGTGTTGGCAACCACTGTAAGAACACAGTGACAGCCTCTTACAGCTTACAGTCCTAAAATTATGCTTTCCACAACAGCTCATGATCCCAGGTATAAGAAACCATGCAATGAAGGCAGTAGCCTGGCATGGCTTAGTAGTTGAGACCTGCTGGTTAAACAAAAGGGCAAGGAGAAAATGCACTGAGGCCTGTGGAAGGGATATCATCCAGATGGATTTAAACAAGCTTGAGAAGTGGGCTCATGCAAATATGAGGTTTAACAAGGCCAACTGCAGGGCCTTGCACCTGCGTCAAGGTAACCCCCAGTATTAATACAGGCTGGGGGATGAAGGGATTGAGGGTACCCCTGATGAGAAGGACTTAGGGGTCCTGGTGGGTGAAGAACTGTACATGACCCAGCAGTGTGCGCTTGCAGCCCAGAAGGCAAATTGTATCCTGGGCTGCATTCAAAGGTGTGTGGCATGAGGGCAAGGGAGGTGATTCTGCCCCTCCACTCCGCTCTGGTGAGATCCCTCCTGGAGTGCTGTGTCTAGCTCTGGAGTACTCAGTAAAGGAAAGACATGAACCTGTTGGAGAGGGTCCAGAGAAGGACACAGAAATGACCAGAGGGCTGGAGCTCCTCTCCTACATGGAAAGGCTGAGAGAGTTGGGGCTCTCAGACCTGAGA
Source organism: Pezoporus occidentalis (assembly GCF_034315485.1). Taxonomy (NCBI): domain Eukaryota; kingdom Metazoa; phylum Chordata; class Aves; order Psittaciformes; family Psittacidae; genus Pezoporus; species Pezoporus occidentalis. Next base: position 8,343,439 of record NW_026913425.1, on the reverse strand, counting down.
GCATCTTTCAGTACTTAAAAGGGGCCTACAAGAAAGATGGCGAGAGACTCTTTAGCAGGGCCTGCTGCGACAGGACAAGGGGTGATGGTTTTAAACTGAGGGAAATTCAGGCTGGACATGAGGAAGAAATTCTTTACAATGAGGGTGGTAAAACACTAGCACAGGTTGCCCAGAAAAGTGGTGGATGCACCATCCCTGGAGACATTCAAGGCCAGCCTGGATGGTTCTGGGCAACCTGATCTAATTCAAGATGTCCCTGCTCATTGCTACTTAGCTACTTAAATCTTTTTCCCAGTACAGTGGAAATCACATGACGCAGACACTGTTGAAAATACTGCTCTATGCTTGAGGACAAGTGGGAATAAAAAAAAAAAAAAAAAGAAAAGGAAAAGAGAGATGAGTGGTCAGACACACATTCAAACATTTCCTATATCTCTCTGTGGTCAGAAAAGATGCTCAGAGAATAAAATTTGCCTTTGTATTTTCACAAGCTGATCATACACTTGAGCTTTTAGAAAAACTGTTTAAAGCAAAAACATAGGAGAAAATAAAACTATATGGGACTGTAATTTCCTCAGCTTCCTCAATAAAGAGTGCATCTAGTATCTTTTTAAAGAAATACAAAAGCACTACTCTGAAGTTCATGCATTAGAATAGTGCCAACCTGCGCAAGAGACAAAGCTAAAAAACTTACAACACTCTTCCAAGACTGTAAAATTACTAAATTTCAAGTTACCACCACACACATGAACTTAAGCAAATACCAATTTTATATTCTACTTTAAGTGCTTAAAGATACATTTTCTTTCTGTTGTAAAAAAAACACAAAAACAAACAAACAAAAAAATCAGTTCACTTTTTTAACAAGACCTCTTCCCCCTCCCTTTGTCTCCCTCCACTCCCCTACCCCCGAAATTATGGTTATCAGCAGTTAAGAAGCAACAATACAGTGGTTGCATGCAAATGTCAAAATAAAACTATGCACTTTCAGGTGCATTTCTGAAATAAGCAGACAGCAGAGTGACTAACCTTTACTTAGCAAAGGAGAAAGGAATGCATCTTGCATGTGTGGTCCATGGGATGAAACAGTGTCAATCTCTCTCTGAGAGGAGCTTATAGCGCCAAGCCAGCTGCGACTCCGAGGTGTGTTTGAAACCCCTGTGTCTGTTTCCGTGTTTACAAAGGTGTCTACAGACTGAGATTTTAGCAGCTGCTCCCCCATAGCTAAAAAAAGAACCCACCAAAGAAAAGTCATGTAATCATCAAAAAGGAAATTTGGAAAGTTCTCTCCAGGTATTTCAGGAAGCTAAAACTTGTATTTAAGTCAATATTCAGTTAGTTTGCTGAGGGGTGACCAAAAGCAAATGAACACAGCAAGTAAGTATTTTAAGAATTTCTGATGAGCTTTTCTAGTCAGCAGTGGCATAAAAAAAATACCAGCTGATAAAGTGTTAGCATCAATAGAACTAAATAATGGTGCTGTTACTATCACAAAAAGAAAGGCTTGGCAGCTAGTATCAAGCCCTAAGAAGATAAGCTAGTGAACTGAGAGATTAATAATACAAAGGAGGTTTACAGCAAGTCCTCAAAATTCTCACCCATTAACATAAAGCAAATTTCAAATGTGAGAAACATTACTTTTTTTTTAAGAAGCTAATCAAAAAGTCATCTAGATACTATATAAGAATGTTGATATAAAAAGGGCAATATCCATGTTCAACTCAACATCTGCACATCTGAGAAAAGCAAGGAACCAAAATAGTAATTAGACTACGCAAGAGATGCTGTCTGTGCTGAACAGAATCCTTTCAAAAAACACACCCTGTGTGAGGAAACTGTGCATGTGGCAAGCCTCAGCCTCTTCTTTGCTTGGCTGAGGAACTAAGGACAGATTCAGACTGATGGGCACAGGACTGCAGGAGGGAAACCTAGTCTAAATCAATTCAGATTACAGCACCTGTCTTGTACTTTCCATTCTTGAAAGGTGAAGTAATGGATGAAGCTGGTATGACTGGCAATGGCCAGCGGAAATCCTTGTGGAGCTTTTTCAAAGCAAACACAAAATCCTCCACACGGGCAGCCCTGGCTCGTTCCTTGCACAGCCAGCCAATCAGCTCAAAGCCTAATTGAGCAGCAAAGCAACCAAGGTCTTTCAGCTTGATTTCTTCTAGCAGACGACGAGCATGCCGCCAGAGCATCATGTCAATATACATGTTCTCAGCACAGTCACTGTCTTTACTGCACCTGCAGACAGACCAGAGAGCAGTGACATTAAGACTGGTTAAACAGCGTTGTGGCTGCTGGCCACAACCACAGAACATCAAGTGACCAGAGTAACAGTGGGAGCTTTCTATATACCAACAAAACCAGTTTCCACGATTCCTTGCTATGTGTGCTCTCTGAAGAATCCCACTGCTTCAACAGGTAAGTGAAATAAGGGAAGGAAGTTACAACAGCAGCAGTGTCTCTAGAGTACTGAACTACTAGCAGTGCAGAAAAACAGTAAAGGAGTGAAAAAAGGTAGATGTCATTGCCAAGTAACGTCTGAGAAACCAGTTTAGAGAACAAGTCAAGTATTTGCCTAGAACTCTTCCTATCAAAACTTTTAAGGCAGTTTTTTTCTATGGAAAATTACTAAATAAAAGCATTTGAATTTGTACTAAGATTGTTCTGAAGGTCTTACATCCGGGAAAAAAGCCAAACCCAAGATAATAATGAATCCCAGCTCAGTGCTGCTTCTGAACATTAATAACACAATCAATAGGAATTAATGACATAATCAATAGGAATTTTGCATACAGCAGCTTAAAAGGGATTCACCCCAAGGTATAAAAGGCTCTATTTATGGCTTGGCAACACACTGCTAGATCAGGATATGCATGCTATCACAGTGCAGCATATACTATGATGGTGCAGTACTGTGAGCTCTTCAAGATGTATCTTTCAGCAAAACAGACCCTTCAAATATAAAGCATGCAGTCTTACTAGCAATCATAAATTACTACATGTTCATCCAGTGGATTTCAAGGCTTTTGGACAGCAATATCCATGTAAGCGTGCATGTGTATATACACATACAAACACACACACAGATAATTACATGTGTGAGAATATATTCTCCCAAGACTCAAAAGAGAGACACAGGTATTACAAGAGCTGGGAAAAGACAAATGCAGAAGGATGTGGAGGGAGGCTATGGCAAACCTATCATATAATGCACTTCTATAACTCAAATTAGTGAGAGAGTACAGTATCTAATGAAGTGGGTTAGAAGAGGACATTACCACCAATTTACCTTTTTCCAGATGGGCCAGAAGGCATACTCAGTGTTTTTGTCAAATTAAATTTGCTATGGAGATTCTCTGCAGACTGGGACAAACTAATGCTGCGATGTCTGAAGAACTCAAAGCCACTACTTGAACTAGGTTCCTAAAAATCAAGAAAAAACAAAGGAGCAAGCATGCTACACAAGATTAATCAAACAAGGCTTGATACTGGTATTTACTATTCTCCTCACAAACCTGAGTAGTTGGTGTTGCTGGTGGTGTCTCTGTTTCCCCAGAGCCAATGGCTTTAAGAAATCTGATCATATGACGACAAAGATCCCACTTTCCTTGCTCTAAGGCAGTATTAAACAGGAGAGTAGCATGTTGTCGGCTAACTGCTGGAACTTCCATATTCTGCAAGTAACAAAACATAATTCAGCCATTTGATTTTTGCCATCATGCAACAAAAGTCCTATTAAGTCAGGCCACACCATGTCACTTCCAAGTGTACCAGAGATTAGAAGCAGCAAATTTCATGCTATTCTTTTCCTTTTTATGACAGTAAACTAACTACTTACATTGCATGATACTCTCCTCCCCCCTTCATAACTGCACAATCTCAACAAAAAAATTGTTACATTAAAAATTTAACATGCATAATTTTGTTATGACAAATTTTTAAATACTATAACATTGGTAAATATCACCCCTTCTGCAATGTATGAGGTATCATTACCTGTAGAATAATAAGGTAAGAGGCAGCTGTGTCCAAGTCCTGGGCCATTAAGCACTCTTCAAATAAGTCCTTTGGATTCCCAACAGCAGCAAAAAGGTAATTCCACAGGGCATATTCCGTCTTCCTAGCACAATGAACAACTGTCTGCAGGAAGAGGGGGAACTCTGTAATGAACTTCGCCACAGTGGGAAGCAGAGGGTCGGGAATGGGTTCCCGCGAGGTAGCTTCTTCTTCCAGCACTTCATGAAGCATCAGCTCTAGTACATGAGGAAAGTACGGTAATGTGGCACAGGAGTGGGCCAAAAGCAAGGCTTGTTCACCGAGGTTCCTAACCAAAAGCTGGCGTAAGATGTGATGGAGGTAGATCTGAGAGGTCCTCTCAACAATGGAGAAAGGAAAGAGAACCTCTAAGTGTTCTCTAGCACTGGTTTGAGTGTATAAACAGTCATAGAGCACAGTGTCATTAACAGCACCAAGAACCAAGGCATCCTCAAACAAAACAGCCAGTGGGTATATGTTGATGTGGAAAGGCAGCATGATCCGTCTTGACAGAAAGGAATGCGGCTTTCGATGATCTCTGGGAAACAGGGGGAGCCAGACTTTCATACCTGATCCACCACAGCTGAGCCACAGAGCCTCCAGTAAGTGGCGCTTCTGCTTGTTGATCCTGGAAGTAGTCCACACATTTTCAACAGACTGGGCTAGGACAACTGGAGCACAAAAAGGCAGCTATGCAGGGGAGAGGGAAAAAAAAAATAAAAAAAACCTGTCAGAATTCATTATTCCTTCCCCCCCTCCTTTTTTTTTTTTTTCCCCAAAACATCTTACTAAGAACTCTTTTTTTTTTTTTTCAAGTAAGAACTGCTCTCTTCCAACAAGTTACTCCTAACTGCCCCCTAGCACCTGGGAAAACACCACTTATACTTGCATTAATTCAAAAGACAATTCTTTCTTTTTTTTAAAGCTCCTTATACTTAGCCAGGAAGCTGGAGGAGTGAGAATAAGGGTGGAAAATAAAAACCTACTCTCTGCTTCATCAGTTAGCTCAAGAGTTCAATCTAGAACTGACAAAAGTCCTACAAACACCAAATTAGCTACTGTTTGAGCTGCAAACAACTCTTCATTGAAACTTTTCCGTTTTTATTCCCACAAAGTACTTATTTAATGTAAAAGTGTTGCTCTTCAGCACAGAAAACTTGACAAATTCAGTCACTGATTTCTATTATTGTTGGTTTTAGGAATTTTGTAAACACACTCTGGAAAGAAATTTTTAGGTTCCATAAACATACAGAACAGCTTTAGATAGATTGGAGATTTTCTGTCATTACTGCATGTCAAATTTTGCACAGGACCTTTATGCTTAAAACTTGTACCTTTCGCTGCAATACAGGTAGTAAATACCTTAGTTTGACATCCACACAGTTAAGTACTCACATTTCAGATTCTTAGAGAAAAAAATAGATCACAGGAGTAGTGATTTACTTCCAGCCTCTAAATGCAAACTCTGCTTTGCATTATAGACCTCTCTTCCTCATGCCTGGACCACTCCTTCCTACAACTTCTTTACTGACTGACATCTTAGAAGCCATATGCAGTATCCCACAAACATTTACTCACATGCTTCCTTTGATTAGGATTATTATCCTTATCTCGTATCTGGGGTCCAGATCGATCCCTTTGCAACATGATTAGTTGTCCTGCTAAGTTCAGCATAATGCTTTCAGCCTCACAAGCCTAAAGATTAAAAAGTATTATGCAACTTAAGCTTTTTGAACACATCATTTCACACATAACCACAACACAAACCAGGAATAAGCAGAGTAAATTAACTGTACTGCCATACAGACATGACTACACCAAATTCAGTGCAGAGTGACTCAGAAAAAAACAAGAATTACCTACAGATTAATTTATGTAGTTATTGTGTAATAGAGTAAATAATAGAAGGTTTTACTGTTCACTAGACTCACTGAATGTGTTTATTAGACATGCACTTTTTATAACTATGTATCTTGGCATGGGCAAGCCATCAGCTTTTTAAGAAAAATAAAGCTCTGTATTCTTATCAGTATCACCACTATGATTGCCAGTATCTGACTTCAAAGACAAACACTGGTACAAAAGCCAAAAAGAGTTGAGTCAAAAAGAGTGTAGCCACATTTGTACAGCAACTAGAACTTTCAAGAATGAGAAGTATTCTTTTTAAAGATTTATCTCACAGTTGCTTCATGTTAATTTTAAACCAAGTCACTGGAGTTAATAGCATACTGTATTACGAAGTTTAGTTTTAAAACACCTAGAGGTAGAGGTAGGTAGAGCACCTGTATGGTAACTGCAGCACCAGGGGTTAAGATCACTGACAGGTAACAACACTGCAGACACATACACTTTGCTAAGTCAGACACATTGCTTTGTCTACAGTGCAGTGTCATATTGATTGTTAAAATTAATGCTTCTCTTTGATCAAATGGATTGACAAGGTTTGAAGATCCAGGTTCTTAGAAATAAAAGGGGTAGTATTTTTTTTCAGTCTGAAGCTTGAGTTTAAAATGCTACTGGTCCTCTAAAATGTTTCAGCTGCTTTTTCTCAAAATTTGGAAACACTATAGGGCAGGTAGTTCAGGAATAAGGACACTGTCTCACTGCAAGATGGACGAGAAAACCACAAGCATGCTGCCTTTTATGCACTTGTCTAAGATCCTCTGTGAGTTTCAGAAAATGTATTCAACACTGTGGAACACTAAATGAGAATGAATTCAAATAAGGAAGCACAAAACTTCAAATTTTACATCTGTGCTATTGCTTCCCTACCTGCCAGTGTTTTTAGTATGTGGAGAAAAAGATGCACCTTCAAATGTCTACAGGTCTGCCTCACAGACAATGCAACTTCCTAACTATCTTATGGTAGCTGCTCTAATAAAAAAAAAATACACACTCCATGCTGCAGTTGCTTAAATAGTTTGGCTTAATTTGTTTACACCATAGAGAGACAAAAAAAAAATACAAGTTGTCTTTGCACTGTGATTTCAGTGGCCTGAATAAATTTCGGAGTTTGGACAGGGCCTCACCTTCACACATTAGTCATTGTTTAGCTGTTGGCCTATCTCCTGAGTTACTAGTAACCAGTAACTAGTGGGAGAGATTTTCTCACTTAATTTTAGTGTAGCAAGAAATTGACTAGAAATAACCTTATATGGTCGTGGGTCTCCCCCCCTGTTTATTCTTGAGTAAGGGACCCTGTGCTGCAAGAAAGTCATACACTAATGCCATGGATTATTCTGGTGTTCAACTTTTGACACGTAACAGAGATACATAGCCTTGACACAGTTAAATTTTGTTTGTCCTACAAGATTTGAATCCACACTTTACAAGATGACAAAACAAGATATGAAATAGAAGTAAGAGTCTGGGGTTTATTTCTACACATCCCCACCCTCAATTCACACATAAGATGCCTATATACCAAGCAACAGAAAAAACACGTGCTGCATTTTACCACATGAAAGAACCACTGATCTATGATTCATTTACCAGTCAGGTAACCTTTGAGGATTAAGCTAAAAATTCCAGGCACCGATTCTCTTAATTTTGACCACTGTTACCTGCTGAGGCATCTTCAAGGTGATGCCAGTCTCTGTCCTCACTGATGTCAATGTAACAGACACTACAAGAAAAGGATGAGGAATATACCGAGACATAGACACTTCTTGAAGGACTTGGATACTGGCAGTAGGGTTAAGACTGAAAAAAAAGATTACTACACTTAGCAATTTTAACATAAAATTAGTATCTTGAAGTAAACCTAATGAAAATAAGCAACTTAACCTCAGCAAACAGTTTACTCTGCAGACCAAAATCACAGAATGGTTATGGTTGGAAAGGACCTTAATGTCATTTCATTCCAACCCCGTGCCGAGGTTGGAATGTGAGGGGTGCCTCACACTAGATCATGTCACCAAAGGCTCTGTTCAACCTAGCCTTGAACATTTTCAGGGATGGAGCAATGACCTTCCTCTAGCCAGGAATCCCACAGGCCCACATATGTACTATACATAGAATTACCAAATTAACCTAAGCTGGGCTACTCCATCTTGATAGTTCTGGGGAATATAGCCATGAGTGTTCAGACATTTCAGAGTAAGACATTTCAGTTTCAGGAAGTGGATTTTTGTGGAGTTTTCTTTGAAGAGCACTGAAAATATTTTACTCTGAAGTGGATAAACAGCTTGCTTTCTGATAAAAGAAAAGGTCCCTTCTTGCTGAAATCAATGCTGTAACTGCAGGAAAAATAACCTGCTTGGGCACTTCAAAAAACTATGCGGGAATCTCCTCCTTTAGTTCACTAACCTTAACTGTCTGAGTTGGCTCAGACAGTTGGCTCTTACATTGCTTCTGCTTTTGCCCCAAAATAGCTCCCCACAACCACATCACAAAATGAACTTCTCTATCTTTGCTACACCACCACCCCCCTCACCTGTTCAAACTTCTAATGTTATAAATACTTTTAATAAAAATTATTCAAATATGTGGGTGCCTTTTAGGAGCTTTTTACTTCTATTTACGTTCAGTTTTCAAGTTCCTAGAAGCTAGGACATATTTGTACAGACAGCTGGAAACATGCATACCTCAGTCACTGCCTCCAAAGCTAATGTGCATATCTGTAGGCATGCAAGTGACAACACTCATGAACTATCACTTCCGCGCACAGGTAACACTCAGCCCTCTGTATTTTAAAAATCTGACTCCACAAGTCATCAAACAACTTTGTATTATAAGAATTTACTCAGAACAGATTTACCAGTGATTTTAAAGCATTTTAGTACTGACACTCACCCTTCAGGCCTTCTCTCAATACTGTAAAGGCAAATGGAACAGTCTGCTCTGAACAATATTACCATGTCCCGGAAGACACTCAGTAGTAATGTGTCTGCTTGCACTTTGGTGATGTGCGCAAATGCATTGTCAAGATTGGATGTTCGCAGGTAGATTCTCAGCTACAAGAAAAAGGAGTAGTTTGAATACAGGTTCTGTCTACCCACAGACTAATAATAATTGCACATTCAATTACTTTCTTTTTCGCAGAATGGGTGTCAGGACACATTGTGTCAGCAAGACACATTATAGGGTTTTTGTCTCATCAAATGTTTTATCCATTGCATTATATTATTGCATCCAACGTGGTTAAAGAACAGCAGAGCCAAAACTGAAGTAATGAACAACAATCATAAGGAAGGAGTTTTATTCCTTAGTTTTAAAATGCAAAGAGTAAGTACAGCTCTTCTGCCCATCTAATTTAAAATCTTACAAAAGTGTCACAGAAACTGTAACTAGATACCTCAAACAGGTTTTGTGCTAACATGCAAAAATGTCACAAAGTTTTCAGAACAATGATTCATGGTAGGTAGTCAGCAGAGAATTATTTACATATGAATGAATAATTTCTGAAAATGACCAAAAGCCACCTATGTATCAATATTTCATATTTACAATACTACTACAGAACACATCTGATATTCTAAACATTATTATTTTACTTTGAAAAAAAATACTTACCTCTTCCTGACGATCATTTAAATTATAACATGCAAGAACAATGAAGTCATTCCACCATGCTAAGCCACCTGTTACCATCATATTTTGCTCCTGAAAAGAAAAAAGCACGCAAATTACATCTATCTATATTTATTTTTATATACTTATAGATGCACATTATACTTACAGATGTACATTCCATGGGTTATTTCCAAAAGCCATACATGAGCTATAGCTTTACCAATAACAGCAAGGCAATATATGTATATATGAAATTTTGTTATTTTAAAAAAACAAAGTACTGAAGAATAACATGTGAAGGACAAATATTATCTTACAAAACACAGAACCACAGTTCCTTATCCTACTGGCATCCATGAATCAAATTAGCTTTCTGCTTCTGCCCAGAATTTACAAGCTTGGCATGCAAAGCTGTGTCTCACACAAACAGGTAAGGCGCATGGGAGTGTCTGCCTAGATGCACTCAGATTCAGAAACCTTTTAATAATGAGACACATATTATTGTGCCAAAGCCACAACATGAGTGTTTCTGACATTTTACAAAACACACATGCAAAACCAGCATCCCTAATCCCAACTGTGCCTACAGGTTGTTTATGTGAAAAAATATATTTTTGAATTTTCTCCAAGAGTCACATTACAACTAAAACAACTTTATTCAAAGTACCGTAACCACTGACCTGCGTAATGTTTCCAAACAGCTTCCATTTTTTGGTGAGTAAAGAGTAATGTGCAAAACCAAACTTGCCAACAACAGCTACATTCTGTCCAAGCTTGTCAATCGCTGAAAACTATAGAAAGAGATGGAATTTATTTAGAATATATATTCCATCCAAGTATATCACTACAACGTAATATAATGTCAGAGTCAAAACCTGTAAAGTATGTGCCTGTTTTCTACTTTACTGCCCAAAACATATTCTTCTTTATGTAATTTAAAATAATGATTTCACCTTCCAGCACTCATCCAACCCTAAGGGACAGTTATAAAAACGCAGTACTTTTAAAGAACCAAGAACATATTCTTAAAATAACTCACCCTTATAGGCCAGTTGCTCTCTAGATACGTACTATGAATCTAAATAAATCAAAAAGAAAACAAAAGAAAATGAAAGCCACATAACTATACCATTAAAAGCATTAAATATATATATACCATAAGGACCGTTAAAGTAGTGATGACTTCTAATGTTCTAAAGTAATCTGTAAAACGTCCATGTTTTGCCAGAACACTGGCTTTGACATTTTTAATGTTGTGGTTTCTTTTTTAAATACAATTACTTCCCTCCTGCCCTTGGTCTGATACAGGGCAGAGAGGTGTTCTCATTACCCAGTCAGTGGCTGTTCTCATAGTTATGTTGGTCCCCACAGTCATTCCAATTGTTAGTTTTACTCCTACACAGAATGAGGATTTCCCCCTCCTATGATAGTTCCAGCTGTCAGGTCAGCTAAAGAGGAAATTCAACAGTATCTAGAACCTGACATACATGCCTAGAGTCAAATTCTATTTAATAACACTGACTCATTTACCATGTAAAACACAAAATCTTAGGACCTTTTGGAATCCTCTATTTAGAAAAATACATGCCAATTCAAGCATGGAGCACACACTAGAATTACAGATTAAAAGTTATTTAATTTTTCCTCTGTATTACAGAGAAGATAAAATCTGTCCCATTACTGCCCTTGAAAACACCATCTTCTCTGCAAGCTTGATAGTGTGGTGTTCTATCTACATGTTTAAACAGATGCCACCTAAGACTGCTTGAAAATACAGCCAAAGTCTTTATTTCTCAGTTGAATATTCTTAAAGCGATTTGTATAAACAGCAGAACAAATCCCTAAAGGATTTCTTGCATATTGTACTTATTCTCCCTTTCAAAGCACAGGAAAGTAATTTAACCACTTCCTGAAGTTAAAAAGACATTTAGAATTTTATTTTTTTTTAATAACTGGCTAGGTTACAAACTCCCTGCCACAAGGCTGAGATTCCTTTACCAATAACAAAAAGCTGTATCAGGAGAAACCCAAGAGGAAATAAAAAGACAATGACCTCATACTAAAGGAAACTGGTGACAGAGTGATGAGATCAGCTGCAAATTCCAGTCCTATAAACACTCGCAAGCAGAGAGCACATATGGGCAAGCAGCAACAATTACCTGTACAACATGCCAATGCCTATGTCCTAGTAAAGTGCTTAAACCCTGAGAATCTAAACTGCCATCTGAAAATGGGCCTCTTTCCCTGGTAGGCTTATGCTCAGAGTGTGAAGTATTTCTGGAACTCTGAGCCTGTGCTGCATCTCCACAGTTCAAATACAAGCGATCTTCTCCTTGAAGAAGGACTTGTTCCTGGTTACTCTACATTAAAACAAAACAAGAAAACAAAAGCAACCCTGAATTCCATGTACAGAAAACAAAGGAAAACACATGATAGAATAACAGGCTCTATATAAACACTATGAAAAATAAGCTTTAAGGCAGTTCTCAGTTTTTGTATCACTATGTACTAGTAGCTTTTATGTTACAGTATTGCATAGCAATATTTTCAAATCATGATTTTAAGATTCTATGATAAAAAATGAAGACCAGCCTAATGGCTGCAAAAGAGACTTAAAACCTGCTAAGAGAGAAATTCAGAAGTCACCTGAAAACTGCTCTAAAGTAAAGATATATTTATCAAAAACTTACCATACAAGGATTAACAGTGAGAGCACTCTTGATAAAATGAAACTGAAGAATACCAAATTGGCGGGCTTCGTTATATGTATCTCTTTCAGGCTTGATGTTTGAAGAAGAATTCCCATCAATAACCCACAGATGATACCCTTCTGATCCCCAAGTCTGAATATAAAAGAGTAACAATAATAAAAACCCAAACCAGCACCATATATTCTCAGAAAACAAGAATTACAGAAACTTACTGTAACTGATCTTGCGATAGACATGAGTCTGGTAAAAAAACACTTAGTGTTCTCAAAGGTATCAGAGGAATCACAAATAACCCATAGCAGTAAAATCCACTAACAATCCAGCTTATTTTTTTTATATTACAAGTATTTATTAAATTAAAGTAACTGGAAGACATCCACACAAGTAATTAAGACTGCTTAGTGTGCAGCTTAAGGAACTAAAAAAATCCATAATTCAGAATCAGGTATGAAAAGATCTTTATCCCCGAAGTCACATTGGTGGTTTATTCATTAAATTCAATAGTATCAGAATATCTGGGGTTTTAAATGGCACATTGTACTGTTCTTGCAAATATATATATAAATATATATATATATATATCAAATTGGGATTCCAGTTTAAAATTTATTATCTTCATAGCAAATAGGCTACACATTAAACAAAAAAAATCAAATGCTTTAAAATTATTGTAAATAATTAAGCATAATTTGTAAAAGAGGTCTTGAAGATTGTGCTTGATACTTATCACATCTTCTGATTTGACAGACTAGAAGGATTTCTCAGCAATTACTTTGTATTAAAACAGCAATTAAGTTTCTCTTGAATTCATATTCTGAGTTAAGCTACTTCAACGCCAAAGGTAAGCTAGTAATTTTGGGGAAGTAAGTAAGTTTACAGTTAGTGTTGTTCTCTGTCTCACTGTACTCTGAAATACAGCATGAAATTAAAAAAAAAAAACAAAGAAAAAAAAGAAAACAAAAAAGAGACAGAGAAAAGAAAACCAAGTGTTCACTGTTAGTAGCAAAAGCAAAACCAAGAAAATGCATGTCATGCACACTTTACAATCAGGCACATACATGGCAGAGGACATAGGGAAAAATCAGCTGTCCCTTTTTTCTTCTTCCTTCAATACAATATTTTTGTGAAAAAGTGTAGTAAAGGCATCTTACCCTTTGAAAGTAACAGAGCTAAAGAAAGCCAGTTTGATTTTCTGAAAGTGTTTTACTAAAAATAATTTAAAAATTATTAGCCATCCTATTACAGTATTTTTACATTCATAGTTACCATAGAACTGATCTTTAGAGGATCCTTTTTGGCACCATCAGACTGATACCTTAAAACCAGAACAGAACAAGTTTGAGTTTGGAAATAAATTAATCAAAATAAGAAATTACCTTCCTATCTTTATACTGTCAAATGGTTCAGTACTGAATCTCACCTGAAACTATAAAGCGTGTTTGATACATGACACTGCATAAAAGGCTATACTAGACACCTGACAATTGCATTAACTGTTTGAGTTGTGATCTCTGGACATCAGCACATTTTCAGCAAATATATACTAGCACTGAAGTAATTTTAGTATCTGCCTACTAAACCCTGTCTTTAGGGTAATCTGCTTTTATAGCCAAAAAGATGACTGCAAAAGAAAATAAATTTTTTTTATATTCAAATGATTCCCTCCTAAATATTATTCAATTATTCCAGTAACTAAGAAATTATAATGGAAAAGGATTTTAAAAAGCTAATTCAGTGAATTAGTTTCTAATTAGCAGACAGTGATTAAAAAAAATAAAAATAAAGGTTTCTAATAAAATATGTTACAATTTCATTAAAGATACTCACGCAAAATCACCTCCTAAAGTACAGATAAGTTGAGCACCAAAAACACTCCATAAGGACAAGCCTCCACATTCCCAGGTCACCATCACAACACAGCTATCAGGTGACCATCTGATTAGTTTAACAGGTCCTGTTTTATTCCAAATATCTGTTTAAAAAACAGACAAAAAATTACATATGAAAAAAATAAATGCTCTTGAACTGCTTTCACCGTAAGAGTAGAGACAAAAATACATGGAAGTATGTATTTCATTTTTCAATTAACTTTTTTGCTGGATTCATCAAACTGACCATCTCAAAATGAATAGGCAACAAATAAAGAATTCTTATTTCCTTTCCAATACATGTTTGGTTTCATAGGAAACTAAGAGTACATAAAAACAGACCAGAAATAAACTGTGCTATGACAAAACTACAGAAGTGTAATTCCAGTAAAATGATTTTTAGGACAAGAGAAGATTTTATATTCACTCTTGAAACCTCTTCCTTTGCCACTTAGCACAACTATAAAGCTCTGTTATTTACAAATTTGAATTTTCTGTTGAAACCTAACAGGCATATATATTTTCAGTTAAGGATGCAATTTACCCACTTCGTATGTTCCTCACTCAAAGCCTGCAATACTCATCACTATTGATGAAAAAATCCTACTGAGGTTTTGTTCTGCAGTTGAGGCAGGGATTCCTCAATTTTTTTCTGTACCCTACATGGCAATTGTTACAAGTTAATTCCAACCTCTATTATACTCATTATCAGTTTTGACAATAACCTCTCATTTTCTCAGATGAATAATGGAAATGTAATGTTAAGACTACATGTGGGAACTACTAAAATGTGCACCGTTTACAAACCAGAAGCAGCACTGCTTGTAAACTGCTAACTCTGATTCAAATCTAGAAAAAATAACAATCCCAAACCAAAACAAAAACCCAACCCCAGACCCTCACATATGGAACACATCCAAAAGTCAGTTAAATCCAGGCAGCTGAAAGAACAAGGGTGCATTACAGACATGCAGGAGTAAATACTAACTCCATTAGTGATAATGCAAACAACAAATAGTTGTTACCTAGCCAAGGATAAAAATATTTTTTAATACCCTAAGACCAGCTGGAAAATTCTAGCAATGAAAGTAACTCACCAGGATATTGTTTTGGTGTCAGCTCCAATTTATGAGAAAACTGCATGGCGCCAGTGGTGGTATCTACAGTATAAACCTGCACAGAGCCGCTGGAAGAGATTACACATGCTTTAGACAACAGCCCATTTAGATTTCTCATCAGTTTCAAGAGATTAATAAAACTTGCTTTTTTTCTCAACAATACCAAATTTATTTAGAACAGACACACTGTGTCAAGTAACACTCAAAAAACGCTATGAAGCAAAATTTTAAGATACTTCACAGAAAGCCGTGGAGGACCCAAAACACCAGCCCTAAAATAACCAATGCTCTAGGACTGTTTCATTCTCTGAAAATACAGATACACACACAATTCACATATATTTATGGCTTCCAACTGCAAGACAGTCAATGAGAAAAGTCAGTATTCGCTCAGTGCTAAAGTTTCATTAGGAGTGGACTAATGGATACTAAGAACAATGAATTACAGTAACTATTCTGTTTCAAACACCAACACACTATATTGTTACTACAACTATTTTGCAACCAAGAATACTACTTATTAAGAAGATAGTCAAAGACTAAACTACCCAGACCTTTTGAAATGCTCTAAAAAACCAAATTAAGACAATTAAAAACAAAACAAACAAACAAAAAAAAAAACACACAAAAAAAAAAACACCTGCACTCTAGACGAGCTAAAGCAGTATTATACAGGAGAAACTATCCTGAGTGCAATTAAAGGCACTTCTGCAACATTTAATTTCCAAATACAGTTATTCAAACAGGCAACATTTTTCCTGAGGAAACCAACACTTCACAGATCATTTTCTCAGTTGGGTGTGAAAGTGCTGATTCTTGCCCATTATTATTAACTGCTTAAAACCGAATTTATAATCCTGCTGTGAGATTAACTGGGACAGCAGCACTTCCCAACCCTCACCACTGGGCCATCCACCTTTTTATTTTTTCCCAAATGTCAACAGCAAGCGTCAGTTTCAATTGCAGTTCAAGTAAGCAATAATTTCTTTCCTTTCCCCTCCTACCTTCCTGACACATCAGATTATACAATCTCTAGAAAGGCTGATCATTTTCATCTTTGCAGCTCTTGCATTACAACTTCATAAAAAGACACTGGTATTTAAGCTTGACAATGAAATAATTTTTTCTCCCCATTGATCCAGACTTACAAAACTTACTTAGCACATCCAAATGCCATTAGCCTGTATTTGTTATTTACTGCTACGCAAGTTCCATCAATCACATCTTGTGCCCAAACACCATGAAGCTGCTGTAAAGAAAGGAATTCATAGGTTTTCTTGTGGGTTTTTTTTTTTTGGTTGGCTTTTTTTTTTTCTTAAACAATGCTTGGAAAAGGTTCATGTAAAACAAATCCTGAAGTATGCCTGTCATTATGAGAAAAAGTAGACTTGATTGTGGCTCAAAGGTAGAAATAGCTCCTATGATACTCTGCCATAGGGGAAAACACTTCTTACCACCTCACTTATAACTAGCAACACAGGCATTCTGTCACAGAAACAGTAAGAAGATCTAAGAACGACAGTAACATTTTGAAGCAATAACCGAAAATTAAATTTACTTTCATAGACAGGGACTAGCGCTAGAGCAATCTAGTTCAAAATTTGGTATTAAATATATAGTCTTGTTTTATGCTATCCTTAAGCAGCTGCTAAATTTTAGTTACCTTGCAGCTGAACAGAATTTAAAGCACAAAGCTAAGTGAAATGCAGAGACCAAGTAAAAACACATGTAATGCAGAGTACATGATAGAAATAGTAAAGGAAATATACCTCAGCAGTTAATCTACTTGACATTGGTGTAATGAAACCAACTCTGCCATCATTAAAAACGACCGCAAAACCATCAAGCGTAGCACAGTATTCCATATCTCTGATATAAACATCTTCAAAGCCCAAAAATGAACCTGCTGAGAAAATACCAGTAATTTAAAAAATTAAACACAGCAATATTGCAAACCCAGACTTTACAATTGTTTACTTATTACTTCACAGGAAAAAAATTTAAAAGGCTATTTTGTTCACATTTACAAAAGGCTTTTCTTATCCTGCTTGAGAACAGAGGTAGTATTTTATATTAGACAGTATTTCACTTATAGTTAACTACCGTAAGCAATAAAACCCTCCAAAACCTACCTCGAGAAGACTGCAGGTCCACAGAAAATGGAACTGTACACAGATTGATGGCCTTCCTCCCATTGGTCATACCATCCCAATGAACAAGATGGAGAAATCCATCAGCAGTAGCAACAAGGAGATCTTCTAACATGGACTGCAAACTAACAAACATATTTGTCATTCTCAAAAAACCTGCATATCCTACCAATACCACAGAAAAATCAATTAATGTAATAAACACCGTACTACTCCCTCCTGTATCAGCAACTCCATTAAGAAGTTACATCAAATAAGTTTCAAACTAAGTGCCTAAGTCCTCTAGACAGTAAAGGTACAAAGCTAACAAAATATGGTATGCACCTCTGTTTTTCTCCGGGAACCAAAATTCATGAACAGTTCTGTACTGTTGCAGTAATTGTTTAACTGGTATCTGAACTACTTTTGAAGAACATAAGACATTACTGGCAACAATTCACCTACAAAATTACTGATATTGCCTAGGTTGTAAACAATCCACAACACTTTCTTACCCATGGTCTAAGATCACTGATGAACCAAAAATTAGACTTTTCCTAACTCCTTCCCCAGACACCTCCAAAATTCTGAAAACTACTGTTAATCTACCTGTGTGCAGGTAAAAACCTGCAGCTTCTCAGGAAAGCTTTTTCCAGTATATACATTGATTTTCTCCTATGAGGCCTCTTCCCATACTGCACTGCGTTACTTTTCCACTCCACCCCAATGCTATAAGGTTTCACAAACTTTTCACACGCAACTACTTAGCATGTTCAAAGCTTACTTCAGGCAGAGAGTCACCACAAAAAAAAAAAAACAACAAAAACCAATAGGTAAAAAAAAGTTTTTTCAGGACAAATAGGACCCCTCTGCAGGCAGCTGGAGAAATGCTGAAATGCTACATACAGTTTTGCCCTTATGTCTCCATGAAATCTCTAATCCATACTTTGAGCCCAAGTACAAACACATTTATAGTAACATAATGAATACTTGTATATAGCACATATAAAATACCAGTACAGCCAAGCACAGACAGAATTCTTACACAGCAATTTACTTTCTCACCTCCTTACAATTACTATCAATAAGTATTTGTCCCTAGTATGAGCAGGTCTAAAAATTTACTAGAAGTTTACTCCATTCAATTTTCCCATCACTTTTTAACAAGTACCCTCTACATTCAAAAAAACTCTTAACATGTAACCAGGGAACATACCACGTGATAGAGGCTTGCAAGTCCAGCACTTTCTTCATTTCTAGACTTAATGAAGGAGCACATTGCTCTTCCTTATAGTGTGGGGTTCCCTTCAGATGTGGGCTTCCTCTAAAATAAAAAGAAAAATACTGCACTTGAAAAAAGATGTCCCTCAAAAAATACAAGAGTAACAGACTTGCATTCCCATGGTTCCCTGCCACACCCCCCCATATATATACATATATATATATATATACACACACACCCCCTAAACATTCATGCACAACCTGCCACAGGCAGCACTTGGTATCTAGGATATAGTTTTAGTGCAAAAAGTTTCGTCTGCCAATATCATCCTATATGCTATAAAGAGTATGTATACAAAATAAGATAATGAACAGAGAATGAACAAACCAATAGCTGTGTAGCCCATGTTAAGAAAATAAGTGATATGTATTCATGCAAATTCTGGTACAACAGAAATGGTATTCAACTGTTTCCGTTAATTAAATAGGTATTGAATTTTTAAGGATCTCCAATTAATTCTTTACCAAGGTACATTACAGATATTATAACCTGCAAAATGTTCATGTTCTTCAGTTCCTTTTGCCAGATCAATATTTATATTATTAATTTAGCATGCATAACCCAACAGGTACACATTTATTACAATAATTCTTAAGAATATATGTCCCTATAGCAAATTAACAATAAACCTAAGAATTGCTAAGAGATAATTGAGCACTGATTCTCTTCCTTCACATAGACCATAACACATTATCATTTTATAGCAAAACACAAATATAGTATCTGTTAATTCTTTGATATACACCTTATGCAGCAAGAACAAAGATATATATAGCTAAGGTAGTCCCAAGGCAACCTTTGACATTCTGCAGTTAGCAGATGGAAGTAGTACTATCTTTCCAGAACAAAGCCATGGTGACTATGCAGGATTGTAGAGAAAGATGAGAAAAAACAGTGTAAGGCTAGTTAATCTGGCATCCACAGAGGGGGTAACCTGTATAAACATTAAATTATTAAAATGTTTGGTAATTACAAAATATGGCTGTCTTGGGAAAGAACAGGCCTTCAAGTAAGCTCTTGTGGACTGACAGGAGGCCTGAAATAAAAAGGTGACTAATACTAGCACTGTGGGTTGTTTTGTTTGTTCGGTTGGGTTTTTTAACAGTAAATGAGGCTGCATTTCTTAAAGTTCACGAAGCCACATCCACCTGATTTGGCCTGATATTTTTTTAGAGTCAGGGATTTCAAAGGTAAAAAAGTATAAAAAAAAAATCATTCAGGATTAATTCCTTCACTATCTGCAAAGCAGTATCACATCCTAGGGACGAAACACCTGCAAAGCCCCAGGTGCTTGGAGACATGTCTTTCAAGCCATGTAGACATACAGGTCCTGACATTATGCTCCTACATAGTAGAGCAAGATGAAATGACTCTGGAATCAGTGATAAAACTGAATCCTGTAAGCAAACAATGAAAACTGAGAGTAAAGGGGTTGTTTAATGTCTGTGCACAAACAACCCACTATGTAACATGCCTGTTGTAACTGACTGAGATACATAACCAAACATAAACACAGTTTCTCCACAGCACAGCCTTTAAAGCCAGAATAGGAACAGCATGGTTTAAAAGATGTCTTTTTCTGGAAGAGAAATTTCAAGTCTCCATGTGAGCAGGCTTCTTTTTCTTTTGACATGCTTGATAAAAACAGTTTACAAGAGTAGTTGAATATCTGCAGTTTCATGAGCTAGGGGCAGCAATTTTTTTACCACCTGCAGAGCCACCACCATCATGATTGAAACTCCCAAAATATCAATATGTTAATTCACTGCTTGTGACTACATCAAACTCGTCAATTCAAAAAGAAACCCTTACTATGGGTGCGAATGAGGCACAAAAGTACATTCCATACACAGAGCTCACATCTGCATGAGTCAGCCTTACTAGTTAAGTTACTTTGACCTTTAAATGAAGAATGTACACTGCTGACAAAAGCAGGAAAGAATGTTTGGCCTGGGTTGCCACATCAGCATCTGCTACACTTGCAGCCAAACTTCAAATAACTCATTTTTGCACAAGAATTGAAAGAGACACATTCCAACAACCAACCAGCTGCATGTCAAAACAAATACAATCACTTCTATTCACACAGCATCTGTTACGGTAACTAAGACTGTGAATAAAAACTCCTAACACACAGCACTGAGAGTATCTCCCAGTGCATCTGCAATCCAAGAAAGCCCCAGTCATGGCAAGATTAGGAATGCCAGGCTGGTTTTTAAAGGTAGAATACAAGTGTTATGGGGAGGTTCCATACCTGACATTGAAGACCTAGGTGTACTTTTAGTATCACCAGTTCATTCTCTGTTCCCTATTTAGCATGTCATTACTGATAAGCTTGTTTGCATAAAACAGCGCACTATACAGTGCAACAAAATGTCTTTCATGTGTTGAAAGCCTACATAACTGTAACACATGAATCACCCTTTAAACATGGGTAATCAGGGATGGTAAATGTAAGTCTACCTGTCCTGGGTTCAGCAGTAGCAGTCATTTTTCTCCTTAGTAGCTGGTACAGTGCTGTGTTTTTGACTTTCAGCCTGCGAACAGCGCTGATAACACTGATGTTTTCAGTTGTTGCAAAGTCATGTTTGCTCTGACCAAGGACTTTGTGAGTCTCATGCTCTGCCAGGGAGCAGGGGAAGCCGGGAAGAAGCTGAGACAGGATACCTGACCCAAACTAGCCAAAGGGGTATTCCATACCACAGCATGTCATACTCAGTACATGAACTCGGGGGGAGTTACCCAGAAGGCCCAGATCGCAGCTCAGGTCAGGCTGAGTATTGGTTGGCAGGTAGTGAGCAGTTGTATTCTCTTCCCTTGATATTCCCCTTATCATTATTATTATTGCTGGTAGCAGCAGTGGTTTGTGTTATACCTTAGTTACTGGACTGTTCTTATCTCCACTCGTGGGAGTTACATTTTCGATTCTCCTTCCCATCCCTCTGGGAGCAGGGGAAGGAAGGGAAGGTAGGGGGTGAACAAGCGGCTGCATGGTTCTGAGTTACCAGCTGGGCTTAAACCACACTACCTTAAACAGCTTGCCCTCTTTCTCCGAACTCCCATTTGCTCAGTTTTCCTCGCATTATCCCTTTTCTGCTGTTCAGTTCTAACCTGATTTCACCAAAATGAAAGAGGAGCCTATAAATAAGTGAATTGTGAAAATTCTTAGCATGATTTTTTTTTTTTTTTTTAAATTCATTTGATCTTACAGGGAAAGATCTGGTTCTGGATGTAACTGATCCTGTTAGAAAAAACTGTAAGTTCAAACTATGATGCAAGATGCAACAATGAGAAAATGGAGAAGAGCATTTAAAAACCCCAATAAAAGAAAACAACCTAATAACAAAAAACCCCACACACGCTAACCCCCACTCTCACCAAACAATAAATCTAAATTCAAGTAAGACGTACCAGCATGCCAAAGCGCAGTCAGCTAACCTCTGCTATACAGATACGAAGAATTTCCTCTGAGTGTGTTATCCGGCATGGGAGAAGGTTGAGGGAGGAAACAGGACACCAGCCAGCTATTTTTTGTGGCAGAGTAGTACTGCACTCAGGTCCTTCACTACACGCACAGTGGTTAAGTGATACAGTATAATCCAGTCAAAACTCAGCCAGAAATATCATTACCAGACTTAGTCTTTGCTAACAGAAGCAACTAAGAAATACTTACAAAGTTAATTACAGCAGAATCTGAAAGGATGTATTTAAGGACTTCTTCATAATTTGTAATTAAAGTATTTAATCATTTAGTCTGTTCCAAGAAATTCAAAACAATGTTTTGGCTTTTCAAAATAATGCATGCTGTTTTCTGCTTATCACTGGAAAATTCTATTCAAGGATCACCTGCTACAAGCTCAGGAGTGTTGCATCCCAACCAGAAGGAAGTGCAGCAGGAGGGCCAGGAGACCTCCTTGGATGGATAAGGAGCTCCTGAGAAAAATTCAAATGAAAAAAGAGGCTTATAATAAGTGGAAGCAAGGACAGGTGGCATGGGAAGAGTACAGGGATGTTGTCCGGGAAGCTAGGGACCAGGTTAGGAAAGCTAAGGCTCAGTTAGAATTAAACTTAGCTAGAGGTATTAAAGACAACAGGAAGGGATTCTACAAGTACATAGCAAATAAAAAACAGACTAGGGAGAATGTAGGCCCCCTCAGGAAGCTCTCAGGAGAACTGGCTACACAGGATTTGGAGAAAGCTGAGGTTCTGAATGACTTCTTTGCCTCGGTCTTCACTGGCAAAGGCTCTGACCACACCACCCAAGTCTTGGAAGGCAGACGCAGGGACTGTGAGAACGAAGACCTTGGGACCACTGTAGGAGAGGAACTGGTTCGAGACCATCTTAAAAATCTGAATGTGCACAAGTCCATGGGTCCTGATGAGATCCATCCGCAGGTCCTGAAGGAGCTGGCAAATGAAGTTGCGAAGCCACTGGCCATCAGGTTTGAGAAATCGTGGCAGTTCCTGATGACTGGAAAAAGGGAAATATAACCCCCATTGTCAAGAAGGGGAAAATGGATGACCCAGGGAATTACAGACCAGTCAGTCTCACCTCTGTGCCTGGCAAAATCTTGGAGCAGATTCTCCTGGAAGGCATGCTAAGGCACATGAAAAACAGCAAGGTGCTTGGTGACAGCCAGCATGGCTTCACTAAGGGGAAATCCTGCCTGAACCAATTTGGTGGCCTTCTACGATGGGGCTACAGAACGGATGGACAGGGGTAGAGCAGTTGATGTCATCTACCTGGACTTGTGTAAAGCACTTGACACTGTCCCACACGACATCCTTGTCTCTAAATTGGAGGGACATCAATTTGATGGATGGACCACTCTGTGGATAAAGAACTGGCTGGATGGCCCCAAAGAGCTGTGGTCAATGGCTCAATGTCTGGCTGGAGACCAGTAACGAGTGGCGTCCCTCAGGGATCGGTGCTGGGACCGGTCTTGTTTAACATTGTCATCGCTGACATGGACAGTGAGATTGAGAGTGCCCTCAGCAAGTTTGCCGATGACACCAAGCTGTGTGGTTCGGTTGATACCCTGGAGGGAAGGAATGCCATCCAGAGGGACCCTGACACACTTGTGAGGTGGGCTGATGCCAACCTCATGAAGTTTAACCATAACAAGTGCAAGGTCCTACACCTGGGTCAGAGCAATCCCAGGCACAGTTACAGGTTGGGCAGAGAAGAGATTCAGAGCAGCTCTGCGGAGAACAACTTGGGGTGTTGGTTGATGAGAAAATGAACATGGGCCGGCAGTGTGCACTTGCAGCCCAGAAAGCCAACCGTATCCTGGGCTGCATCAAAAGGAGCGTGACCAGCAGGTCGAAGGAGGTGATCCTGCCCCTCTACTCTGCTCTCGTGAGACCTCACCTGGAGTATTGTGTGCAGTTCTGGTGTCCTCAGCATAAAAAGGACATGGAACTGTTGGAACAAGCCCAGAGAAGGGCCATGAGGATGATCAGGGGACTGGAGCATGTCCTGTATGAAGACAGGCTGAGGAAGTTGGGGCTGTTCAGCCTGGAGAAGAGAAGGCTGCATGGAGACCTCATAGCAGCCTTCCAGTATCTGAAGGGGGCCTATAGGGATGCTGGAGAGGGACTCTTCATTAGGGACTGTAGTGATAGGACAAGGAGTAACGGGTTAAAACTTAAACAGGGGAAGTTTAGATTGGATATAAGAAGGAAATTCTTTCCTGTTAGGGTGGTGAGACACTGGAATGGGTTGCCCAGGGAGGTTGTGAATGCTCCATCCCTGGCAGTGTTCAAGACCAGGCTGGACGAGGCCTTGGGTGATATGATTTAGCGTAAGGTGTCCCTGCCCACGGCAGGGGGGTTGGAACTAGATGATCTTAAGGTCCTTTCCAAACCTAACTATTCTATGATTCTAATATATATTCTTATATATACACATACATACACATACATACATACACACTGGAGAATTCTAAGAGATAAATCTTAATCTAATGCTATATTTAAGTTTCTACCCTAGGGTAATCATAGTAATACAGGGAGCTGTTATGGCTGTATAATAGTTTAGAAGAGTTCAGAGATCCTTTCACAGCCAACAAATACCTTTATAGCAAATACTTTACACAAACAAGGTAAAAATTTGTACATTACTCTGCAGCTACAATATTCCTAACTTTTGCTGCTGAAGTAGTTTCTTCAATAGTACCTTTTGGTAAAAAGGGCAAAAAATCCCAACACTTTGATGCTTCCACTATTAAGAGCGTTATATACGAGGAGAACTGGGCAAACAATTGTTTCTAATGAATTTACACCCCCAAGAACTCTGAGTTGCTTTCCTTGAAGGCACAAAAGCAAAAAGCTGACAGCTGCCATTGCTGTCGGATTAGAAAAATTACACAGTGTTTATCAACCATTTTAAAATAATTCCTGTGCAGACTTCAGTTTGTGAACTGCCTGTACATCGAAGGACTTTTAATACCTGATTCAAAGAGTCTCTAAACATGTGATTCTTCACAATTTCCTGCCCACCACGCTTTTAAGGAATGGTTCTTAAACAAGTAAAACAAGTTACAATATAAGCTTTGATTTCCATGCAACTAGCATTGTCTTCTCACTGCAAATATGCTGCAGGCAGTCACCAGCTGAAGATGAAATATGTCCAGTTGGATCCAGAGCTGTATGCACACAGATTGGCAAGAGCTGGGCAAATATTTAATGAGAGTATATGGAAACAACTATGAAGAATGAATAAGGGTTTAAAAAAGCAATTCTTAGTACAGCCTTTTCTACCCAATTGAGTAATAACAGGTTTCTGTTGTTTGAGAATGGAAATAACTAGCTAGCCTATTAATCAACTATTTATGAAAAAGATAAATGTTTTACTGAATTACTATTCCACTTGCAAAGATTTCTTGATGAGATTTTAAACCTACTGAGCCACAAGGGCTAGCAAGTGCCATAACGGTTTATAAATTCTACAACTGACCTAGTTTTAAAAATACATTTTCCAACAAATGCCAATTTACAGGGAAAACCACTGCTGAAGTTTAGCACAAGCTTAACTCCAAACAAAAATTATTCAGTAAGTTAATTAACTGTATACCTCATCAGTTACCCTTGCAAAGTTTGAAGTTCAAAACTTGTGTACACACTAATCTTAGGTCTGCTGAATCAGGAAAAAATCCTGATTACTGATGAGGTAATTTATGGCACCTATAAACCATGTTGCTATTGAAAAGGAAAAAGCTTTGAAAAGAGCCAGAAAGAGTAAGACATGAATACAGTAACCAGACATACAAGCAACAATTCAGCATTGTTAACCAGGATATATGTGCCCATACTGATCAGAGGAAAAAAACCCAACAAACCACCAAAAACCACCAAACGTGAAAAAAAGAAGCCACAGAAAAATTAAAGCATTTTCAGGTACTTAGCCTCCAGCACTGAGGTCTCATTCTAAATTTACACAACTTTCTTATCACTTCCCTGAACTCCACATCCCAAATAAAAGCTCCACTTGAGGATATGAAGAAAGCTGAGGCAAAAAAATCACCAATTACCACATTTAGCTTATCAACCATGTAAAGTTCTTCAGGTTTTGTCTTTCTTAAAGGCAAAAATATCCTCAGTATTAAGTTATCACATGATGTCTCTACAAGTGACAAATCTTAAGTTGCTTTCCTTGCCAAAGCTTTTAGACAGAAATAACGCCCAGTTTTGCACAGGGAATCCTCTACTGTGATGGCGTTTCACATCTCTTCACTGTGGAACAACGAAATACGTGTACAAATCCCTTCGGAAATTCCTCAAAAAATATTACCATACCTTGCCACAATTTACAAAGCTACAAACTTACTTGTATGCACTGCCACTTAAGTGTATCACAGATGGAGATTATTATTTTACCATTCTATTATCTTTCTATACATACATTTTCTTCATGTTTTACCTTGTAATGACTTTAGCAATATGGAGGTAAAGTTAGACTGAACTAATAGAAGCAGGACTTTGTACTTGTGCTCACTGCAGGAAAATATCCCAGGATGTGGGCTAATGGCCACTACTGATTCTCTTCCAAGTCTGCTCTGAAGTGGAGGAAAGTCTTAAGAGCTGAAACGAAGCTGCAGACTACTCTGTCTCAATTCAAAAAAAGGCACAGAACAAACAGAAAACAGAATTACTGCCTCTTTTCCTGTT
The DNA here is from genome assembly GCF_034315485.1 of Pezoporus occidentalis. NCBI lineage: Eukaryota > Metazoa > Chordata > Aves > Psittaciformes > Psittacidae > Pezoporus > Pezoporus occidentalis. The sequence continues at coordinate 8,316,607 of NW_026913425.1, read as the reverse complement.
TTTAGTATAAGAAATTAAGCAGGATAGTTTAGGCTTTCATTGAGCACGAACACCTGTTCACTCCAAGAACAGACTAGCAATTCCTGGCCAAGTATCAACAAAGCCATAAACATTTCCTCCAGTGGAACAACAACTCGACATTCCTGAAATACTACAGTTTTAACAAAAACTATTAATTGACTCCAGCAAAAATAAAAAAAAAACACAACAAAAATTTATAAATACTCAGAATTCATGACAGAATGCTGTGCTCATGATATGAGCACTTGTTTTATCACATGAATTTAACATATTTTACATTAAATGTGCATAATGCTGAACAGGTCAGTTCCACTAACCCTTATCATATCTACACAGGTATATTTTAAACTGATTACAACTCTGTAAGTATAAAATAACTCGCTTTGAGGTATTTTGTTCAACCTGTACCAGCAAAAAGCTTTTGCAAGTGCAATCACAGTTTATACAATAACTGTATGCTAGAATAGTTCTGTTAGCAGATCAAATACAGGCAAACTCTTTTAGATCGTCTTGCTCAACAGCCATATATAGTAACAAATCTGTGTAATTTCAACTATAACTGGAAGGACTGCACCTTTCCTCCACAAACAATTCTCATCTGGACAAATCAGAAGTGATTTTTATTTTCAGCAAGTTTTTTTGGTCTTTTTTACTCAAATCAAGGCTGAAACATTATCAAGCAAATTTTAAAGCAGTTACTTAAAAAATATAGGTAACACATAAAGCTGTAACTTTACTGCAGACATCAGTGTCCCAATCTGGAAGACTGCAACAATAACTGAGGTCAAGAAAGTGGCTGTCTCTCATACACCTTATTACCTACTTTTCTGACATGCTTTTTTCACTTACAGTAAAATACAAACTTTTCACTTAAATGACAGCTAGGCTGACAGGAGAATTTGAACACAACCTTTCTCAATGTTTTCACTTGTATGGGATCAAACCAAGCTGCAAGATTCAGGATACTGACTAAACTAGAAAATACTGCACCAGGATTTTCGTGGAGCTGAGAACATTACTGGTGTGTACTCCCAGTTGCACAACCCCCTCATTATGCTGACTTGCACTCTTAAGAATTCTGTTCAGACTGAAGTTGTAGTAAGGATTTTTATTTTTGTAGTCACTACATTGAAATGTTATGTTTCTGTTGCAACTGGACATTATGATTTAAAGAAAGAGTAGTAGAGAACAGGCCTCATTCTGCTTACAAAAAAGTCAGCAGATATGGGCAGTTCAACAACATTAAAAATTAGTCAATAATTTTGAAAAATAGAATAAGACTGGGTGTTTAGGAGCACTGACAGAAATGTGCTCACTAGCTATTAAAACCAAACCAACTCCCTAGCAAAACACAAATCCCACAGTTGATGATATTCTACATCTCTTAACTTTCTGAAATGCTGCGCAGGTGTCCAAGGAGAAGAACGGTAAATAAAAAATAAAAAAATCCTTTATCTCAAAAACAGTTTGGAGACCCACTTTTGAACCTGTTGCCCACCCACTTCATTATTTTTACTAATTTGTTTCGAGCTGCTGTCCCATCACACCACTAACTCAAGAACAGCCTTGTATCTTAACACTGCAAAAATCACCGCCCTCTCAGTCAGTTTGCCTAACACAGGTAAGTAAGCACATAAAAGAGAGCTGGACAAGTTGTAATTATTATCTGCATGAAAGTTAAAATGTTGTGAGGAACTGCTTTATCATGAACTATCACAGGAGAATTGTCACACAAGTATCACTGAGCAGTCACTCCATGTGTTTATATTTCCCAGTGCTTTTACTTGGTGCTACTTCAAAGTCACCATTTCCTAATGCCAGCCTTTTATTATATGACACCTTGCAAAGTAAGCTACTGGAATCCAAAGGAGGGAACAGGGAAGGGCAGGAGACAGGCATGTTTAGTTTCTTCATTGTGTTAGCAACCTTACTTAAAACACAGGTGCATAATTACTCCTGCCAACATAGAGGAAGGAGCCAAGAACACATTGTTATAGTGGAAGAAAACACTAATAAGTCTCCTTTCAAGCATAAGCGAAGTCACATATGGGACCTTTCACTGATTTTTTTTTAACGGCTTCAGAGTTAACATAATTTATTTGGTACTTTTCAGCCCAGCAGAAATGAAATCCAAGATTTCAGTGAAGTAATGTCTTTGGAAAATGAATACACGCCAGAAGAAACTTTTAAGTTTCAAGTCTGGGTATTTGGTTTAGTCTGTCTGTCTGTTTATTTTGGGTTGGTGGGGTTTTTTGTGTGGTTTGGTTTGTTGTTTGGGAATTTTCTGAATACTTGATCTACAAAGCATTAGTGTAACTGTCTAAAGTCAATACACTGTATTTGCACCAAAAGAGTTTATTATAGTAGCTTACGGAATAATTTAATATTTATCACAGCACGCATGTTTCACACACAGATGCTTGGGTCTTTCTTTTCATCATTTCATTTTTCAAACTTGAAGGCTAAATATGGAAAGACTAGGAAACCCAGTAAATTCAGTGAGAGCATTCATCTTCTTAAGTTAAGGACACGCATTAATCTTAGACTGTGAGCAGCCTAACATGAACACTCTAGGAACAAACACCTTGTTTAGTCATCCACAGAATCAGCATTATACCCTTTTAGGCTATACAAATATATCTTAAAATCCTGGCTATTCCACACACACCTAACAAAGACTTTTTCATGGTTGACAACACAAATTAATTACCAGTGTTTTATATAAAAGTTAGACTGGTTAGCCATTAACTGCCTAATAGATATTTTCAAACTTTCCTACAAGTGACATGTCTAAATTAACTTTCCAAAGCTTCTTTTTAATTAGTACTGTATATTTTCACATATTTCCATATATTTTCATTTTAAATAATAAAAAAACCCACAAACTTTCCAAACAGAACAAGAACATATCACAAACTATTGTTTATTCTTTTACATTATGTACAGCTAAAAATACAGTATGCCCCTTCTTTCAAGAGACTGAAGTAACAGCTTGAAAAATATTAGTCAGGTTTCAGAAAAGGCAAATAAATTTGTCTGCATTATTCTTAAATTCTTGGAAAACAGGCAAGTTGTAACAGTAGATTCCATTTAGTTCCAGAGCTTTGAGGGCTACCTCAGAGGCAAAAAGATGTATTATAGGAGTAACACAAAAAAATTTCCACTCAGTGAAGCAAGAATTCACTTTGAAGTCGTTTACCACCCACCGAGCCATTTCTTCCTGTACACACTTGTAAAAGAGTAGAAGTTGAAAATTTAAATACTCATGAAGATCGGATTTAATTTTTTTAAATGTTCATGGTTCAACAGTTCTACCTTAAAAAAAAAAAAAATCAAAATGTTTTCCTCTTACATGAGCTTACATCATAGGTTATCCAAAACTCCTCATACATGTCTACTTGAAAACACTTACCAATCAACTAACTCTTTTTATGAATATGAAAAAGCTTAAATTGACTAGCATTATCATACTGATGAAGGTATATATAAATAGATGAACTGAAAAAAACCAAGACAAATTCAGTTTCTAGCAATTAAGAAATCAAGAGTGTTTCATTATTCCTATGGACAAATTTGGTTCAACCCATGACTACAGATTCTGACTAAACACACGCAGACATGCATAAATACACCCCTCGATGTTTTAATTTGACCTAAATATTTCCCAATTCCACCAAATCCAAAGTCAACTAAGTCAACCACAAATACATCCAAAAGACAGTCACATTTTAACACATAAAATGTATTCTGACATTCACAATAAGATGATAATGACAACATAACACACTGCAGCTAAAATATTGTATATTCTTACCAAAAATTATTTGTATGCTTTCCAAAATATTGAGAATTTATTCCACATCTGTTTCAAAAATCTCTTAAGTTATTACAAAGTTGGGGGGCAGAGAGGAATCTTTTAAAAAATTGCACCCTAATAGTTCCTAAGAAACATGACTTATTCAATTGAGTTACTCAAAAGGTATTATACAAGCTTGTTAGAGATCATTAATTCAACAGACTACCTAAAATTATAAAATTAGACAATTTTAACCCTGCTACTTATGATTTTGAGAGCTTTTAAAATGGACCTAATGAATCTAATCAGTGGACAGCAAACCAATTAGACCAACTTCTCTGAACTAGCTCTAACTCATAGGAATGATGCTTCATGTACTCATGGATTTCAAAACATACATTTCTTTATTATAAAATTTGCTTAGGATTTCTCTAGTCTTTTTTTTCCACACCAGGGATGCAAATAAAGTTTAAAACACTTACTTGGGATACATGGGCTCATAAAGATACTTGTCTCTTGTTGATGGGATTTCGAAAAATAAGATGTATCCATTTGCAGTCTGAAAGAGAAAAACTTCTAAGACATTGCTAGTATATGTGCATGAGTAAAATCTATGAACTTTTACAATTTGTATGTATGTCTCACATATCATACACAAATAAATACTCATACCAAGTTTCAGATACATCAAAACCCTGTATGTTGAAATTTATTCTATGTAAAATCCATCCTAAGTCCACTGAATAGATCACTCGGTAGAATAATGGAAAAACACCACTGTTGCTGTATGCATCCTGCAGAAACCTTCCTCTAATTAATGTAAATACAATAAATCAGACAGATACATCAGATGTTTAGAACCTGGGCACCTAATTCCCACCAGCTAAGAGAATTAATACAGAAACCATGTAATAGAAGGTAGCAAGCCTTCAGAACAACACCTCCAGGTGCTTCAACACATATGGACACTACCGACTGCAAAGAAGCTAGGCACTGCCTTTCAGTGCTGGTCACCCCGGTAGTTTTCAAAAATCATTCTGTCATGCAGTGTTTTTAGATACCACATCACCTCTTCAAAATTTCCTACTATAATTCAATCCCAAGTCATTCTGTCATTCTGGAAGATTGACTTCCAACTATAAGACTATTCAGAGAACAAATATAAATCATTTAGTTATCAGATGTTCCAGTCATGGCTAGAAGCTGATCCAATGCTTGTATGAGCACAAGAGAGGCAGATGACCAGGTTAGTTGTTCAAAGAAGTATGATTTCTTTAAAGCACAAATTTATCCTTCAGGGAAATCATTAAATGAATGTTGGTTAAACAGTTTTCCATCCAATCATTTTACTGTGTGCTGGGCATGTACCCAAAGCACTATTACTGGAGGCAAGAAGTGCTGAAATGAATGGTTTCACATTGCTTTGCAAGGTTGGCTTCCTTTTCTTTGAATAAAGGAAAAAGTAAGACTCTTGTTAGCTTAGTTTATCAGTTCACTGATGCCGTGTTTTCCTATAGCCAAACATTTTGCTTTATGACTCGCCTTATCATTAAAAAAAAATTGTGTTTTGGCTTCAAAGTCTAAGAAAAGCAATTATTCTCGTTCAAAGTGAGTATCTTTCTTGTGCAAGAATAAAATCAAACCCTAACTGTGAGCTTCAGACAGGCTGAAATAAATGGAAGTTTTTCTATGTGCAGCAATATCATGTTCAGGTATTACGGTGTAAAGAAATGCACTCATTTCTAACATCTTTACAGGTTCTTTCCATTACATCATTAAATATTTAACCTGAAAGTTATCTTATCCTGGAAGGAAAGGTAAAACAATACTCTGAAGTATCTTTATACTGGTATTAAGGGACAAAGGGCCCTACTGAACACTATTCAAAGCACAAAGTTGCTATTATTACAGGTTCATTTTTAAATAGAACCTCAAATTCCATAGAGCTGGATGAAATGCAGAAGCATTCAACCAGATGCTTCCCACAAACTGATTGTATTAGTTCACTCAGGTTTCTACATTGCTTCGGAAATGTCTGTTTTGCATGAAACTTACTAAAGTAACCATAACTGTAATCCATTCCCTGATCATTCTCATCTCTGACAGTCAAAAGTGTAGAGTACCATGCAAGGGATTTCACTACATCGTTTCTCATATGCTATGGTGTTTAACAAAGCTCTGTCTCAGGTATGTGAATGCACACTGAAGAGCAGCCTGTATTGGAGGGCTGCCTGTAGCAGGGGAAGAACTAAAATGCCTTGTGTATTTCTGTATATTGAAGCATCTTGACCCAATTCACAAGTTTGTTTAACTATGAGAACTAGCTACTTTGGATGTATGTAGTAATACAGACAAGAAACAAGAAATATTTACCAGTAACACTGGAACAACTACAAATGCAGCACTATGAGAGAAGAAACTACAAAATATCAGGGAAAAAAAACAGATGATTAGTTTAAAAAAAAAAAAAGTTCTAAAACTTCAGCAATAGAGGGTACTAGTAGTAAAATAAGCTAGAATTGCTAGGGGATGATGACAGTGTGAGAACTGCTTAATTTTGCTTAACTGCATACTATTAAAGCTAACTGGGGTATTTTATAAAGCTTTATGTGCTACACCAAAGTTTGCCTTCAGTACAAATTTTATTTCCATGTGAGAGAAGTTTTTATCTTTACCTTTAAGACTCTTTAAGAGTTTGTATCATCTATCACTGCCCTTGTTTCTGTGTTTTCAGTGCCTTGCAATTTTTTTTATCACCAAAAGATACTGCACCTTAATAAAGCCACAGCTTCATTCTCTTATGATCCATCTTTCTGAAATATATGTATATCCTATTTATCAAGCTAAATATGTATACATCATCTAACTCTCAACTATTTCTTTCATTCACAGGTCTTTCAATTCCCTTATTCTTCATACCAGGTTACTGAAGTAGTGAGATGCTGGATCACCCCTCACCAATTCATCTAAATTTTATTTTAATACAAAGAACTGCAGTTCATTCTTCAGGGGAAAAATGAATGAAAACTACTAAAGAAAGCTTCTACCAAAAAACACCCCAACACTTAGTATTATTATATGTTTCCACAAGATAAATATCATCTAAGTGTTTATACAATTGAGTTTGTATAAGCACAAAAATTGGTAACAAAACACTTTATTTGCAATAGTTTAACCAGAGTAAGAAGTAAAACCCCTACTTACTGAAACAGCTATCATGGTGCTGTCAGGTCGCCATTCTGCTTGTTTATAATGTCCAAACTGAGAAGCTGCTTTTGATAGTTCCTTGTAGCTTACAATTAATACACTAGGCTGGAGGGAAAAAAAAAAAAAAAAAAAGGAAAAATTACATCTCGTCTCCAGAACGAATGGGATGTCTGCTATACTGCAACACTGCAAACAACTATGTACCCTTAACAGCAACAAGTTTCCCTTAAGAAGGGAGGTTAAAAAATAAGGGCATGTTTGACAATGCATCATCACACCATAGTGCTTTTAAAGGGAGTTTATGCAGAACTCCTGCTACACGATCATTCCTAATCTCACACTTTCAAACCCAGGATATTCAAATTTGCCCAGAAAGGAGAAACAACAGAATACAGAAGGAGTTTCAAGTTAGATGAAGGGTGACTGAAGCAACTCACACAGGCTCCTATAATGAAAACAACTGCCAAATTAACTACGATAAAATATTCTACAGAGTATTTGGTTCAATCCATTTCCTAAGATGCTACTAAATGGATGGGCCATTGGATTTAAGAGACTTATAATCAGGAAATCTGATTTGTATCTCTTCAAGAACATACTGCCAGAAATTGTACAGAAAATTCACCTCTACAGTTTGATGAAAAGATTTTTGCATATGATGAGATGCACTCAGCATCTTTCCTCCTAGGACTGAAGAAGAGCTTTAAGGTCATGAAGGTCAGAAAAAGCTACCATAGGCACTAAGCATTCATTCCCTTTCATAAAAGCAGTTGAAAACTGTGACACAAAAAAACCTAATGGAAAGTTACCCACCCCTTCCTTGCTCCAGTGCTTAGAATCATTCTTCCTCCTTAAATATATTTAAGAACTGTTTGTTCATTCTTGCTCTTTCAGCTTAGATAGGTATTGCCCCTTCTGCTACCCTCCACCACTGGGAGGTGGGGATGGAGAAATTTGTATATATATATTAGATGACAACTTTATTTCCTCAGCTTTCAGCTAAATTTAACCAACCACACTTTTCCTTCTAAGTAAAGGAAGTTTCTCCTCATCTTCATGACAGGTGCTCTCCCTAACTTTATGAGGGCCAGGTTTTCCTTTAAACTTGTAGCAGCAAACTGAGCACACTCCTCCAGTTCCTGGAAGTGAACCAAAAGGCTGAACAGGAATCACTCTTTTGACTGAAATCGTTAAACCATTTGGTAAAGCTTGTCATCCATCACTAGGACCACTCTGCATCCTGTAAACAGCACTTCTACCTAAATTTCACACCCACATAGAAATGAATTTCAAAAAAAAAAACAAAAGTATTTATATTGTAAGGTATAACAAGCAAACTAATCTTTAAGAACTATTTATAGACTCATAGAATAGGCAGGATCAGAAGGGACCTTCAAAGGCCATCTAGTTCCCCCTGCAATGAATAGGGGTAACTTTAATTAGGTCAGGTTGCCCAGAATCACATCCAGCCTGGCCTTGAATGTCTCCAGGGATAATGTATCCACCACCTCTCTGGGCAACCTTCTCTAGTATTTTACCACCCTCATTGTAAAGAATTTCTTCCTCACATCCAGTCTGAATCTCCCGGCTTTTTCAATTCATGTAGCTTCCTTTGCAGATATTTACAAGTCAAATTATCTAACATTAAGTAAGTAATTATTCTTAACAGAGTCTTACTGATTGTTCTCATGAACTACATAGCCTTTCACTACTTTGCTAGACCTACCTTAACTGCCTTAGGAAGAGGAAAAAGTGCCCTGTGACAGTACAATCTTGGTAATCTACATTGTTAGTTTTAGATTTGGAGAGTGATTGTAAGGCATTTCCATGCTTCAAACATTTTCACAGCAGGCAAAAAAACATTTCAAAAGCTCATTAATGAAAAACAATTTTTTTCCTATATTGTTGCTTTTACAGAACAAGATGACAGTATTTATACTACAAAGTTCTTGTGACATTTGTTCATAAGAAAGCCACTACTCATAGAATCATATCATAGAATCACAGAATCAAACTATTACACTTTAGAACCTGGAGGAACGTTATACATATACAGCAGATACAAAATTAATACAAATTGACTCCTTAAACTAATCTTATTTTGTGACTTACAGATGAGGACTACAAGCACTAAGACTGCAAGCAATCATTTTTACCTTTTTGCGGTTAAAGTAACTTCTTTCTGATTAGAAATCAGACCCACTTCTAAGTCAATAGGTCAAAGGTTACCTAGCTAATGGTTAAACCATAAATGTTTCACTGATAACAATTTATCTCCACATATCCCGCAACTCAAACGCGTTATTGCATATGTGAGGAAAACCTTAACATACAAACTTCATCCCCCTGTTTATAAGCTTCCCACTGAAGTGTGAAATGCTACGAGGGTAACAAAGCTAGAATGCCAACTCAATATCCTGCTCTGCTCATACAACAGAGGGAAATAGTAATTTTACATCTGAAGTCATTTATTACATCTGAAGTCACCAAAGATGTTTAATAGCACAGGAGTATGTTCTATAAACAGGGGTATATTGGCCTAATTTTAATTATTTCCCCAAGCAGAGCAAGGCATCACACACATGTTTTTACAAAAGAAAACACCTTCAGTTCTTAAGGAAGAGACAACAAAAGGCTAAGGAAGAAAGGTGAGTAAGCAAGCCTTCACTCAAATTGCAACTTAAAACTAGCAAAAGCTTACCAAAACAGATAAGAAGCTTATCTGGCATTTTACAGTCTGCTGCAGAGAAAATCTAGCATTTCAATATATTTTGATTTTGCCTCTCAGTAGGAATGTACAGTCAGACAAAACAGATGCAGAACAGCAGAGCTGGATGCTCACAAGATAACAACAATTGGGAGGAAAGAAAGATAACTTTAAAAATAATAGAGTTGTATCATTACCAAAGAGTAAACAAATCCTCCAGTGCTCTAGTGAATGGTACTGAAAAAACCCAAACAGACCTGCCTGATCCCACATTTCAATACACTTTATCTCCTTCCCTTCTTAGACATCATTCAACTACCTTGGCTTCACAAGAGCCCCGTCCACAGGAGCTCTTACGCAGAGTCTTCGTGCTTCAATAGAGGAATAGCGCTATTTATAAAACAGAAAGGTAGCAAGCTAGCTTCATGAACAAAGACACCTAACCAAAACTACTTTAAAACTCACTTTCATTTCTTTATCAATTGCTGTACATTAAGAATTCCTTTGGATGTTCCACTATGACAGATGAGCTACACATCACCATCAGGACAAAATACCTAAGCAAACAACCACAAAACAAAACAGGACACCAAACCCATGGTGGAAAAACTTGGAATTGATACTATTTTACTTAACACTACCTGATCAAATACAACATCTTCCCGATTTCCCTTTTCAAAGCAGCAACTATGAGCAGCATAAGTAGTCTCAGAACATTGAACCATACAAACTAGTTTTTATGAAGAAATCTATCAAGATACACAAACCCTGCAGCAAATTCTCTCAGCAAGCTTAGACATGAAATACTATCACTTCACTTCTCTAAACACATTCTACTACATTTGATGTAAAATGCAAATCAAGTAGACATTTAAATCCTAAAATAAGATGTGAATGTTGCTCTGAACAGGCCATTTTCAAGTGAGGCAAGCAGTACAGACTTGAACAGCAGCCCTCACATGAGCAAGTGTCCTAATTGGGATGTTTAAAGGGCTTTGAAGAAATGATACATTAACCAACTGGAGAGAGGTGTAACAATTGTTTGTTTGATAGAATATAAAATAATGAAAATTTGAGTTTTCCTTAGTTTGGATTCTGTGGTTTGACTGCTGCAGGTTAAGGATAAACATTTAGTTGATTTAACAAGTTAAGTAGGTCACCATATACAACGGAAAACTACTAGACGAAGTTTGAGAAGTAAACACCTAACAGCATGTATGCATCCAGACACTGAAACTTCTTAGCACTCCCTCATTTTCAGTTGCTCTCTTATCATTAATTCACTTGAACCTAGGAGGAAAGACAGCAAGACAGGAACACTGACATCTCTAGTCACCCAAAAAATTACTGAAAATACGAAGTAATACTTTTGCTCAGGTGTATTATTTAGTTAAGACACCAGCACACCCATGACTTTCATGCAAAACAAAACAGTTATTATATCTGCATTGAATATGAACAGCAAAAACATATCCTTGTCTGAATTCCAATAATGTTACATCAAGCAACTGATACAGTCACGTTCAAATTCTTACATAGTGCAAAAAGTTGATTTTTTTTTTAAAGACTTATAAAGTTGCACTGAATCTCACTATGCTCAAATAATATGCAAGAACACTGAGTTCTGAATGTTTTGCCTAGCTTATCCATAGCCAACATATTCAACTCCAAACTCTGGTTTCTGTTTTGCTCTTTTTATTGTAACTATAAATCTAACTTGAATTTTAAACCCAATTAAATTTCACAATCCTTAATACTTTCTTCTCTCTTTTAAAGGATTCTCATCTTTAACGTCACCAATTCACTATTAATAATTTACTTTCTAATGAATTTTTTACATTTAACTATGGCTTTCAGAGATTGGATATCTGGAAAACTGTCTTTCACAAGTATTATGTCCATGAAGAAGATTCTTGTATTTGCTGAGAGCAAGCAACAATATTAGCAGCTGACAGCATGGTATTATGTATGGGTTTGTTTTTTTTAATTTAAACAATACACAAAGCTGTATGGCTGTAGGAAAGTGTTAAAATCCAAATATTCTTATCCCCTAACAATTCAGTATTCTAGACATTAAAAATTGATCTCATTTAGAATCAAGAGTCAATTTCTTTCAAAAACACAAATGTTCTGTTTAGTTTCATGACAAATGCTTCAATGCTTCATTAGGCTGTAGGCACAAGACAAGACTCAAAAACACGCTGTTCTGATGAGCTTATGACCTAAGTGACAAAGGCTGAGAGAAAACAGAACAAAAGTCTGATGCACTTTATTTCATCATTAGATAGTCTGTCTTCCACTTAAAAAGCTGAAGCTTTATAGGTTTATAAACTAAAAAACAGAAAGGTTAGATGGAGAAAAGAAAAAACATGCATGCATAAGGAAGGGGAAAGCATATTTGTAAAGACCAGAAGAGGGGAGAAAAAAAAAAATAATAAAAATAAAAGAGTACCACAAAACCCCGTTTTGCCAGTAGCAGAGATACCAGATAGCACTGAAAGAATTTTTAACAGCAAGGTTAACTACAACAATGTAACATCTTTAATTCAGTTTTAAGGGCATATGGAAAGTTTAGAATCAGCAGAGAATCCATCCAACAGACGCAGCACATTTCCCAGTACAGTGGTCCACATAAACTACTGTGAAAAGAGTTCAAAAAAACCAAAGTGTGTAAGAATTGTCAATTAAACCTCTCGCATGTGAAAGTTTTCAGTTAATCTGCTGCTCAGAAACACCGCCAATAAGAAAGTCCATATTCTACAGATTATTGCTACTCATCAACCTCATGAATTGCTAAATGCTTAAATTTGGATTAAGTGGAATTGCATGTGATGAAGAACCTCTAACCTCATCTCTGGTCTCATACTGGCAAACAACTCTTATGTGCAACTAATCGGACAATCAAAACTCATTCTGAAGATGCCTTTCTCTTCATGCAAGTAATTCTGACAAGTCGTTCAGGGGTCATCTATTTTGTATTTACAGGAAACACCAAAAACCTGGCTCAGGCCTACTGAACACTGAATATTCCCATAAGAATTCTACATTCAAATGATAAATCCATCAGTCTAAGAGGTATTTCTCACTTCCCTAATTATGTAAGCACAAATTCATCTTTGCAACAGAAGCAACAGCACAACATTACTATTATTGATATATAAAAAGAAATGGCCTTCTCAGACAAATGTCTGATGGATATCAGTAAGAGGCTGTACCTCAGGGGTTAAATTACTAAGGAAAAAACACAGCAGAAGAGTCAAGACATCTCAGTTTGCACTGATGCTATCTGTGTTATATCATTCACAATACAAAACCATTTACGCCATTATCAAGTCTTCTGTTGCCCATTTTCCAATCAAATTCTATATAAAAATGCTATAGAGATTGTATCTAACCCTATCTAGAAAGAGGGCTATATAAAATAATTCAATAATTATTCTGCTTACAGTTCTGAGATGAAAGCATTATCCTGAATACATGGTGAAAACATTTCATTTTTTTAATGGCCTGCTTAAATACTGCTCTTTTTTGGTATATTTATTCATATATCCTATAACCATGAGCACTAGTGCCACAAGTAACTCCAGTTATATCATACCAAAATTCCAGGTTACAGAGATCACTTTCCTTATCAGAAGAACAGTCCCCTGTTTTTTTTTATTTAACTATCATGTATGCTTAAAGCATGAACCAAATCCAACAGCTAAAGACTGAAATGCATGCAAGAGTTATCACAGTATCACACACAGTATCACAGTATGCTAGAGATTGGAAGGGACCTCAAAAGATCATCTAGTCCAATTCCCCTGCCGGAGCAGGAACACCTAGATAATGTTACACAGGAATGTGTCCAGGCAGGATTTGAATGTCTCCAGGGAAGGAGACTCCACAACCTCCCTGGGCAGCCTGTTCCAGTGTTCCGTCACCCTCACTGAGAAGAAGTTTCTTCTCAAGTTTAAGTGGAACCTCTTGTGTTCCAGTTTGTACCCATTACCCCTTGTCCTATCATTGTTTGCCACTGAGTAGAGCCTGGCTCCATCCTCGTGACACTCCCCCTTTATATATTTATAGACACTAATAAGGTCACCCCTCAGTCTCCTCTTCTCTAAACTACAGAGACCCAGCTCCCTCAGTCTTTCCTCATAAGGGAGATGCTCCACTCCCTTAATCATCTTTGTTGCCCTGCACTGGACTCTCTCCAGCAGGTCCCTGTCCTTCTTGAACTGAGGGGCCCAGAACTGGACACAGTATTCCAGATGCGGTCTCACCAGGGCAGAGTAGAGGGGAAGGAGGACCTCTCTCGACCTACTAACCACCGCCCTTCTAATACACCCCAGGATGCCATTGGCCTTCTTGGTCACAAGGGCACAGTGTTGGCTCATGGTCATCCTGTCGTCCACTAGGACCCCCAGGTCCCTCTCCCCTACACTGCTCTCTAACAGGTCGTTTCCCAACCTATACTGGAACCTGGGGTTGTTCCTGCCCAGATGCAGGACTCTACACTTTCCCTTGTTATATTTCATCAAGTTATTCCCTGCCCAACTCTCCAGCCTGTCCAGGTCTCGCTGGATGGCAGCACAGCCTTCTGGCGTGTCAGCCACTCCTCCCAGCTTAGTGTCATCAGCAAACTTGCTGATAGTACACTCAATTCCCTCATCTAAATCGTTGATGAATATATTAAATAATACCGGTCCCAGTACTGACCCTTGAGGCACTCCACTAGTTACAGGCCTCCAACTAGACTCAGCCCCATAGACTACAACCCTCTGGCTTCTCTCCTTCAGCCAGTTCGCAGTCCACCTCACTACCTGATCATCCAGACCACACTTCCTCAATTTAGCTGTGAGGATGCTGTGGGAGACTGTGTCAAATGCTTTGCTGAAGTCAAGGCAGACCACATCCACCGCTCTGCCATCATCCATCCACCGTGTTATTTCCTCATAAAAGGCTAAGAGGTTGGTCAAACATGATTTCCCCCTGGTGAAGCCATGTTGACTGCCCCTCATAACCCTCTTATCCTTGATATGCCTTAAGATGGCACCAAGGATAAGGTGCTCCATCACTTTCCCAGGGATGGAGGTGAGGCTGACCGGCCTATAGTTACCTGGGTCCTCCTTCTTGCCCTTTTTGAAGACTGGAGTGACATTTGCTTTCCTCCAGTCCTCAGGCACCTCTCCCGTTTCCCAAGACTTGGTAAAGATGATGGAGAGTGGTCTAGCAATGACTTCCGCCAGTTCCCTCAGCACCCGCGGGTGCATCCCATCTGGACCCATGGATTTATGGATGTCCAGGTTGCTCAACTGATCTCTAACCCATTCCTCATCGACTAAGGCAAACCGCTCCATCGACCTGACTTCATCTAAGGTCTCAGGGGTACAGGGCTCTTCAGGACTGCCTGCAGCAGAGTAGACAACAGACAAAGAAGGCATTCAGTAACTCTGCCATCTCTGTATCTTCTCTCACCAGGGCACCCATCCCGTTCATCAGTGGGCCTACATTGCCTCTGGTGTTAGTTTTGTCTGCCATGTATTTTAAAAGGCTCTTTTTGCTGTCCTTGACAGCTTTGCTTCTATAGACTTATTCAGCATATAGAATGAACACAGAATATTTGACAATGTAATTTTCTGAAATGCATGCTTTTCCATAAGCTTATAGTTCATTTAGGTGATCTGATTCAGCATCAGATCATCATAAAAACAAAAAAAAAACAAAATACTACACAGGAAAGTTTAAAACCATGGATAAGTTTAGTGTAAATCATAACCTGATAAGCACTTAGGTAATTAAGAAATGCTCCTCAAAATGAATAGTTGAAGCGATCTTGGCTTCAAAGAACTTACAAAACAGGGTTTGACTGCAGAGTTGTAGCACATAGTCCAACAACCTCCAGGGGTTTTCATTAAATATTCAAGGCCTGTGATTATTCCTGTCATTGCCACAAGTTTTTTTAGGTTTGTCCTGGGTTCAGCAGTAGCAGTCATGTTTCTCCTTCTTGGTAGCTGGTGCAGTGCAGTGTTTTGACTTTTGGCCTGGGAACAGAGCTGATAGCGATGTTTTGGTTTGGCCAAGGACTTTGTGAGCCTCATGCTCTGCCAGGGAGGAGGCGAAGCCGGAAGGAAGCAGAGACAGGACACCTGACCCAAGCTAGCCAAAGAGGTATTCCATACCACAGCACGTCATGCCCAGGATGTAACTGGGAGTTAGCCGGAAGGGCTGGGAGACTGGGGTTGGAGGAGGTATAGGTCGGGGCTTGGTCAGGCTGGGGGGGGGGGCGAGTTATCGGTTGGCTGGTGGTAAGGTGATGTATTCTCTTCCCTTGTTATTTCCTGTATCATTATTATCATTGGTGGTAGCAGTAGTGGTTTGTGTTATACCTTAGTTACTAAACTGTTCTTATCTCCACCCGTGCGAGTTGCATTCTTTTCGATTCTCCTCTCTGTCCCTCTGGGAGTAGGGGGAGGGAAAGAAGGGGGGGGGGGGGGGGGGGGAGTGAGTGAACGAGTTAACTGACTGGGTTTAAACCACGACAGTTCTTTTTGGCTCCCAACATGGGGCACGAGGGGTTGAGATAACGACAGATCTGACCGGATTAATAGTCACTCGTCACAATGCTGATTTATTGGCTCTCAAGGTTGTTCCTCTTGATCCCCCAGTTTCAGTATATCAGTATATCGTATCTTACTTCCATCCGGTATTTGCTGTATTATTTTCAAGTGTGGGGCTTGGGCTAAGGTTTTTGTCCCATTGTACTTTATGGTAATGACTTGTAATACAATAGAATCATTGATCATGAAACTGATCTGGCTTATGTTCCCAGTGTGGTCACCACCTTTATACTTTGGGAGGTATATGATGGAAGTGCTTAGCAATTACACATCTTTTTTCTCCTTCTCAGGTGCTCAACCTGTGAAGGAGACATCCTTTTACCCACCCAGTCGTCCCCCCAGACCATTTACATTTGAGAGTTTTGAATTTTTTGAATGGCCTTTTAATGCTGTTGAGACCTGTTTGCTGATTGCGATGGGGATCACCATGCTAGCACGCATACAGAGTGTGTTTTGCCCACGACTGATTTCAAGAGCTAAGCAGAGTCAGGTTTGGGTCTTGTCTGGGGTCAAACGACGATGTAGGAGGACCAAGAGATTTTCCCTGAGGCTGGACAGCCATGAGTGGCAGGGTGTGTGGGACAGTATGGGCAAGTATCTAGGTCAGTGGGCCCCTCCAGTACTTTGGAATTTCACTACTGAAAAACTGCAAAATCCAGAAGAATTAGTAAAACACTTAAACGAGGTGTGTGGTCATTCTGGCCATACCAGAGATGGACAAATCATGGCAACGTGCTGGGGCTTGGCCTATGCTTACAGGGCCTTGTTCAACACTATCCAGCACCTTCAAAAGGAAAAGAATGTCGGTGGATCCGAGGGCAAAGCAACAGTCGCTACTCAAACTTTGGCTGCAGTGAACAGCGCAGCTACCCCAGCTGCAAGTACAGCAGCTGCTCAAACTTCGACTGCAACAGACAGCGCGGTTACCCCAGCTCCAAGCACAGCAGCTGCACCACCCCCAGCAACAAGTACAGTTGCTACTCAAACCTCAGCGATAATCACTGCAGCCAAACCAGAGGACCAATTCATACCAATATCGGTTGCCCCTGTACGCAAGAGAACAGGCAAGAAGGGTGAAGCGAGATGAAGAAACAATGAATTCACCACCTGGTCCAGAATCTGATCAGGAGTCATCATCACATGACGAAGAAGAAGAAGAAGAGGTAACTTCTCGACCTCGGACCTCAACCAAGCTACGGAATATGCGAAAAGATTTTACCCGTCAACCAGAGGAGCACATCATCACCTGGTTACTCCGACGCTGGGACAATGGGGCTGATGGTCACGAACTAGAAGGTACAGAAGCCAACCAGCTGGAATCACTTGCTAGAGAAGGGGGAACTGACAAAGCAATTGCAAGAGAGAAAAAGTCCCTCAGCCTTTGGAGGCGGCTCTTGGCAGCTGTGAAAGAAAGGTTTCCATACAAGGATGATGTTATGAGTCGTTCGGCCAAGTGGACTACTATAGACAAAGGCATCCAGTCTCTGAGGGAATCAGCCATCGTAGAGATGATCTATCACATCAAGCCGAATAACGGGGATACACCCATAGATCCAGATTAAGTTGAATGTACACGACCCCTGCGGCGAAAACTTACACGGAATGCACCGTCATCATATGCCCATTCATTGGCAACGCAGAGGTAAACCCATCTGGGTTGCTGCATTGTGGAAAGCTATTGCTGCCTGGGTGCAGAACCTGGTGGTGAAGGTACGTCATGTAGATGCCCATGTACCCAAGAGTCGGGCCACTGAGGAACACCAGAACAACCAACACATGGATAAAGCGGCTAAGATTGAAGTGGCTCAGATGGACTTAGATTGGCAACATAACGGTGAATTATTTTTGGCCTGGTGGGCCCATGGCACTTTAGGCCATCAGGGCAGAAATGCAACATAGAGATGGACTCATGATCGAGGGGTGGACTTAGCAATGGACACTACTGCCCAGGTTATTCATGGGTGTGAGCACTGCACACAGTCTCTCCTGCTCTGGAAGACTGTTACAAGAGACGGAGCCTGACATCATGGACCAGATGGACGCAGCAGCTTTATAGCTACTGGTCCATGCACTTAGATAAGAGTGATGGTATACTGAAAATGTGGGATCTGAGCGTGACGTGGATGGTATGGAATAAGGGGTGGATAATGTCCTGGGTTCAGCAGTAGCAGTCATGTTTCTCCTTCTTGGTAGCTGGTGCAGTGCAGTGTTTTGACTTTTGGCCTGGGAACAGAGCTGATAGCGATGTTTTGGTTTGGCCAAGGACTTTGTGAGCCTCATGCTCTGCCAGGGAGGAGGCGAAGCTGGAAGGAAGCAGAGACAGGACACCTGACCCAAGCTAGCCAAAGAGGTATTCCATACCACAGCACGTCATGCCCAGGATGTAACTGGGAGTTAGCCGGAAGGGCTGGGAGACTGTGGGGTTGGAGGAGGTATAGGTCGGGGCTTGGTCAGGCTGGGGGGGGGGTGTGAGTTATCGGTTGGCTGGTGGTGAGGTGATGCATTCTCTTCCCTTGTTATTTCCTTTATCATTATTATTATTGGTAGTAGCAGTAGTGGTTTGTGTTATACCTTAGTTACTAAACTGTTCTTATCTCAACCCATGGGAGTTGCATTCTTTTCGATTCTCCTCTCTGTCCCTCTGGGAGTAGGGGGAGGGAAAGAAAGGGGGGAGTGAGTGAACGAGTTACCTGACTGGGTTTAAACCACGACAAGGTTCGAGAAAGGAAATTATGAACTATATTTACACATACAATTACATCATCAGACCATTCTTGTTGCACACAATTCACTCTTCATCACTTACACAGGAAACTCCACTCATCTATCATACCTCCTTCCTTGGTTGCCTACATCTTCCTTTAATATCTAGAGACCTGTGGGTGAATATCTAGAAATCCCTGTACTGCCTCATGCTCTTATTTCATGAGATAACCAAACCAATTTAAAATTAAACACCAGTACTCTTAAAGGAGTAACAATTTCAACAAGCCAACTACAAAGCTCCTTTGATCCCTTCATGCGCAGAAAAAGCAGGCTTCTATTTGTTCAGCAAGCTGAACAACCCTGTGAAAACCACCACTTGTCCATCATGAGAACTGCTAAAACACAGGTGAAAGCAGGAAAGCTCACAGCTGCCTTGTGAAACTTCACCTTTAGTTCTCAAGTTAATCTATTAAACATCAATTATCTCATTCTAGCATTTCAGAAAGTTTCTTACAGGAACTGAAGTTTCTCATTTCAAACATCCAAGTACATAACATCACCATAATTAACAACATTGACTAACTTTCCAATGCTGTCAATGAGAACAGTTTCATTGGCTCTTAGCGTCAAAGACTCTTCTCAGATACCTGTGCCAAAATGTCTTCTGATTTAAGAGAAATACTTGGAACAGTAGTCTGCAAAGTGGGATGCATTGAAGACAATCTACTGGAGTGCAAGAAAATACTTTTTATACCATAAATAAATAAAGTAAAAATTAAAAAAGTGTTTGGTTTAGCCTTAACTTTTTTTTTAAATTAATTTTCAAATATTGGAAATAGCTTCCTAAAGAGGTGGTTGATGCCTGAGCCTGTCAGCATTTAAGGGACATTTGGACAATGCCTTTAATAATATGCTTTAATTTTCAGTCAGACCTAACTTGGTCAGGCAGCTGGGCTAGATGATCACAGTAGGTCCCTTTCAACTTAAACTATTCTATCCTACTCTATTTTTTCATTTTTATGTTGTGTATGCTTGATAATGTGCATATTAGTACAGTAGCATATGCATATATTTTATAAGTAAATGTACACATTCACCAATGGTACATGATCAGAAATATTCACCACTGTCTAACCGCAATCCAAAATAACATGTAAAATATTCAAGTACTTTTTTGCTCAAAACCATTGACAGAATTCTAGCTGTTCTTACCTACAGCATTTACCCCAGTTTCTAATCTTAATACCTATATTGTTTCCAAACCAGAAAACAATCTGCACTCTAGATAAACTTTGTTTAGGTCCATTAGTTCTTAGCACACAGTAAGTGAAGAGGAGCTTTAAACATCACCTGAAAAATACACACAAACTCACACACCTGGAAGTATTTCAAAGAGCTCCCTGTTTTAGAAAAATTCAAAACAGAACTTCAGCAGAGTCATGATCTCATTCTTACATGAAACTTCTTATACTGAGATAATAATAAGTCTAAAGAAGAACATTAGCCAGAAGGGTATTCTACTTAATGAAATTTAATTTGTTCAACCTGACCATATCTCAGCCTTATTCCAAGGATACTTCTGACAAACAAAAACATAGAATGCAATAATTTTAGTATGTTTTACAAAAGTTTCACATTCAAACTAAGCAAATATCAAAACCAAAAGGCAACAAACAAAAATTCCCCACCCAAAACCCCAGCTATAGGTATAAAAATAATGCAAGATACTGTCTTAAAAATGCTGTTAACAGAAACCTTTGCCTTAGAGGAATTTTCTATAGCTGGATGTCCACAGAGGTGGTGAGAATGTAACCTAATTTTTACTCTAAGATCAGGCAGTGAACAAGCCTGACAAAGTCAGCACGTTCCTCAAAAGCACTCCTTACATACTGAATTAAAATCATAGAATCATAGAATAGTTAGGGTTGAAAAGGACCTTAAGATCATCTTAAGTTCCAACCCCCCTGCCATGGGCAGGGACAGCTCACCCTAAACCATGTCATTCAGGGCTCTGTCCAAACTGGCCTTGAACACTGCCAGGGATGGAGCATTCACAACTTCCCTGGGCTACCCATTCCAGTGCCTCACCACCCTTACAGTAAAGAAATGTACTTTTTAAAAAAAAATGACCTGTAAGTTTGCTCAACCTTTCTGCATCACGTGCATTCTTTCCATGCTCTGTCTGTAGCCAGTTATACAACATTTAACACTTGAAAACAAGTCCAAGCATGTAAGTTAATGAACATCATCTTGAGGAACAGACCAGAAAGTAAATGACATTGTAGACAATAGGGCACATCTTTAGAAGTATTCTACAAGTCTGTTGTTTTTTTTATGTATTTTCCTGGAAAAGGTGAGCAGCTGTGCTCTGTTGATGGACTACACCCATGAGTTCAACAACTGGCAAAAGCCAGAAGAATACGCACTTTATCTACACTATGTGCCACAAACCTATGAAAACATAAGCCATGTGATGATGTTCCCGCAGCATAGTTGCTGGGCTGGTATGCCCTAGTTGGATACTTGCACAGGTTAAAAAACACAGCATCAGCACCCCACCCAAGAACTAGTGAACAGCCATGCAGAGCTCAAGATATTGTAAAGTGATGAAATCTCAGCATAACTTAGAACAAAAATTTAAGGCTATTACTGTCATTTGACACCTTCCAGTATCAGCTTTCTAAAACTGGACTGACAGTTTTCTCCTGTAATCGGAGATGAACTCTATAAATTCTCTGGAGTTGGAGACATTTATGGACAGATTTAGGGTCTAATCTAGCTGCTGTTTAAAAGGATCCAGCATCAAAATTTAAATTCAGAATCACAGCTGTTTCATTCACTGCACCAAATCAAACTGAGAAACAGCATTTCTGTTATCACATTAATTCAAAGTGAATTACAAGTAAGATATTTAATGTCAATTATTTAGTTAGTCTCAAAGTGGATTTTGCTAGCACAGCAACTTCCATGCAAAAGCTGTAACACTCTGTTTAGGACCACAACACTTTGCAGCTTTTCATGAAAAGTTTGTGAACTTCTGTGCTATACCATTACACAGAATGTTACAGTCTGTTCTGTCTTCCATAAAAAGTTTTATCTTCATGTTCTTTTACATAAAGCATACAACATACGAAGGCAGAAAGACAACATGAAACTTATTTGCAAAATAAACATTGCTACAAACACTCTTTATATTAAGCTTAAGCACTATTTAAAATCAAAATAATAAAAAAAATGGGTAGAATTCTCATTTTCAGGAATGATCAGTGTTAAGTCCAAGGTTGACTGATCTTTTTTCTTTACACTACATTGCTATGAGTAAACACTGTGGCTTAACCACTGTGATTCACAAATAATGAAGCATTCTCTAAGCTTCAGTCCCAAATTTTACAACCCTTTCTCACTTTACAGATAAGGGGGCTTTTCAGCTGGGAGAGCTGGGTCTGAAGATTAACAGGAGGATGAATACTTACTCTGCAGTACCAGACGCTTAGCTGAGATGGGGATAACACTGCGAAGAAAGCTCTCTGGGGATCCGTCTGGATGTGAAGAGGTTGCTCCAGGGACTCCAGAGGACACAGCAGCCTCTTGGGCCAGCCGCTGAGAAAATACATGGCTGCAGATCTCCCTTTTCCCGAGAAGCGGGTTCTCAGCTTTCTTTAGTCTAGGCGAGGGACACAGGGGACATCAGCCGAATGAAAGAAGTGCTCGCTAGCCGCTCGACGGCCTTCGCAGGAAGAGCTCTGACCAGGGGACCTGGGCCGACCATGCATAATCACCGGCTAAGCGACAGGACCCCTTGGCACACCACCACCGCCCCGGAGGGAGGCGACTAAGGCCTCCCCGCCTCTTGGGGCTATGGGCCGTCGCCCCTAGCAGCCGCCGGTGCGCCCTGCAGGCGTGGGGGCGGGTAGCGCCGCAGCCGCCGAGGGCAGACACGGAGGCAAGTCCGGAGTGGGGCGAGAGCCAAGCGTCCCACGGCCTGAGGGAGGCAGAGGGGGAAGCGGCCGGTCAGTGCTCCGAGCGGGCCCTCGGGAGCTGCAGCGGCTGCAGCGCAGGCTCCTCCCTCCTCCGAGTGCCTCGCCCACCCGTTCTTCGCGACGCTATCGCCGCCGAGGCCCCCGTCGCCATCTCCCTCCTCCTCCTCCCCCGCTACGGTGCCTGAGCTTCCCGACCCCGAGCGCGACGGCGGCCCCGCGGCGAACGACGGGGCTGGGCGGGGCCGGGCCGGGGCGGGGCCGCGCTCACAGGAGCCCATTGGCCCCGGCGGCAGGGCCGCTCGGAAGTGACGTCAGCAGCGCCAGAAATTCCCACCCCCGAGTGACTGTGTCAAGGTTCCGGGCGAAAAGACGCGCTGGCCCGCCGGAGGCGGGAGCGAGCGGCGGCAGCTCTTGCGCATGCGCAAAAGTGGAGACTCGAGGCTAGGGCTGTTCTCCGCATGCGCACAGGTATCCTTGCCGCCCTCGCTGGCGGTGTGGTGGCGATGTGCGCATGCGCGGGGGCCATGAGGCGGGGAGCCAGCCGTTCTTCTCGGCCGGCAGTGGGTGGGGATTGTGGCGATCCCAGCGGGAATAGGCTGTGAGGGGTCCGCATACTGTGTGCGGGCCGGCCCGTACGGCGGTGAAAGCCTGTTCCGAATAGACTGTGGCGCTTGGGTGAGGCTTGGCATCTAGCTCCCGCCGCCTGTTGGTGAGCTGCTCACGCCTCGCAGCGCTGCGAGACCACGGCCTGCTCCGCGGCTTGGTGATTAGGGGCCTGTCCACAAAATAAGTCCCTTTCGCATTCAGCCTGCTACCTCGGAGATGTAGAGGTGCCTTAGTGAGAGAAGGGTGCCGGGGAGGGCTGCTGAAGGTGGTGAAGGAGTGTATAAATGAGAGTCCAGTGAGTCGCCAACATGGGACGTTGTCGCTGTGGCTGTGTTGTGGGAATGAGGTGAGCGCAGGCGCAGGGAACAGTTGCACCTGCAGGCGGTTGCCCAGATGCTGTTATTTGCATATTAGGGAGCAGGAGCCTGAGCTGTGAAGGATGAAAAGAAGCTAAAGCTATCGCTTTGGAGGTGGTGAATGAGCTTTTTAGTCTCCTCTGGTAATTGAAAAATAGAAGGAAATGAAAGAGAACCAAAGGTAGATGCCTACACCATTGTGAGAGCGGTGCCTGTGTTGGAAAGGGCAGCTACTCGAAATAATCAGGAAAGCTTACTGAACCAGTCAGGCAGCACTGATTATTATTAGAGGAGTTTCTCTGGACCAAGCTGTCTTGCTGCATGCAGATGACCCAGTTCCCTTCAAATAACATGTTCTGCCCCCACTCCAAAGGCCTGCTGTCTCGCAGTATCTTTAGTAATAAATTGTTGTTACTGTATAAATACCACTTTCCCTCTGAAATATCTCCCATTTGAATGTAAACACTTAAGTGAGTTGTAAGAATGTGTATATTAGGCTCCATAAAAAACCATAATATGCCTTGGAAAAAAAATGTATAAAGGAGCAAGATACCAAGGTATTTTGTACCTAGACTTTTAAGTGAGCAACTTGGAAATGCCTTACCATCAAATTTCCTGCTTTCAGGTAGATGCCACTCAGTGCTTCTGCTACAAATACCCTCTTTACTATAGGTGCTTCTCTGAACCCTTTTGGCTTGCTTTTTTTTTTTTTTCTAGCTAGGCTTCTAAATTAGGAAATGGAAATAATGCTGAATGTGGTGCCATCTCATTAACTCCTTTTCCTGGTAGTACAAAATTAATGGCACAAAATACCGTTTGAAGAATAGGTATTACTTTTCGAATCATCCTTTCAGGTTAATTACATTTTGCCAAGTTCATCTTACTTGATGAAATTTTTCAGGAAAAAAAAACAGTAAGGGACCTGGGTGTCAATGCTACAGCATCTTAACACATGTGTAAGCATAAGAGACAAAAATGCTTCCAGCTCCTGCTGTTCCTGTGGAACAACGCCAGGTTATGTGCTGAGAGCAGCATTAATGAAGGAAACAGCTGCTCTGTTCATAGCAACTACATTGTAGGACTTTGTAAGTCTGCGTTGTGCAAAGTAAAGAGACTGACGTCTTTGCAATGTTTGTGTTGCTGCTGTTGTTGCTTTCTTAGTGAAGAGGAATGAGGCACATATTTAAAATTAGAAATCATGATGGTGCAGTGTTCTGTTAAAAGTGTGACTATCAAAATCCTCACATCAGTGATCTGAATATGATCTGAACTGTCATTTTTGATACCTTTTTGAGGGCTGAATTAAGAACATACTTAGGTGCCTAGAATGGTAATTTGGTAGTAATTGACCTTTTTAATCATGGGCTGTTTGTACTTGAGAAAATAACATAAGCATGTTTCTCAGTGTTTTCTCAAGTGTAGCTCGTAGTAGTACCCTAGGACTCAAAATTTGTGTAGAAATGAAATGTGTGCAGGGGACCAAGCTCACAGAGTTTCTTAACAGATCTGGCAATAGCTACCAAGGCTCAGTGACAGGACATAGCAGCGAGGCTATGATAACAAAGCTCAACAGAATTGTTAAAGCCCTTTGTGCACAGAGGTCCAGTTGTCAGTTGTCATCAAGTTCACCTAGCTGAAGATAAGGCTTGCTTGCAGCTGCCCGCTTGGTGACAGTCGTGTTGTTTTGAAAACTGCACTCTTAAGATAGCTGTGTCCTGGAAAGAAAGCTCATGCAAAGCCATGGAAACAGAACATCCAGGGACTATTGGAATATTGTAAACCTTGATAACTTAAGTCTTGATATTAGCAGGCTAGTGAAAGGAAGGAAGGAACGCTGCTGGTGGTGAAAGAAGATCCAGGATGAAAAGGTTGCAAGAGGGCAGATATTCTTCACAGTTGCCACTGTTAAGAGTCCTGGCATTGATTTGCAACTACTGTCATGAACTGTCATTTAGATTGTACAGCTAGCTCCCAATTGATGTTATACGGCAGCTGTTGCATGAACAAGTATGGAGGGTCAACCCTTTTATGTGAAATCCCAGTATTGTCACAACCAGCAGCATAGCTCAAAGCGAAAACAAAAATTTTACAGAAAGATTGTTAGTGAGGCATGGTCATAGTCAATGGCATGAAGTTGTTGCCATGCTGCTTACAAATGCAGGCAGTATGTCATATAAACCACAGCACACCTGTGACAATGCATAAGCATCTGTGTTACATACATCAAAACATTGAATCATCTTGACTTCTTAGAACTGGTTATGTAACAGCAGATTTCTACTGCTGAAGTGTGAAGATTACCACAGCTTAGCCTGTTGTAAAAAACTGTCTATTATACTTAGTCATCTTTTGACCAACCAAAAGAACAGAGCCACATAAACAGAACAAGACAGGGCAAGTGTTCAACTCAGTTTCCTATAGACCATCCAGAGGTGATTTCAGTGTGTGAATTTTAGCGGTTGTTACCATCCGTAAAGATGGACTCTAATGAAATATCAAAATAATATCAGAAATCAAAATTAAAAAGCAGTAGAAGTGATTTGCTATAATACCACAGGAAGATCTTACGTATTTGAAGAGGAAAAAAAACCAACCAAATAAACAAAAGGAAAAAAAACACAAAAAAACACCTCACCAAACAGATAGTGGATTAAATACTAAGGCTAGTCAGCTGCAAAGCCATGAGTTTTAATAAAGCACAGAGAAAAATCACTGGTTATTGCAGACATTTTCTTAGTTTAGCCAAGAGAGATGGAAGGAGTATCCCTGTGAAGAGACTGTTAAAAGAAAGGGGAAGGATAGTTTGTTCTATTGTTAGTGCAAAATCAAAGTCAGCATTCTGTGCTTATATACAGTGTATGACCCAAAATACTGTGACAGTACTTACTTCCAATAGGTACACTCTGTCATTTTACCACACAGAACAATCATTCTGGAATAGACAATATAATTCTTTTGGGTTAATCATTCCATATATACACACTTCCTGTCAATTATTTTTTTTGTTTTGTTTTGTATCCAGCTATGGTTAAGTAGAATAAAAAACTAATTCTGAGCAAAAAAAAAATCCTAGTAATAAAATTACTTGGATACATTCTACCTGGTTTTATTAGCAATCAACTATTCAGAGATGGACATAAAATCATTTGGCAACATTTTTTATTATTTGACAATTTATAAGTTCATGCAATTATAGTTACTGGCTTCAGATCATTCCTTTATTACCTGTGTATACTTATGATCTGTTTTATAGTGGTATGTTGTTTCACATAAGTCCCACATTATTTTTTTCAGTTTCTCACTGGACAATTTATGTAACTAACCAGTAGTGTTAGAACTCAAGTTTCCTGAGTTTTGCAGTAGTGTTTCTGTGGTTTTTTCAATGCATGAACTGAATAACTGTCACTTTTTTATTCTGAATTTTGGAAAAGTATATGTTATTCAGAAGTGGTTTTCCCTAAACATTAATAACACAGGCCTAAAATTTGCAAGTAAATCAGTAAATTTGCTAGTGAATTTTGCAGTGGAAATATACATGGGTACAAATATTACAATGAAGTTGTACTAATAGTTTAGTTAGGGTAGAAATCAAATAAATTTGGGCCAAAAATACTTTCTTATGTTTACTTTTCTCTGATAAAATAGAAAGGGAAAATAAAGCAGAGCTCTTATGCCAGATACAATCTGTAAAGCCAAATATGAAGGGAGAAAAAGATCTGAAAGTTCTGAAAGCAACCCGTATCACTTACTGGATCAATCATTGTCAGCGTCACTAAATACATGTGCCAAGAACATGGACTATCAGATTTAATATAGCTACTAGAACATTTGCAGAAGGTTTGGGTTCTTTGGAATGAAATTGGTAGAGAAACAACCCTGAGGACTCCAGTTTGTTTTTTGTAACTGCTGTGAATTCAGTAGGAGGTTAATCTTTTTTGAATTCTTCTACATCAGTGAAAATATCCTTAGAAATACATTATCTTCTTTCAGACTTTATCATCTGGAGTTCAGTAGCTGCTGAATATGCTCCTAGTTTTGTGAGTAGCCTATAACTGAAGTGTTTGCTTTGTGCACACAATGACTTTACTAAAACCCACTGTGGTTTCTCAATATGTTTAGAGAATTGCCTGCCTTGAAGGTGTTTGATATTTGATGCTAGGAAGCTGAAACATCCAGAATCACAGATCATTTTTAAAGTCTTGGCTTTTGGAAGTATGTTTATTCTTCTAGATTCTGGAACACACAGTGCAGCCACTTAAGCAAAGCACCAACATTATTAACTGCAGATCATTTAACTGGATTAGATCATCTCTGATTAATAAAGAGGGTATATATATCGCTTTCCAGGAAGAAACGGGGGTAGTAGAAGGAGCTAAATTACTCTTCCTAACATCTTATTCAGTATAAACTAGGGATGGAAAAACATTTTCTGTTTACTGTAAACAAACTGACCAAAGAACCATACAAGCTGCCATTAAGCTTTTTTGGGATGATGGCTGCATGTTTTCACCAGGTAACATGAAGGATGGTGTACACAGAACAGTTACACTTTATTAAGTGGATGTGGGAATTCTGTGCAAAACAGTTGGAGAGATAGGAGCTCTTGCATATGGAAGTATCAGTAGATAGGATGATGAAGTCTCATAGTATGTTATAAATATTTGGATTTACTGGGTGTTTCTAGGAATTTTGTGAACGTTTTGCATCATCTGGAACTTGCAAAAGTGGTGTTGAAGTGTATTGCCATACATATTACATTGATACATGTTGTGCATAACACAGGTGTTACGGATACAGTATTATCTGTAACAGATCACACCCTGACTCTTTTGTTTGAGGGAAGAAATGGACTATGCCCGATCCAATGTGAATCCAGCATAAGACCCTTTATTGTGACAAGCGCATATTTATATCATTCTGCTTCCTTTACATGGGATCACGCATTCTTTGATTGGTCGCCTCACACCCCTTTTATAGTCTACTAAGTGCTAAGCAGTAACTTTCCACTCTTTTACTCCCTTATCATCCTGATTTAGCAACACTACTAAGGTTTACAAATATTCACACTGTTTGGTCTGTCTTTGAGATGCACATCCTGCTTTATCTTGCAAACCCGCTGCTTT